>NW_023458555.1:111384836-111392325 GCF_013731165.1 Rhagoletis pomonella
TGATTTTTAGATAAGGTTTGGAAGTTTCTGCGGGATACATTTATACTGTATTTGGGTTTCGGTTTTGCCAAGTGTTTCGGTTTCGGTTTTGGTTTCGTTCTTCAAAATTTATTTCGGTTTTGGTTTCGGTTTCGTTCCGGTTTCGGTTTTTCACAGATATTTTGTTGATATTATTTAAATCACAATGTCTTAAAGGTTGAGGAAAGAAAATTGAAAATTACAGTTCACTGATAATATCAACACTAGGTTCTTTCCCTAACAATACGGACCGGATTTGGTAATTAGAGAATTAGAGAAACATTTTCTTTCAAAAATAGAACAAAGTCTAGAAGTACGGGAACGCAAAAACCACATTTCGTGCCCACAAGTCGAGAAACAGCTGATTCACGTTGTTCTTGTTTTTGTCACTTATACCATGTTCTGACCGACATCGGAAACATGTTTTCGTTGCTAAAACTGGTTTTCGACCAAAAACTTGTGTTTTCGTCCATGTAAAATCTGTCAAACGAAAACCAGTTTTCGCTGAAAACTACACAGATACACAGCAACAACGTCATCACCAGATTCACTTAAATGTTTCCTTTTTGCTGTAAAACTAAAGCTGCATGAAAACTAAAATATAATTGTTATTTTCGTCATATATTTACTACATAATTAAGAAACCCCTTCATTTCTGTGTCCTTTACAACTATACACGTGAAAATGAAAATCAAAATGACTTCTTCCAAATAACCGATGCCAGATCCGAGATTTAATTTATTAGGCACCATTTTAGTAGCTTTTTGCGAAAAGTTACCTTGACATACTTATTTACTACTTAACAAGAATTTTAGCAAAATATTGCTGATTTTGGTTAAATAAATCATTTATTTCAAAGAAATTTTGATTTTTTAATTTTTGTAAATTTCTGGAAACCGATTGAAACCTGTGATTGAAATGGTTTCGGTATCGTTCCTTTCAGGTTAAGATAACGGTTACGGTTTCGGTTTCGGTTTTGAAAAACGAAACGGTTTTAAACGGTTACGGTTTCGGTTTGGGTTTCGGTTTCATTCCTTGATTTATATTATGATCCTTATTTTCAAGTAATACTACGCTCAAAAGAATGTCTAATAACCGTTTGTTTATTAAGCAATAGTTTGTAATAGTTTGGAACAATTGTTACGAATTATCACGGCTTGGCGGTTTAATACGAAAAAAACTGCAAAAAAGTTTATAAAAAAGGGATAAATTTAGAGAGAAAAATAACAGATAAAGTTTCTACAGGATAAAGAATAAAATTTTCCAGGAAGAAATATACATATGTATCTGTGGACATTTTAAAGAACAACTTAAGCCTATAGTTTACGGACAAACAAAATAGCAAATTTTGAATGTTTTCTTTTAAATAAAATATACTATACTGATAGCTTTTGGTGTTGAGGCGGACGAATTTGTGATCAATCGCTCATCAATATATGAACAACGAAAAAAGAACCGCCAACGTGGATTTGAGTCTTCTATAGCGGAGTTTAATGAAAACGTAATTGTAGTGATTTCTTCTGGGTTTACTTTTAGTTATTAATATATGAATTTTTTTGCAATAATTTTATATGTACATTCATACATAGATTAGGAATGTGAGATCAGTGGTCGTTCATTGGGACGGAAAATTAATGGCAGACATAGTTGGCACGCAAAAAGTGGAGTGAATTGCAATTCTCTTGAGCTATCAAGGAACGTCCAAATTTCTCAGCGCTGCAGTTGTAAATCCCGATACTGGTGAAAATATCGCGAGCGCTGTTCGTGATCTTTTAATCAGATGGAGCCTCATTGATCGAGTTGGTGGTATGAGTTTTGATACCACTTCCGTAAATACGGGCGTAAAAAATGGAGCATCAATTCTCTTGCAAAAGCATCTCGGGCGAAATCTCATTAGTCTTGCTTTTCGCCACCACATTTTCGAAATCGTATTGAGCTTTAGCGTTTTTTGATAATGATGTGCCAGTGGAGCAAAAACGAGAAATGGTGAAGGCACTGCAAGCAGTCGAGCTAAACGTAAAATTCAGTGAAGATAGAGTAATTTCAAATCCCGCTCTCTTGATTGGCAAAACTATTAGAGATTTCGTGTCCTACAAAACTTAAAATTTCTTCGTTGCCTTTGGTTTGTCTTCTGACTTCTTACGGATGGATCCATCCGAATGGGGAAAAAATGAAGATTATATAGACGCTCTCGAATTTTGTCGAGATTTATTCGTTGTAAATGACACAGGTGAGCGGGGTGTTAAATTTATGAAAGATTACAATCGAATATTGACAAAAAATGAGGAGCAAAAACAATTGGTGCTTCAATTTGTAGAAGCATTTCAAAAAAAAATATACATCACACAATAAATCGGCACTTGTTTATAAAAAAATCATGAAATATAGTTTCATTTTTTACAAGCTTTCTCTGCAATATTCTTTTCTTATCAAATTTGGCCACATTTTATTGAATTTGGCTACTGGGCACTAGGTTGACCAGATGAGCTTTTCAAGCGGTTATTAGACATTATTTTGAGCGTAGTATTACTTGAAAATAAGGATCATAGTATAAATACATAATACATTCAATAAGTACCATTGTTTCAGTTTTACAAGTATAAATGTATCCCGCAGAAACTTCCAAACCTTATCTAAAAATCAAATGTTATTTTGCTATCTCAATTTATCTTATTTTATCAACTTTTTTGCTAGCCAAAGCATGATAATTTGTAACAATTTTTAAAAAATATTTAAAACTATTGCTTAATGAAACAAACCTATTGTCAGCTGTTTTTCTAATTGCGATGTGCATAACATGCCTCTGGAAATGATATTTTAATTTATTTTACAATCAAATGTGCTGCACAGTATCGATACGTTGCTTGAATCCAATGTCATTTACTAAATTTGCTATAACTTTTCTATTTTCAAATCGATTTGCAAAAAATTTGGATCTATATACTTTGAAATTAAATAAGCTTTAACATAGCATAAAAATAAGAACAACAAGTTTGCAGCTTTTAGGTGTAATTCACAGTAGAATAACGATGCGACTTAAAATTGTATCCGATTTCACTAATAAATTGGCAGATAACTCTTAAACTGATAATTTGATTGCAAAACATTGTATAGCAGGTCCGTAGGGATTTCAAAGACCTTTAATCTGGTGGAGATCTTTTTGTGGTGTGATAATCACAACCGGATATTTTTGGTAAAAATTGAAAATGCTGTTTTCTCAATTTGAAAAAAACGATAATTTCGCAAATTCTTAAAACGTATTCTACCTTTTTAATTTTTGACCTCATATTCAGATTGTGTAGGTTATTTTACATGGCAAATGACTATAAAATTCACGACTTTCAACTATTTTGTTAGAAATTTTTTTCCCAGAGTACATATGGTTTTCTAAATTTTCAAATGCAACGCGCAAGTACTTAGAGTTATCATATTCGAATAAAATTTTGCACTGCTTATTTTTAGACCAAAACACATCTTTTTCCGCCCGGCAAACCAAATTTTAATTTTAACGAACGGTCTAGTGTACATAAGTACATAAATGTGGAGGAAGCTGGTGGCAACCGTAATCAAAAATAAAGCCTTATTGCACAAATATGGTTAAAGCTCTTTCATATGGCATCTTATGTTTTTAATGCATTGAACGGTGTGGACAGGCGGAAACTCTATTTATAAAAATATAACTTTCTTGGACATCTGGAGGCCAAGTCCTTTCATTTAACAACTCACTTTTTAGTCCAATGAACAGCCCACATCTTATAATTTTTCGTACAGGTGGCAACTCTCTTCGAAAAAATTTAATTTTATTGCATATCTGAAGGCCAAGCACTTTAATTTGACTCCTAATTTTTTATAATTGAACTGTGAACATCTGAAGTTAATAATAAAAATGCTTTCACATATTATACATATGTATATACATATGTAAGGTAAGATTTTAAAAAATTGGCAACCCCACCAAAAAATTAAAGCTTATTGCACATCCAAACACCATTTACTCTCACGTGGTACCCCATTTTTAGTACAACGAACGGTGAAGGTCTAATAATTTTTAAAAAGGAGACAACCCTACTCAAAAACATTACTGAACACGTAGAGGAACATATGGCAATCAATGAATGAACTTTGCAAATCTGATATAATTAATAAAAAAATGCCGTCACGTATTATATGTAAGGTGGTAATATTTAAATAGGTGGCAACCCCAGTAAAAAGAAAATAATGCGTATTGCACTCCGAAGACCATATCTTTCCACCTGGTACCTAATTTTTTTGTCCAACGAACGGTTAACATCTTATAATTTTTAAAACGGTGGCAATCCTACTCAAACAATAACATATTACTGAACGTCGAAATGCCAGGCCCTTTCAAGCAGTGCGCGCTTTCACTCATCAGCACCTGGGTTCAAGCCCTGGTCAAAGACACATCACAAAAAATATAGAAAAAGGTTTTTTCTTAACAGCGGTCGTCCCTCGGCAGGCAATGGCAAACCTCCGAGTGTATTTCTGCCATGAAAAAACAGCTTCTCATAAAAATACAATCGCCGTTCGGAGTCGGCGTAAAACTGTAGGTCCTTCCGCTTTGTGTGACAACATCAAGGCGCACGCCACAAGTCGGAGGAGAAGCTCGGCCAAACACTAACATATGTGTAAGCGCCAATCTATTATTATTATTATTATTAAATCGATTTGATCTACTTAGGAATGATGACGAAGCCTTGTCGAAACTTGGTGGGGATAATAATGTGTCAGCGAATGAAGCAGAAGTCCCGAGTATTCCGAAACAGCCGCCGTTAATCATACTAGGAATAGTTAATATAGGTGAAAGGATAATCTTTTCGAGTATAATTGCTAAAAAAGATTTTAGTTATAAGTCATTAACAGCTCGACCTAATATTACCGGCGTGAGTTTTTCTACGCACGCACGCAAGTTTTTCACATTTGATTAACCGAAAATTTGGGCATAAATGCAGAATAGCTCCGATTCTCAAATTAAAAAAAAAACATATGGGGATCGATAGAGATGATTGAGGTGAATACACTTTTTTCTTCTCTTTGCGGAAATAACAATTACAAAAGTTATTAAGGGTCAAAGTTCAAATTTAACAATTTTTAAATAAAAATTTCTTAAAAACGAATGCATGGTTTTTAGATTAAAGGGAATACAATTTCCTATCAAATGAGATCAAAATTTTTAAAATCCATGCATTCGTTTTAAAAAATTTTTGAAAAATTGTTTAATTTGAGCTTTGACCCATAGTAACTTTTATAGTTGTCACAAAAAAAATATACCGCTATGTTCAACTCAATCATCTCTATCGACCCCAATATATATATATATTTTTTTTTATTTGAGAATCGGAGCTATTCTGCATTTGTTCCAAAATTCTAATTCATAGTGGCGCCAAAATGTCAAAGGAGCACAAATGTCAAATAGAAATGTCACGCAACACAAATCTTGGAATTTGACTTAGCTTTTTACGCACGCCGGTCAATTTCGGTTGGTTCCATACAAGTATGTGCATGAGAAATTTTTGACAATAAACTGCCGGCGTGCGTGAATATTGGGTTGGCCTGTAAGAGATGGATCATGATAAATAAAATAGACTCATACAGAAAAATTGTAAAACACTTACAGCCGCACTCAGAGTCGTTTAATGATTACTTGAAGTGTCCCTCAGTAACGATTTGAAAAAATTACCTCTTAGAGTCAGTTAATGATTCGTTAATGGCATTTAATGAACATTAAAGTTAAGTAAACAAAAACCTTTACTTAATTTCAATTTCGATAACGTTGCTGAAACAGTGGCAATGGCGCAGTGAGCAGAGCACTTTTATGCCATTCAAGACATCCGAGTTAAATCCTCGGCAATGATTTTCTTAATACAATTTGTTTATGCTTTTACTTTTATGATTCATCTTTTTTCTTTTACTTTCAGTTTCTCAAATTTTTAGTTTTTCCTGTTTAAATTTTTTTTCATTTCGTTAAACTATTGCTAAACAATAAATATAATAACACTATTAGCACATCTTTCAATTACTCATTTGAAATATTTCAAGATAGTGGCCGAAATATAAAGACTTGTGTTTCTCGAAAGACTGAGGTGAGTTGAAAGCCAGATGTCAGAATTGGCTTGTTATTGGTCTTCTTTGTCTTTTAGTAAACAGTTTCTAAAAATTTAATTTTATACAAAAAAGATTGTTTCCTTTTTAAAGCAATAAAATCTATAAATCAAAAGAAAATTAGATCAAAAAAGCAAAAACTTTCAATAAAGAGTTTTTAAAAATTGAACAAGAAAAAATAAATAAATAAAAAAAGGAAAAAGAAAAATTTCCTACCCTAGGACTTGAACTCGGATCTCTCGAATGGCACGCCAGTGCTCTGCTCACTCAACCATTGTGTCTGTTGAGCCAGTGTGCACAAAGTGATATAAATACTTATTTATATATACTTTATTTCAAACTGAACGAAAAAAGTGAATGATGCCACAAAAATAAGGGGCCGCAACTGATGCCATAATTAAACTTTTTATTTAATTTTTTTAACTCAAACATTAATTAACAGATTTAGCTATCATTAGTTAAGTGCCCGTTAGAGCTAATTTAAGGAACGTTTCTGAGTGCGGCTGTTAGATACTAGCAAGATAAGTTTTCATACATATTAACCTAAACAAGAACGATCATACAGGGTGGTCAATTAAGGAACTCACTATTCCACCTCTTTTGAAGAAATGATTAACCAACTTCCACAGTTAGGGCATAAAGTGAAAAACATATCTAATGTTAAAAGAAGAATAACTAAACAACCGTTGTCAATATTCTTTGTTGATTTGGAACCGATCGCCTACAACAAATAAAATTATGATCGCCAACAACAAAGAAATTATGATAAACTAGAGTGCCAGTTACTGTCGAAATTCGACAGTTTTTCTAGTTTTAGAAGCCTTGGAGAGGTTTTCTATATTAACACGTAGCAAAACTTATACGGTACAAATTAACTAATCGGAAAATCTTCTGCTAAAACGTAACTAAATTTTTCTTATCTGAGAAGGTCTTTGGATATGTGATACGATGTCATATCATGTGATGTCATGCTATATAATGTGATGTCATATCATATGATGTCATGTCACGTGATATCATGTGATGTGATATCATATTATGTGATGTAATATATTGTGATGTCTCATCATATCATGTGATATTATGTGATGTGATGTCATGTAATTTGATCACATTCCATGTTCCGATTATTAAATCGGTAACCCTGTCGATAACTGTTTCAATAAAAATACCGATAACAATATCCATACACATATAGAAAAATACAATGATTATAAAATAGATTAATTCAGCGATAAATATAACAATCGTCAGTATCGATTATTGTACATATCGTTAACAATATAAATGACTAAATCGATAACAATCAATTATTTAATCGATTGTTATACCGATAACAATATCCATTATT
>NW_023458555.1:111392425-111398937 GCF_013731165.1 Rhagoletis pomonella
AGTATAAATGTATCCCGCAGAAACTTCCAAACCTTATCTAAAAATCAAATGTTATTTTGCTATCTCAATTTATCTTATTTTATCAACCTTTTGCTAGCCAAAGCATGATAATTTGTAACAATTTTTAAAAAATATTTAAAACTATTGCTTAATGAAACAAACCTATTGTCAGCTGTTTTTCTAATTGCGATGTGCATAACATGCCTCTGGAAATGATATTTTAATTTATTTTACAATCAAATGTGCTGCACAGTATCGATACGTTGCTTGAATCCAATGTCATTTACTAAATTTGCTATAACTTTTCTATTTTCAAATCGATTTGCAAAAAATTTGGATCTATATGCTTTGAAATTAAATAAGCTTTAACATAGCATTAAAATAAGAACAACAAGTTTGCAGCTTTTAGGTGTAATTCACAGTAATTCTACGATGCGACTTAAAATTGTGTCCGATTTCACTAATAAATTGGCAGATAACTCTTAAACTGATAATTTGATTGCAAAACATTGTATAGCAGATTCGTAGGGATTTCAAAGACCTTTAATCTGGTGGAGATCTTTTTGTGGTGTGATAATCACAAAATTGAAAATGCTGTTTTCTCAATTTGAAAAAAAACGATAATTTCGCAAATTCTTAAAACGTATTCTACCTTTTTAATTTTTGACCTCATATTCAGATTGTGTAGGTTATTTTACATGGCAAATGACTATAAAATTCACGACTTTCAACTATTTTGTTAGAAATTTTTTCCCAGAGTGCATATGGTTTTCTAAATTTTCAAATGCAACGCGCAAGTACTTAGAGTTATCATATTCGAATAAAATTTTGCACTGCTTATTTTTAGACCAAAAGACATCTTTTTGAGCAAAATGTATATTTAAAAAAATAGTTAAAATAACGAAGCCTCGCGCATACGGTTTTCATTAGGTCATATTTGACGTCAAATCTTGTCAAAATAATGAAAACGGGTTGTCATCTGGTGCCATTTGCGATTGTTGTCATATATCACCACGCACGGTCATATAAAATGACATCCAAATGAAAACGGCCCTCGCCGCTGATTTGGCAGCATTTGACAACCAAAATGTATTTGCCAACATGTGGGCAATTTTGATTTCGTTTGCCATGCGAACAGCTGATTCTAGCTACAATACGGACCGTTTAGCTACAAAAAAAACCAAAAAATTAAGATCGATAGAACTTTTCACGCTGATTTCAACTATACCCAAATCATTTGGGGCAAGTAAAAACAAAGAAAATATAACAGGTTAAACTTCAATTCTCCTTTTTTTATATGTCTAATATCTCGGAAACTACTTGGCCAATTCAAAGATAATTTTAATAGCTTTTTACGACGTATTTACTATATTTTTAAAACAAATTTTTGGTAAACGCTATTTAAAGAAAATATATATACAATTTAGATTTTTACCACTACTTTCGTTAAATTTTGCCCTATAACAAACCTTTCTATATAAGGTAAAAACTTGTACTTTCTAAATAATATAATAATAATTATGCAATTTTCTTCAAAAAAGGTAATTTAATGAAAAAAATGTTTTTTTTGGTTTTTTAGTATTTCTGATTTAAAAATATAAAAAATCAGAAAAATTGTGTACATCAACTGAAAGACAAACTAATCATCTTTATTTTGACATCGTTAGTAGTTTAATCGGTTATGTAGTTCATAAGGTATTGATATTTAAAAAAATATCGAAAAATTTAACTTAACCTACTATATCTTCTTAATTTTCTACTTGCGCTAAATAATTTTGGTAACGTTAAGATCAGCATGAAGAAGCAATTACATTTTTAGTTTGTCTATAGCTAAAAGGTCGGTATTCTACATTTTTTGTAAAAATTTAACATCACATTTGACATCAGTAATGAAAACGGAATGTCAATCATCTGACACCGAAATTTGACCGCGGTTTTTGACAAGCACTGCGGTATCAACATTTGGCCAGTTTTTAAAATGTAATGAAAACGTATTTGACATCAAATGAACAGCTGTCAGATGAAGGCAGCTTTTGATGTCAGTGATTTTGACCTAATGAAAACCAGCCTTAAATACTATTGACAATTTAGCAAACAAATTTTATTATTTTATTTTGCTCTGCCGATAATATTGAAAATACTAATCAGCTTTGAGTTAGTTGCACATTTCTGAATAAGAATAGCTTTATTCCGGTTAATTTATCACATTTTAAAAAATGCCTTTTCGCGTACTTTCATACTATTTTTGCTTCTCAGGTCCTGTATTCTTTGAGCTATGAAATAGTTGGTCACCTTAGGCATAACCCCAATTTTAAAATTTGGGAGTGGCATAATTCCAAACGAAAAGGCGACCAAATTCCAAATCTCTCATATAATTTTGTAAACCAAAAGAATTTGGAATATGCAAGAGTAAATGATAAAAGGCGTTTCACTGTCACTGAATTTGGCTTTGCCTAAACTCTTTTTTTGTCGACGCCTATAGGTACGGCGACCATCCGTCCTTTCCTCTTTTTTCGTCAATTGTCCTGGTAATTGATTTATTTCATACGGGACGCCAAATGTTCTGTATTTAGTATTTTCAAAGGTTTTTTTTAACGAATTTCACGTTGAATATTCTGTGCGAAGCAAAGCATATTGAACCGGTAGCAGAGGATTTTATTTAGACGAGAACTTCGTCTTTAAATTGAAATTTTTGTTTATATTATACTCTAAACTTTCAAACTTTGTTTACGTATATGGGTTCCAAAACCAACAACAAAATATACATCGGATACCCAATGTGCCACGGTGTGGAGGCAATTTTCAAGTTTTGTGAAGAGAGAAGATATTCTTTAGACGGAACTACGCCAAAGAAATCTTAATTGTATGAGGGTTGTATCTTCAACATGAGAAACTCCAAATAAGGATGCTATTCACTGCATTGCGCTTGGCCGAAATCCGAGTCTGAAAATAATCCGTTGAATACCTCCCGTGCTTCAAAAGTAGTCGGATATTTTAATCATGTTTCCCTGCCTAGGCTAGGTTAGGTTATAGTGGCAGACCCACGAAGGGGACTCACTTAGACCACCGATGCGCACCGATGTGCTTAAACCTTAATCCAGCGAAAGCCAGGCAGCTGTGGAGGAAGTGCTGAGATAATTCCACCTCGTCTTCCAGACAGCTGCGGCAGTAGGGATCCGTAACGATCTTGAGTCGCACCGTGTGGGTTCCTATAGGGACAATGCCCGGTCAGTACACCTGTAAGAATCGAGATCTGGCGCTTAGCCAGCTGCAGTAGCTCCCTTGACGGTCCGCGGTCCACAACCGGCCAAAAGGGCCTTGCAACATTGTATGTCGCAGTTGTGTAGGAATGTTGTAGCAATTTTTGGGGGTAAAAATCCCGAGCACAAAGTACAAAGTTATGGAAAAATATTCTACAAATGTGTGATGTTACAACAGAATATTTATGTGCTGCTTTCAAAAAAGATCGAAAAATATATGCTAACTAAAGATGCTATTTCAGGGCTAATAAATCTAGGACCTTGAAAGAGGTTTTAAAATACTCTAGCTTTTGTGGAAAAAAATTGGCAAAATTATTTTTTATCCCGTATTCGGCTGCCATAAATATGGTCACCGTACCTATAGGCGATCTAATATTACAACATATGAATAACTGGGAATCATTAGATGCCAAGTTTGCTGTTATTCCATGACGTGGATATAATAATAATAGATTGGCGCTTACACATAGGTAGTGTTTGGCCGAGCTTAATTTTGTCACACAAAGTCAAAAATTTGGTATCAAAAAAACGCGAGAATTTTATTTCTTATTTGGCTGACAAATCAAATCACAAATAATTTTGTTTTTTATTTGGTTGACGAATCGAATCACAAATAGATTTGATTTCATAATTGGTCGAAAAATCAAACCACTAATAAAATTTATTCAGGATTTGATGCAACTTTCAATTCAGAAATAAATTAGATTTATGGATCTGTTATTCGAATCGGCACTCGGTTATTTGAGATGTGCTGCCAAAAAACGCAAGCAAAATAAATTTGTAATCGTTCGTAGTGCATAAGCAAATTTAAAGCTCTCCCCAGAATTACAGCGGACGACGGTAAAACGGTCGGCGGTAAGAACAGCTGAACAGTTGCCGCAGTGAAATCCGCCAGAGTAAACACAATTGCGGCGCATTATTATTAAAATTAAATATTTTTTCGGTATGTGCGTATATCGATTGCTGAGTGGAAGATCGACCTATCTCGGCAGCCAGCTCGAAAGCGCTGTATCTCAAAAAACTTTTCAAAAACGCCCTACCTCAGCTGCCGATTCAAAAACGTCCTATATCAGCACATTTTCAATACATTTTGAAGTGAGATATTACGTTTTTGAACCGCATTTTGAGATAGGTTGCTTTTCAATAAAATTCTGAAATAGGGCGTTCTTGGAAAGTTTTTTGAGATAGGGCGTTTTCGAACTGGCTGCCGAGATAGGTCGATCTTCCACTCAGCAGTCGATATGTAGATTTTCTGGCAATAAAAATGGATGAAGACATTGGCAAACTTGTGAAAATAATAAAAATTACTACAATCAACCCTCAATCAACATTGTACCATCCCCGCTGGGCGGCAAAAAAAAAAAGGAAATCAATTGAAAAACGTCGGCGGTAAAAACGATGCCTCCGCAACTATGAGCCATTCCATATGCCTTTGTGAGTTTTAATTTTGACAGCGGTTAACTGTCGACAGCTTTACCGTCGTCCGCTGCAATTCTGGGTAGAGCTTAACGTGTTCAAAATTCAGCTACTCGAAATGAGTCTTTAATTTAGTTTCTATTTACTGTATGAAAAAGAATGGAACAGTTTATTTCGCTGTGTTTTTCTCCGGTTGCTGAACAACGAACGGTGGACAAGCCAAAGGCAAAGACGGAGCAAACTCACAGCAGCGAATATATCGTTAGTATAGTGTGGAAAGGGCGTATCTCACATCGCGCAGTGATTCAAAATTAGCATTTTGTGTTCACAATTCACTGGAGCCTTAATTTTTCGCTCAATTAGACTATTTTTTTTTTCTAAATCAAGGCTAATAAAATTAACAAGAGACCAGTTGAGCCCGATTTTTGAATTTTTGTTTGCTGGTATTAAATTTTTTATGAGTTTTTGAATGACAATTTTTGCTTTGAGCGAATATGATCTGAGAAGAGGATATATAGGCCTTTAAATGGTATATAATAACACTGGTCTACAAGGGTTTTGCGAATAAGACGGGACCTGGTGTTTCCGAACGGATTTTTCGTGCTGAACACGAATCTGGGGTCCAAAACTTCCCATCACGTCACGTTTTCGAGAAAAAAGGGGTTGAAACCCCTAAAAACAGCGTTTTTGGACATTTTCGAAAAATTGTAGAGCCGAACCCTAACGTGCTACAAACTTTGCATATGTCAGAAATTAAAGGTAAAATTGTGCCCTTTCGAATGAGCCTTATGCCAAGTTGATCGCATGTGCCCTTGGTGCAGGGGGTGTATTTGTGTCTAGGGGTGCAGGAAAAAACAGCGTTTTTGGCCATTTTTGAAAAATTGTAGAGCTGAACCCTGACGTGCTACAAACTTTGTATATGTCAGAAATTAAAGGCTAAATCGTGCCCTTTCGAATGAGCCCTATGCCGAATTAATCGCATGCACCCTTAGATCAGGGGGTGTATTTGTGTCTAGGAGTCCAGGGAAAATTGATCGCAGAAAGAATTTCATCTTAAACGACCATATAAAATGAATGATGCTAAGGTCTTAACTACATTAATCGTAATCAGCGACTTTTAATATAGTTAAAACCTTGGCATTATTAATTTTCTATGATCGTTTAAGATTAAATTCTTTCTGTGATCAATTTTTCCTGCACCCCTAAACACAAATACACCCCCTGCTTTAAGGGTGCACGCGATCAATTCGGCATAGGGCTCATTCGAAAGGGCACGGTTTAGCCTTTAATTTCTGATATATGCAAAATTTGTACCACGTCAGGGTTCAGCTCTATAATTTTTCGAAAATGGCCAAAAACGCTGTTTTTAGGGGTTTCAACCCCTTTTTTCTCGAAAACGTGACGTGATGGGACATTTTTGACCCCGGATTCGTGTTCAGCACGAAAAATCCGTTCAGAAACACCAGGTCCCGTCTTATTCGCAGAAAAAAAGTTGAAATTTGTAGACCAGTGTAATCTATTGTCGGACTTGGCTAGTTGGGATTTTTTGTCGGGTAAAATAAATGTTTTTGCTTTTAGCGGGCCATTTTCAAATTTCAGATATTTCCCGAATGAAAAAGGGCGACAGAAAATACAAACACTCACGTTTTTACTCACTCACTAACGAAATAAAAAATTTTGACAATCAAACGACAATGAAACAACTCCACCTTATATAAATTCGCCTTGAAAAAAACCATACTTCTAATATTTTTATTGAGCTTTGTACCACGGCTTTTTATTAGGAAACATTGAAAAAGCAACAAAGTCTAAGCGGTAGAAGTTATAGCACTATTT
>NW_023458555.1:111399037-111412964 GCF_013731165.1 Rhagoletis pomonella
AGCTCAATAAAAATATTAAAAATAACATATTTCTCTTAATTTTTTTAATTTTCACCATAGACAATTTCCACAATTTTAAAATATGTAGCACTATCAGTGACTATCAGTCAGATACATTTTCGCCATAAATTTTGGGGAATACTTCGTTTTTTCCGCAGTGCAAATTTGGATACCTTTTCCCATAAGTATTCGTAAGTTGAAGAAAACTTTTTTTTTTATTTATGTACGTGCTATTATAACATTTTTACCAGTTGGCTGCTCATTCTCCTATCAAGAAGTTTGCAAATTTTAAGGTTTCCGACCTGTAGTAGTTAACTGTAATGCGAAAAAATCAACTTTTACATCCTGAGCAACCCTTCTCTTAGCAGTCAAAGGAAATTGACAACCATGCCGATGACTAATTTTCAACAATAGCTTGACTGTACTAAAAATAGCTCATAACTTGTAAATTTTAAGTTATATGTCGTTAAGCGAGAATTTACATACAAGTTTTTGAGAAATTTTTTAATTTCATAGATAGCTCCCTATCCACCAGTTTGATTGAAAAACATTGTAACCATAACAGTAGGAAATAACAATTTACTGAACTAAATGTAACAGGTCAAAATTAGTTTAAATTAGTATTATTTTGATAGACTAGGAAACATCGAACATGCCGAAACTTGGCTCGTCGTTGTAGTCAGTATTTTCCCATTCTTAGAAATAGATCTGGGAAACAAAGTCGCCTAATTATAGTCAAAATTAAGTCGACACTAAAGTTAGTTGCAGCTTTTTTGACAGCTATCCCATTGAAAATTATGTCAAAAAGCTGCAATTAACTTTAGAGTCGACTTAATTTTGACTATAACTACGGGCCTTTGTTTCCCAAATCCGTGTCTAAGGATGGGAAAATACTGACTACGTGTTAGTAAGTTTGTTAAGGGGCCGAGTTTCTCTTCCATAGGTGTACTGTGTAAAAATGTCCGCTCTTTTCGGTGGATACATTTAAATACAGTTTTTGACTTTTTATGGATACTTTAAAGGCTAAAGCAGTGGCAACACTGAGCACTATCTAAAATTAATTCTATTTTTAAATAAACTGATAGCTCATTTGTTGCAATCGCAAAAAATTGTCGAAGTTAGTCGACTTTTCTTAAATACTGCCTTGAATTTATAATGTGTATGTACCGGACTTTCACATTGATATATACAATCGCTCTTTCGCAAAGAATTGGTTTTTCCAAAAAGTTTAGGAAAATGGGGTGGCACCGACCACTTACATATATCATATATGTGTATCTCAAAAACTACTGGACCGATCTCGACCAAATTTGGTACACACATTGCGCTTAGCCAAGTCCGAAAATAGATTTTTATACACCGTTTTATCATATCATCATATTCGCTCTTTGAAATCGAAGCAAAAACAGTCATTCAAAAACTCATAAATCTACAAAATCGTAGTTTGTGACCTAAATCGACAGGTGGCGACCTTTAGTGACCTTTACAAAATCTATAAAAATAGGCAATAATATTTCTCATAAAATCGAATAAAATTAGGGGTAGGGTCTTGAAATTTCCCAAAAAAAAAAGCATTTTCGGTGGGCCCCCACGGTATATATCCAATAAAAGCATCGGCGAGAAGAGCTGGCGATCACGTCAACAGCTAAGGCGTGTGAACTGGCTGGTTCGCGGAGCTTCAGCCTGGGTGGGGTTAATACATAACTGCTGACCAATCATCATTCTCCCCAGCCTACAACCCTAACACAAATAATTTTTGTTTGCACACTTGAGTACTAAATAAATACCTCAAACCAACCATGGGCCTACTTCCAGCTACCCAAACCATACACCTTTGGCAGCACGCCCACGTCGCACAATGGTCCCGATTCTTGAAAACTCGGGCATGAGGCCAAAAATCGAACATGAGAAAGAATTAATTTAGACACTTGATACGTTTAAGACATACACCCCTCCTCAGCGTGAGTCTTCTTGCCATGGCTAAGGAGCTTAAATGGTGTCATGGTATAGTTCACAGCGCGAATTGTATCATGCCTCCATGAACTAAGAGGGAAGCCTGGTATTGTAGCCTTCGGAAATATTCCTTAACAATCCAAGCTGGAGCGTTGTGGTACTGTTGAAGGATTACCGTACCAACACTACCCAAGCCAAGGTGTGTAGGCCACCGTAAATGAATGGCCAGCGGGTAGCAAAAATGGCTGGTCGCGAACGGTCTCCTCCGATGCCCGGGCAAAGTCGGTTGTAGAAGCACCTTCACTACCCTTCCCGGCTCTGCCAACGAGCGACGAACCCCTTCCGGATTACTCGCGGGCCAATATATATGGAGAACTCAAATAAAAACACAAAACAACAACAACAACAAGTAAGCAGCAAAATACATTCGGCGAAGATACGACGCTGTCAGAGGAAGAAAGACTGCTGAAATACCCCAAGGAACCCCAAAACCCGACAGCCATTTCCACTGGTGGTGCCAGCCAAAGTACTTCAGAAGGAAAGGCTGTTAGCAGCAGCAGAACGGAAGGTTGCAGCCATAGTACCGCCGTTCTTCATATAGATAACTTTAGTACCGGTAGTGCCAGCCATAGCACACCGGAAGAAAAGCCTACCTGTAGCAAAAACGCGGCTGTTGCCAGCAGCAACCATCCGCCAAAGAAGAAGACACCCTCAAACGCGCTTATGAGACTACGCTACCAGAAGGCTCTATATATACTCGATAAAATCGAGCGAAATGCAGCAGCTAGATGTGTAGATGAACGCGATGAGGAAGACAAGCGTAGATATATGGGCATTGTGGAAGAGTAAGAGAGATTCCAAACGGAACCTACCGACGCTATGGCAACTAGCGAGGCCCAAAAGAGGAACCGCTCGCAGAATGAGAGCGGCAATGGGGCTCAACGAAAACACCTAAGGCCAGCTGATGTAGCGGAGTCCGCAACACCCACAAACTATCGCCAATTCAGCGACGTAGCGAGAGACCACCTGCAGACTTCAATCATCAACGAAGGAAGCAGAACCCCGCTGGCAGTGCAGCAAAAATGGGTGGAGATCGATGTGAAGCTATCGAGTTTCGTGATGGACCACGTCCTCGACAACCCCGAAGGTCCCCACCCAGAGTTCGACTCGTCGGAATCCCTAAGGACGCAGGAGGAGGACATTGACATCAGCTTAATACAGGAATATCTTCTGCAAGGGCGAGGTTGGTAAACCATGGGAATGTATTCTTATCAAGAAAGGTATAAATGCATTCCTTTGCTCTCATTTCAATACAGCAGGCACAACAGTAGTTAAGGTGGAGACGGCGAGACAGCAGAGCATCCTGTTGGTGTCATCACACATGTCCCATGATCGAGACAGTCCTCCACCTGAAATCAAAGCCTTAATAGATCGGAACACCAGACAAGCCTCGGTTATTGGTTGTGATGCAAATGCCAGGCACCTTGTCTGGGGCAGCACAATGGTTAACGAGCGAGGGAGTCCCTCCTACACTGTGTACTAAATACCAATCTTAGTATATGAAAAAGAGGCAATAGACCAACCTTTATCTTCCCAAGTTCAGACCGGTTTTCTGGATGGGAGGAGGTGTTGGACCTAACACTAATATCTGAGAATAATGGCGTTACCGTCCAGAATTGGAGAGCTTCCGACAGGCCATCGATGTCCGATCACTGCTGGATACTCTTTAATCAACGCGGTTTATCCTATACCCCCTCCAAATACAGAAACCTACGGACAACCAATTGGGTGAAATATGATAAAATTCTAACTAAGGAAATAGCCAAAGGTAATGTGAGAGGAAGCATAACCTCATCAAATGAGATAGAACGAAACGTAAGCAATTTAGAGAGGGCGATGACCAAAGCCTATGAAAAATCGACCCCATGGAGTGTCATGAAAAATAAATCCCCGCCCTGGTGGAATGGGGAGCTTAGAGCTCTTAGGAATAGTGTTAGAAAACTTTGTAACGAGTGCTTTAGGTCCAAGAAATGGGACCCTTACAAAAAAGCCTCAAAATCATACAAAAAAGAACTGAGGAGGGCAAAAGCTAATTCCTGGCAATAGAGAATGTCAGAGACTCGGCCAGGTTAAGCAAGATACTCTCGCCTTATTAAAAGGACAAATGATATATGGACTAGCTCCATTGATGAAAGCGTAGAAATGCTAGTTCAATCCCACTTCCCAGGCTGTAAACAGCATGCAGCAACACTAGGTGGAACAGAACTTCCAAGCACACCTAGCAGGGACCTCGAATCAATAATAAGCATAGAGATGATCACCTATGTAATAAATAGTTTCTCTCCATTTAAATCCCCAGACCCGGATGATATTATACCGGCCATGTTACAACAATCAAAGAAGCGAATAGCGCCGCTTCTTCTAACTCTTTATAGAGCCTGTATTAGTATGAACTATGTATGTCCTCCTGAGTTGGAAACGAGTAAAGTAGTGTTTGTCCCAAAACAGGGTAGAAAGAACCACGAAACGGTAAAGGACTTTAGACCCATAAGCCTGACTTCCTTTCAAGCAATATACTTTAGCAACTTTCCTAGATATAGAGAGCGCCTTCAACAACGTTGAAGCTGACACCATCATACAATCGCTTATAGTGATTGGTGTGGACGGCGGTGTGGTTGGCTGGATACGCTCTATGCTGGAAAGCAGAATCATTCAGGTCAAAAGCGGAGATAATATAGTAACTAAATATGTGAGCAGAGTTACTCCTCAGGGAGGCGTACTCTCACCACTCTTGTGGGTGGTAGCGTTGAACGGCATATTGCTGGAACTCAATAGAGGAGGGGTTAAAGTAGTGGCATATGCTAACGATGTAGTGATAGCAGTCACAGGCCTCTTCCTTTCTAATGTAAGTGAAATCTTAGAGGAGGCACTGGGTAAACTACACACATGGGCTAAATGTAGTGGCATTAACGTTAACCACAGCAGAACCGAGTTATTACTGTTTACAAATAGAAATAAGATACCCCAATTTAGACTTCCTTCCATAGGCGGAAAGGCAATCCCCCTATCATCCAATCCAAAATATCTGGGAATCATCCCCGCCAAAAAAGGGGCCAAGGCGGTAATTAGTTGTGGTCCATCAGGTCTCATCGTACGCAGAGATAAATAGTGCTACGACCTAAACATTTTGAAGTCTCTAAGTAATCTGTATGCGTTAATATCATGAAGCAGACATTCGCACAAAACAAATTGAAACATAAAAATTTGATTTTGAATATTTTGTTTGAATTTGTATTTAAAATCAAACAACCGTCAAAGTTAACTCCAAATGCTCAATGTGGACGATTGTGTTTTACAAAAAGCTCGTTTTCATTTAACAAGTTAAAGGGGCAAATTTGAACATAACGTAACGTGAATAAAAGCCAAACGAGGGTTAAGGCGCTGGCGCAATGCAGGCTTGCTTTGCACGCCTTGCTTACTTTAATTTGCTTTGATTTACTTCAAAAACTCGTTTGGCCAAATGGCGGCTTGGAACGCTGTCAAAGCAACCAGCTGTGTAGTTAAAAAGTCAAGGTCTGTTTCCTTACACTAAGAATAATTTTGCCATCAAATTCCGGAAAATTAAAAAAAAAGAAATACAAAACAAACTTTTCACATTTATTTTTAAATGAATGTGAATTAATTTTTGCATTTCAAAGGAACGACAATAATTAAACATACATATATATACATATGTACATTTATTAGAAACAAAAAACTCAAAAAAAATCGATTTTTCAAGAGACGACTTACCAGTAGTTTCGACATCATAAATATCGCTAGATTTGTGAGAAAAGTTGATAAGTCTGCTTTTTATGAAGCCTCAAGTTTTGACAGAGAAAGTAAGAGAAATTAAGGACTAAGCTACTTGATTCATTTTTTCTCGTTTATATTCAATGAAAGATAAATTTTATAAGTCCAAAAGAGGCCCCGAATATGCAATAAGGCCAAAATAATACGAAATTTTTTAACAGAGATCGAATCCTGACTTGTATGGATTTTGCTTTGCTTTAAACACGCAAAATATTGTATTCAAAGTTCCTGTAAAATTCGTAAAATTGGACTTAGCAACTTTTCACTTTAATCCAGCGACATGTTAAATATAAATATGGAAACATAGACTACTTTTTATTAAACTTTGAAGCTAATTTTTGTACAAAAAAGTCTGCAGCAGTTTGTTTGAATTGATTTAGAACGGGAACATATCTTTTTGTCAAAAGCCTACGAAACGCTTTCAAATAAAACATTTGCCTATTTGAAACTTTGAGGCGCTTAAAGCAAGTGAAGCAAAGCTGCCATTTGGCCACCCTTCATACGTTTTAGTATATTCCAAATAACTTTTGACAGTTTTCAAAGCTAAGCAGGCAAAGCAAGCCTGCATTGGGCCAGCGCCTTTACTGTAAAAAATATGTATATGAATTGTTTACGTTTTAGTTTTCAAATAAGCGTATGTCAGATATTTATTCCACTTTGTTTAATACATTTGGATTTTATTGTTAGTTATACCTGAGCAGAGCCGCCTATGGCCAAAACTGTACTGAGGTCAGCACCTTGCATCACCAATCGATCCAGCACAATATCAATTGCTTTCACCCACATTACGGGTTGCACGAACACTCTTGAAATATATCGATTAAGGACAAGTCGTTTTTTTATAAAGGTTACTTACTCATGTTTCGTTGAACTAGAATTAGCACCACCGCTTGTACGAAATTCAGGCAAATCAGAGTCAAACTTCACCTCAGCAATTGCAATTACCTCTAAGTTAGAAGACAACTGAACAGCTTTAAGCTAAAATAAAAAATACAAATAAAACGTTACTATCATACCTCCTTTGCTACACAGAAAAAAATATAACTTAAAGACACTAGAAGATCATGATGCAATAATAAAAGGTATTGTGTTGGCAACTTCTCGCTCTAGTCCGCCATCTTGAGCTGCTTTAGGAAATTCCACCTGCCTCTACTACTACTTGTTATTTTACATGGAATTACCTGAAAAAGTATTAAAAACGGTAAACACAGAAAGAAACACATAACCCTGCCAGCCAAAAGTAGTGAAAAATCTGGTAAAACCGCGGGTTTCATTCACTTCAAAACTGGTGAAAATTCTGGCGAGTTTTGTATGGGCGGTGTGCAGATTTTCACCTCTCTGACTCCTCCAGCACTCATTCTGATACTTCGTAAGGAAAACATATAGCTGCACTCGTCTAGCATTGCCACCTTCAGCCGGCGCAGGGTTGCATTTTCTTCACAGCGAATTCAAAATAACCTTAGAAACTTTAAATAAAAAATCTTAAAATTTGTTTGATTGTTATTTTGCAAAATTTATTTTTCAAAATGCATTGTTAACCTAATATACATACATAGTTAGAAATCAATATTATGAATAAAAATTATAATTAACATTAATAATAAAGATAATTTTACATACATAACAGGTTGCTTAATTGATTATTATTACTACTACTCCTTTGCATATAGCTGTTTTCAAAAGTTGCAAAATTTCTATAAAAAAGTTAAGCGATTTTAATAATACTAGAGTGCCATTTACTGTCGAAATTCGACAGTTTTTCTAGTTTTAGAAGCCTTGGAGAGGTTTTCTATCTTAACACGTAGCAAAACTTATACGGTACAAATTAACTAACCGGAAAATCTTCTTCTAAAACGTAACTAAATTTGTCTTATCTGAAAAGGTCTTTGGAGGACTTCGGCATGATTTGGAATTGACCCGATACATTCAAGTTTATCGATAAATTTCAATGATTTGATACATATCGATAGTTCGATGAATTTCACTAAAATTCGATAACTCAACTAAATTCGTTAACTCGACCAATTTCGGCAACTGTGAAATTCGATGGCTCGATAAATTTCGATAACTCAAAAATATAAAGACTTTGGATACCTTTATAAATGTTTATTTTTGACATTTCCACATTTTTTCGAAAACTATCTAAACATTTTGATAACTCCTTACACTCTGTTAAGACGATTAAATGCGATAAGCAGTGATAAATCGATAAGCTAATATAACCTTGAAATTTCAATAAATCGATATAATTTGAAAATTCCATAAACTTCGCTTCGTTGAACCAACCAAATTCAGTAGATCAATAATTATCGATAACTCTGTAAGTTGAAAGACCTCCATGCATTACGACATCTCGATATATTTCGTTAAGTCTATAAATAATGATAATTCAAGAAATATCGATAACTTGATACATTTCTTTAACTTGACAAATTTCGTTAATCTCACACGTTTTTATAGCTCGATAACTACCCGTAAATTTGGACAACTAAGTTTCTGTGTCTATAAATTGCGACAACTCAGTAAACATTGATCAGTTTGAATAATTCGATACGTTGCGATAACTTAATAAGCATGGATAAATTTCGATAATTATAAACTTCGATGATTCGATAAATTTCAGTAACCTTTATGGCTGATTTTATTTCGATTCCTATCGCAAAATTTCAACTCTGTTAACCAAATTCTTATGTATTCTCATTGTCTCCATTTTCGCCTTTATCTCAATTTTCCTCTTTGTCTTCACTTTTGCCTTTTTTTTTTGTCTTCATCGTTATCACTTGTTTCTCCATCTTCATATTTATCTTTATTTCAAAGTGTCGAGGACATGGACACTAACTTAATCCAGCTCGATTCGATCGATTATTATATCGATAAGAATATCGAGTTTTATATCGATAACAATATCGATCTTCATCCTCATCCTTTTCTTCATATTTATCTTTATTTTTGCATATTCCTCTTCACCTTTACCTTAAAGTGTTTAAATTTACTTTGATCTTCGTTTTTGCCTGTACCTCTAGGCATCTTTGTTTTTGTTTTTATTCTCAAACCGGTAAACCGCTGAGAACCATTTCCATGTGCATTATTCCCCTCGAATTTGACGATTTACTCCCAACCAACTGCCGCTAAAGAAGTTTCACTTCATAAATTCAAGAAATGTTCTTACCCTTTCAGTTACCCTAATTCTTATGTATCTGTCATTGTCTCCATTTTCGTCTTTATCTTCACTTTTGCCTTCTTTTTTTTACTTCATCGTTATTATTTATTTCTTCATCTTCCTATTTATCTTTATTTCAAAGCTTAATTTCAAATGTGTACTGAAACAACAGGCGAAACATGTCAAATTGAACATATTGCAGCAACATCTATACACAATTCGAAAATGTTTAAACGACGGTTTTGGCCGTAATTTTCAGCCAATTGTGAAACCATAAAAACTCAACTGAGAAAAATGCCTTTCCAACGGTGTTCTTGGTTTTGAAATCGGTTCGGTAGAATCGCCAAACGAACGGAGACAAAATTTATGTTAGCGTATTAATATATAGAGTGCCAGTTACTGTCGAAATTCGACAGTTTTTCTAGTTTTAGAAGCCTTGGAGAGGTTTTCTATCTTAACACGTAGCAAAACTTATACGGTAGAAATTAACTAACCGGAAAATCTTCTGCTAAAACGTAACTAAATTTTTCTTATCTGAGAAGGTCTTTGGATATGTCATACGATGTCATATCATGTGATGTCATGCCATATAATGTGATGTCATATCATATGATGTCATGTCACGTGATATCGTGTGATGTGATATCATATTATGTGATGTAATATATTGTGATGTCTCATTATATCATGTGATATTATGTGATGTGATGTCATGTAATGTGATCACATTCCATGTTCCGATTATTAAATAGGTAACCCTGTCGATAACTGTTTCAATAAAAATACCGATAACAATATCCATACACATATAGAAAAATACAATGATTATAAAATCGATTAACTCAGCGATAAATATAACAATCGTCAGTATCGATTATTGTACATAGCGTTAACAATATAAATGTGGGAAATGATGTACGCGGCCATCGACATACAAACATACAAGTATGACAGTGGGGACCCGTACTAAGACTGATCGACGAATACAACACTAACCAGGATTGAACGGACCACACTGAACATACTCAACTATAGACTTCACTAGACAAACGAAGGACAGCAATACGGCAGATTGTATTTGACCGCCTTCAAGCGAAGTTGTTAAGCTAGTCGTAGCATTTAAAGTTAAAAATGATATGTAACCGTGTGTGTGCGAATAAACGTCCAGTTTTGTAAACATTAAAAACGCGTTTTAATTAAAGACTAAGAGGATTGGGAAGGCAATTCCTACAAGTGGTGTCATGAAGTGGCATAAAATCCACTCCTGTGAGTTAGCAAAACATTAAAATAAGCTGTGCGTACAACTATGCAAATAAGCGTTTATACATGTTATACATATGTGTTTTGTGTGTGCCGTGCGATGTGCTAGCCAAAGTTTCATTTACTGCAGTGATTTAAAAATTACACACGATCATCAAATCGCCCAATCCGTTTAGTAAACTATTTTGAGAAATTAAATTGACAAAAACGCAAGTAATTGTTCTGGTGTACTTTGAGCTAGCCACGCCACACAATCAGCTATTTTTGTCAAATATCGCCGGCAAGCGGTAAAATAAAAATTGCGACAAATAAACAAGTGCATAAAACGGTAAATACGCCAAGCAGTAGTGGTTGCGCCGCTTAACAAAGCGCTAAGCAAGAAGCGCCAGCATCGGAAGAGGCGCCAGCATCGGAAGAGGCGCCAGAGCCAGGCAGCGCCGAACAACAGCAGCAGCGAATAGCGTCGGCAGAAGTAGCGGCATTGTGGGCACAGCAGCAGCATACGACAGCGAAGTCGAAGAATTGAAGACAGCGGCGAGGGATGAAACAGCGCAGTGCAGCTAAGTAGTTTTAGCGTATACATACTTACGTACATATTTACATGTTAAGGTAGTAAAAGCAATATATACACGAATTTGCTGGTAATACGCCGTTAGAGTTAGCGCTATTTTGTTCACGCCACTGGCGGTAGTTTTGTATTTGCAATTGCAATTTTTTCATTTTATGTGTGCGGATTTACATGTGCGAGGGTAATGCGGTACAGTCACGCACACAATAATAGAAATAATTGAACAAATGATTATTAGGAAATTAAATGAAACAAATAACTTGAGTATTTTGTGTATAAGTATTAAATGTATGTATGTTAAATACCGAGAAGTTTAAACATTTTACCACATCGATTTAAATAATAGAAATTTTAATTGATAATATTGTAAGACATGGACCGTGATGAAATTTTTAGCTTGACGGTTGACGGTCTTAGGGAAAAGTTGGGCGGTTTAGGTTTGTCGACTAACGGACGGAAAGCGACGTTGCAGGACAGGCTGCTGGAACACTTCGGCCTGAATGTGAGCGACGGCGATTATACCGATTTCGATGACGCTGCAAGTAGGCGAAGCGTACGTGGGTCCGTGGCTGAGCGTCCAGCATTCACTCTTCGAGACATTGAGGACTCGTTGTCCAAATTTAGCGGGTCTGGTCAGCCGATATTTGAGCAGTGGCTGGAGGATTTTGAGGCCAACGCAATGGCTGTGCAGTGGAGCGACCTTCAGAAATTCATCTACGCCAAGCAGTTGCTGAAGGGTGGAGCAAAACTTTTTATTAGAAGCCAAACTGGAGTTAGCAATTGGGATTCTCTAAAATCCGCTCTGCGCTCGGAGTTTGGCGTCACCATGTCGTCGGCCGAAATACACCGCGTCCTTCGGAAGCGCCACCAGCGACCAGGCGAAGATCTGCGGGAGTACTTATATGCAATGATGGAGATCAGCAAACCAGTCAGTCTCGATGATTCCAGTTTGATCGAGTATTTCATCGAGGGGATTTCAGATAATCGCGCGAATAAGAGCAACTTGTATCAGGCGCGAAATATCAAGGAGCTGAAGGAACAGATCAGGGTGTACGAGAAGATTCGGTTGGGCAAACCACAGACCACGAATGGGAATTATGTAAAGCCAACGTCTTCAAACAGGGATTTACGAAATTCACCGTCCTCAGGCAAAGGGTGTTTCAACTGTGGTGATCAGTCTCACTTTGCTCGAAATTGTCCACGTAAAAAGATCAGATGTTTTCAATGTGGCAACGAGGGTCATCGAGCGAGTGAGTGCAAGAGCGCTGGAAATGAAGTGAAGACCGAGAGAGCTCCAGCAAACATTATGGCGGTAAGGCAGAGCGGCCTGATTTTTAAAGACATCAATTTTAGCACTTCGAATCAGACAGTTTCGGCACTTATCGACACAGGGTCAGACCTGTGTCTAATGCGTCATGACACTTTGTTGATGCTGCAGCTGGATGCAGAGCTCAGCAAGGAGAAGCGGCGACTGGTGGGCATCGGTAACAGTGCAATGACGACAATGGGTAGTTTTACCATCCCAATGCAAGTAGACGGAATTTCGCTTGACATTACGGTTCATGTGGCAAAGGAGCGGGATTTGGGCTACCCGCTGGTGATAGGCAACAATGTCCTCAAACACGTTGACCTTATCGTTATGGAAGATGGTGCCGTTTTTAAGGAGAAGGCGAAAAAGTTCAGTGGACGCGAGGATGCACTCGAGCGCAAAGCAGGGGCCGATAATTGCGCTAGTGTGGTGCGAGACGGAGCAGATCCGTGTGAAGGTGCAGCGGCGTGGAAGGCAGTGGCCGGAAATTCCCCGAATGCTGGTCAAGTTGGAGAAAGCTCATTTGTGCGCAAGGCGAAGGCTGGTAATTGCGTAGAGGTTGGGCGAGTCGAAAAGAATTCAGGAGATGGTGCAGCAAAACGCAAGGCAGTGGCTGGTAATTGCGCAAGTGCAAATCCTGATAATTCGATCACCGACGATTTGAACAATATTTACAATCTGATAACGAATACTGTGAGGAAGATGAGAATAAGTGCTAGACCGGCAGATGCGGCTGAGGTTCAGCGTAGACGTGATGAAATGCGAGATTGTGTCAGTGAACACGGTGCGAGTGTTAGGCATGGTGGTATCGTAGGATCACCACGAGAGCATGCGAATCCCAGCAAGACAGGTGTGTACGAACGAGGTGCGGAATGGGCGAGGTTTCGCGATGGAAGACCTTCAAGTCAAATCAGCGGGCTGCAAGCAGGGTCCGGAAACGTATGCGTGGAAGCCGGAACGAAGCAAAATAAAGAATGCGAGATAGATGTATTTCATGTAAGCAGGACGCGAACGGACAAGGTACAGAGTTCGGCAGCAGCCTACAAGCCAGATGAAATCTCAGTATCACCTATGGAGCAAGAGCTTCTGCAGAAGGAGCACATCGACGAGTTTGATGCAGAGAGAGAAGAAGTATGCCACCAAGCACGCGACAAAATCGCCGAAATACAGCAAGAAAACCGCAGAACGTTTAACGAACGTCGACGAACTGCAAAAGAGTACGCCATGGACGAGCTAGTAGCAATCAAGCGAACGCAATACGGATCGAGACTCAAGTTAAAGCCAAAATACTTCGACCCATATAGGATTGCGAGGATTATGCGACACGGACGCTACGCCGCAGAGAAGATCGGCGACCACGAAGGGCCAGACCGCACAAATACCGTAGCCAAATTCCTAAAGAAATGGAATCCATCATCCGAGGCCGAATGATCGCGCAGGATGGCCGAATGTGGGAAATGATGTACGCGGCCATCAACATACAAACATACAAGTATGACAGTGGGGACCCGTACTAAGACTGATCGACGAATACAACACTGACAAGGATTGAACGGACCACACTGAACATACTCAACTATAGACTTCACTAGACAAACGAAGGACAGCAATACGGCAGATTGTATTTGACCGCCTTCAAGCGAAGTTGTTAAGCTAGTCGTAGCATTTAAAGTTAAAAATGATACGTAACCGTGTGTGTGCGAATAAACGTCCAGTTTTGTAAACATTAAAAGCGCGTTTTAATTAAAGACTAAGAGGATTGGGAAGGCCATTCCTACATAAATGACTAAATCGATAACAAAATCAATTATTTAATCGATTGTTA
>NW_023458555.1:111413064-111413949 GCF_013731165.1 Rhagoletis pomonella
TTAAATTTACTTTGATCTTCGTTTTTGCCTGTACCTCTTGGCATCTTCGTTTTTGTTTTTATTCTCAAACCGCTAAACCGCTGAGATCCATTTCCATGTGCATTATTCCCTTTGAATTGGACAATTTACTCCCAACCAACCAACTGCCGCTAAAGAAGTTTCACTTCATAAATTCAAGAAATGTTCTTACCCTTTCAGTTACCCTAATTCTTATGTATCTGTCATTGTCTCCATTTTCGTCTTTATCTTCACCTCTGCCTTCTTTTTTTTTGACTTCATCGTTATCATTTATTTCTTCATCTTCATATTTATCTTTATTTCAAAGCTTAATTTCAAATGTGTAGTGAAACAACAGGCGAAACATGTCAAATTGAATATGTTGCAGCAACATCTATACACAATTCGAAAATGTTTAAACGACGGTTTTGGCCGTACTTTTCAACCAATTGCGAAACCATAAAAACTCTGCTCAGCTACGGAAAAATGCCTTTCCAACGGTGTTCTTGGTTTTGAAATCGGTTCGGTAGAATCGCCAAACGAACGGAGACAAAATTTATGTTAGCGTATTAATATATAGATTATTCCAATTATAAAATTGTGATGTAGCTTTATTCGAATTGTAATACGCTTTTAATTTCATCTTCCGATTGAAATGGATCGATCTTTGTAAATTTTAATTGCAGATTATTCAATATTACCAAAATCAACCTCTACCAACTTAATTTTTACCATAAATGAAGTTTTTCGGAAGAACTCCACCTACTGAAAAAAATAAACAAAATGCGCACCTCCCCTTTGAAATACCTTTCGAACAAAAGAAGAATCATTCAAATTGGTCGAGAAACATAGGAGCAGTAGGGAGGAATAGATTTGTATGGGATTTCG
>NW_023458555.1:111413959-111425459 GCF_013731165.1 Rhagoletis pomonella
ATTGGTTGAAAAACATAGGAGCAGTAGGGAGGAATAGATTTGTATGGCATTTCGTTAGCGTAGAATGAAATGAGGTGCGATGACGTGATAAGATGTGACGTGATTTTATATGATGTGATAGGATGTCATGTCATGTGTTGTCATATCCTCTGATGTCATGTCATATGATGTCATACCATATGATGTCATATCATGTGATGCCACGTCATGTAATGCCATATCATGTCATACGATGTCATATCGTGTGATGTCATGCCATATAATGTGATGTCATATCATATGATGTCATGTCACGTGATATCGTGTGATGTGATATCATATTATGTGATGTAATATATTGTGATGTCTCATCATATCATGTGATATTATGTGATGTGATGTCATGTAATGTGATCACATTCCATGTTCCAATTATTAAATCGGTAACCCTGTCGATAACTGTTTCAATAAAAATACCGATAGCAATATCCATACACATATAGAAAAATACAATGATTATAAAATAGATTAATTCAGCGATAAATATAACAATCGTCAGTATCGATTATTGTACATATCGTTAACAATATAAATGACTAAATCGATAACAAAATCAATTATTTAATCCATTGGTATACCGATAACAATATCCATTTTTGTATCGATGACAATATCGATTATTTTATTGATTATTATATCGACTACAATAGCGGTTATTTAATTAGTAACAGCATCGATAACAATATCGATTATTTTATCGATAGCAATATCGATCATTATATCGATAAGAATATCGAGTTTTATATCGATAACAATATCGATCTTCATCCTCATCCTTTTCTTCATATTTATCTTTATTTTTGCATATTCCGCTTCACCTTTACCTTAAAGTGTTTAAATTTACTTTGATCTTCGTTTTTGCCTGTACCTCTTGGCATCTTTGTTTTTGTTTTTATTCTCAAACCGGTAAACCGCTGAGAACCATTTCCATGTGCATTATTCCCCTCGAATTTGACGATTTACTCCCAACCAACTGCCGCTAAAGAAGTTTCATTTCATAAATTCAAGAAATGTTCTTACCCTTTCAGTTACCCTAATTCTTATGTATCTGTCATTGTCTCCATTTTCGTCTTTATCTTCACTTTTGCCTTCTTTTTTATTTCTTCATCTTCATATTTATCTTTATTTCAAAGCTTAATTTCAAATGTGTAGTGAAACAACAGGCGAAACATGTCAAATCGAACATGTTGCAGCAACATCTATACACAATTCGAAAATGTTTAAACGACGGTTTTGGCCGTAATTTTCAGCCAATTGTGAAACCATAAAAACTCTGCTCAACTACGGAAAAATGCCTTTCCAATGGTGTTCTTGGTTTTGAAATCGGTTCGGTAGAATCGCCAAACGAACGGAGACAAAATTTATGTTAGCGTATTAATATATAGATTATAATCAAAAGAAAGATAATCGATTTACCCTTCTTTTGATATATATTAACAGTTGCAAATCATTTACAGTAGTTCCCAAAAATTAAGTTTTCTTACAACTTTGCAAAATTTTACACTTTGAAGGTGCTCCTGGCGTTGAAGGTTCTGAGGGCGGAAGGTACTGATGCTACTCCTGGCAATGAAGGAGCTGAGGGCAGAAGGTACTGGTGGTGTTCCTGGCGATGAAGAAGCTGATGGCAGAAGGTTCTGATGGTGCTCCTGGCGATGAAGATGCAATCGTTGAAGGTGCTGATGGTGAATCCCAAATCTGTAAACAAACAAAAATATCATTTAAAATTTATAAACATATAAAAAGTCTAAATATATACCTTAAGACTGTGACTAAGTCGCTGCTGTTTTGCAATCTAAAAGAAGAAATTACATTATAATCAAATAAAATTGTTAAATACGTATTCTTACCTTCAAAATTTTCGCAAAGTAACATTTCTTCACAGTATGTATACTGTCATCAAAACTCCGATGTTTCTAACTTGCTCGCTCTAACGCATAGAATTCTTATTAGAGTACGAATTCTTATCGGGTATGTAGCTCTAACAAAGGGACATTTTTTTGAAAGTTCGGACAAAAAATTTGTAAGTGTGTGGGTGAGATGTGTAAATCGTTTGAATTTCAGGGGAAAGTGGTGAGCCGTGGCTGGCAGGGAAACAAATTATTTCTTTGTTTTCACAACAATTCGTTGACAATTGAAATTAAATTTACAATTTAAGAATTTTTTTGCCTGATTTGAAACGTTTTAAATACCTAATTGGTCATATTCACAGTGTTCATCGATCTAACCCTAAAATAGGTTTCTTATAGCTCCTGAACCCTCCATTTTTAGTTTATTAAAACACCGTTATTTTCAAACTTGATGAACTTATTTATTAACAGCTTGAGTATTATTCATCAATGTTTTTGATTCAGTTGACCACAAGTTATTATGTTGCAAGTTAGAGACACTATTTAACTTTTCCAGCCATGCAACTGCATTGATAAGATCCTATATTGGCGACAGAGCTCAGGAAATCCCACAAGGCTATATTATAGGTCGTTTGTTAATTGTTTTGTATGTAAATGACTTACGCTGAACGCTGCATGCGACATTCATTTCCAGCATTTACACGACTTAGACCAGAGGTTCCCAAACTTTTTTCCCCCGTATACCCCCTTCAAAACCTTACTGATTTCGGTGGACCCCCAGCTGCTACATGTCTAACATATTCCCAAAGCTTATCAACAATTTTAAGGCTAGATCTAACGATGTAAATTTGCATCGCGGGTGAGTTCCAAAACGAAAAAAATAAAAATAATATATTTTATCGTGTTTTCTTTATTAAAACAATGTAATTACACACTAGCAAGTTTAAAATAACAGAGCTCGTAAAGCGATATAAGTGCTCTCTAGCTCTGAGGAGTTATATTTTTTAAGAGAACTCCGAGCGCTAGCGTTATTTACATTCTCTTTAGCAAAACCTCCCCCCTCATATGTTTGTCTCACTCATGAGTTTGCATGTGGCGTATTGGTAAAATAGTTTATTTGTGTTGATGGCATCATTTTTATTTTTATCACTCCGAGTTTTAAAGTAATGAGAATGCCTGGTTTGAGCCAGTTCTGGCCAAATGGTTAGATGTCTCATTACCAACTCCTGAGTGACCTGGTACCCAGAGTAAAGCAAGCTCGTTATGTTTACCAACATAAAGTAATAACATAAGATGAGACTTGCATTGCCGAACTAGTTAGGAAGTACTTAGATAGAGGGCTGGCCAATGCCTTTAGTGCAGCCTGGCTGCCACTTCAGAGATGTAAACTCCTTCCCCTCTACCTATTTTACACCACGTAGGCCATGGCTTTGAGGATTGCATTCCCCAAAATACAAGTGAAGCTTATCCCCATTAGCTTCGAGAGAGATCCCACATCCCGCCACAGAGTCAGTTGTGGAGCCATCAGAGAAGACTCGACAATGTGTGACTCCGGGCACAGTGCTGGAATTAAACCGGCATTCAGCTCCAGGGAACTCAACATTATAGAATCTCTTCAACAAAGGTAATGGTGGCGTACTATCCTATAGCATTGAAAATACACAAGTGCTCAAATCTCTGCCGCCAGCATTTTTCGCCGCGCCCCACTCAGTGTTATGAGAACATCCGTTTCTTTCTAGTCTGAAGGTGGCCTTTAAGGCTTCCCTACGTATGAAGACATAAAGTTACGGTAAGTGCAGCAGTGCGTCAAGAGCACTACACACCCCTAAAAAAAATTAAATTAAATAAAGAGGATATCAAGCAACCATTTTGATTCTTTACTATCGATAAATTTTCGTGGACCCCCAGTTACAACTCGTGGACCCCCATATTTTTTACACGCCAACGTAGACCCCCGTCGAGTCTCCCGTGGACCCCTGGGGGTCCACGTGGACCACTTTGGGAATCGCTGACTTAGACGAAGGTGAACGTACTGCTTATTCTATTTTTACAAACTAGTGTACAACGTGGTGAATATTCACGGCAAAATAAGAGAACAATCAGAATACTCTCTTGTCTCTCTCTTAACTGAATACTGAAATCATCTCCAAGCGACGCTCACTTACGCTCACCGATCGGCCATGGCCATCCATGAGTGAACGAGCAAGCTAATAAATGTTACGAATGTGGTGAATGTTGCGCAGGCAGTCATGTGGCCAGCGATGCCTGTTGGTGCAGCAGGCAGCACTTGGCAATAATTTTCTTATTTTCACTGATGCACAAATGCTACGCTTTCAGACCTGTTACATTTGGATTTTTGTGTACATGTATATATGCTTATTGATTAATTAATGCCTTTTATATTTTTTTTGTAATGAGACATGGATAAGAAAAATTTTGCAACGTACATACATACATAAATAAATATGTACATATGAATGTACCTTAGACTATGCTCAAAATTTATTTTACATATATGGGAGAAAAGGCGTGACATCGTCAGCAAAAAAGAAACATCAAAAATCTACACGGACTTTAAGAAATCTAAAATTTGCATATTATTATACTAAAATTTAATGGGCTATAAAACCGTAAGCTGAATTTTTATAATTACTAATTAAAAAGTTTGCAATTTTCATGAAACTGCAAATACTCATAAATTTCGCACAAAGTTTGAAACTTGGATTTATACGGTGTTTGTTAAAACCTAAGCCATGTGTTAATACAAAACAAACAAAAAATTTTTAATACGAGAAGTATTGCTAATATTAAAAAAAAAATCTCCTTGTACCAAATTTTGTTAGTAAGAGCGTGTCCTTAAAGATGTCCTTTAGAGAATTTGGCATTGTTAAGGAGGATACGTTCCCTCTAGTAAAACAACTTCTTTGGGTTTTTTTTTCACGTGCCGATCTTTACATAAACCTTTCTTTAATATTCGCGAACTTCGTACACACATATTTATTAAATGTCTATACGCAACGCCAGAAAGGCATTGTATGCAACTGCGTTTATGCAAGCTCACAAATATACAAGCATAATTAAGCTACTAAAGGGTCAGCTCAGCAGGTATGTAGGTTAAGACCGGGAGATATATGCAGAATATGAAACAGGCAAACAAAATGTAAGAATTTGTGATTTACAAATTATTGATTAGTGCTTACCCGCGTCAACCCTAGCTCTCAATGTAAGCTTTTTCGTTTTGCATTGCATGCAACAAGTGTCTATTTCATTACCAGCTGAATAATATATACAAAGTGATCGTGCAAAAACGTCGCAATGGACGCAGAAGATGTAAGTACATCTAAAAAAATCACTTTCCAAATTTTTGAAAAGTATAATTTTGTTTAAGTTGATAGTATTATTATATTATATTATATATTATATATTATATTATAGCATATTTTTATATTCTTATAGAATTTAATGATGGCTTCCTCAGCTAGCAACGATCCGAATACATCCGAGGTCCAGTCGAGAAATTTCCACCCAGTTATGAAGTATTAAAGTAAATGAGCGATATGTACATACGCACATATGTATGTTATTATCTGAAGTCTGTTTTTATTTTCATTAGGTGTGCATGTAGGAATGAATTAAATTTTAGTTATACATAAATTTTTTTATACCCGTGCGCACTTGTGCACAAGGGTATTATAACTTTGTTCACATAACGGTTGTTTGTAACAGGCAAAACGAATCAAGATAGATATAGACAAATGTATACATAAATGATCAGAATGAAAAGAGAAATCGATTAAGCGGTAACCGTCCGTCCGTCCGTCTGTGCACACGATAACTCGAGTAAAAATTGAGATATCTTAACGAAACTTGGTATGTGCGGGCGTAGGACGGATGGTATTGAAAATGGGCAAAATCGGACAATAACCACGCCTACCTCCCATATAACGGTAATTTTCCGAAATACGAAAACTGCGATATTTTAGTAACTACTCAAAATTGATATTTACAATAACCTTTAGACGAAAAATAAGAATATTGTACCTTTTTTGAAAATGGGCGTAGCCACACCCACTTATGGATACATGTGTATATCTTGGTAACCGCTGCACCAATTTCTTCCAAACTTGGCACAGTTGTTAGTCTTGCTACAGCATACCAAATGTTGCCAGAGAAGATGGGCTGAACACCTTTTGCAGAGAACACGTTTATGACAAAATGGGCGTAGCAGCGCCCACTTATGATCACATATATGTATCTCGGTATCCGTTCTACCAATTTGTACCAAACTCGGTATGATTATTGTGCTTGCCACATAGAAGCAAAACGTTGAAAATTATTGGAATCAGATTCAAATTACGACCACTTTTCATACAACGGAAAATTTCAGAAATGCTTGAAACTTCAATATTTCGAAATTTAAGGACGCTAATTTACTCAAAAGTGATACACGCCGGCTTACCATGTAGCGGTACCTGCGCCGGGTATTTAATGTTCGGCACCGCCCGAACTTAGACTTTCTTACTTGTTTTTATTCAATTACTTAATTCCTAAGTATATTAGACATTAAAAAAAAAGTTCGATTCTTCTAAATTTAAATTAGAAATTAACTTCAATAATTTAGCTATTAAATTTTTGCAATTCGAAATTTTCTTTCCATTAAATTTATTAAAGATTACTTTCAGTTTCTTTATGTTGACAAGGAATTTAGGTTCAGGTTTTATAAGACCACCATTTAAAATTTGCCTTGGTTGAATGAGCAAACAGTAGGAGTGTTTCTTAACTTTTTGCAGCTGTTGATAGCAGATTGGCGAAGAGTATAATTTTACGCACAAAGAGATCGAAGGACGAAAAAGTAAGGAAACGAAAACTAGCAGAAATTTGCCATCACAGTACACACACATCTTCAAATGCATGCACAAATCCATACATTCTGCAATATTTCAATGTGATTTGATAACGATGAACTCATTTTGTTTTATTAAAACGAAGTAAAATAAACTTGCCAACTTTTTCCTTGTGCGTTTTGAACAGCTGCTTTTTAAACATATGACAACGTCTGCCAACTGAAATTTGCAGCTCTCTCGGTTTTTTATGCTCTCTTTTTGGCTCTCTTCTGAAAATTTTTTGTGTTAAGAAACGCTTTCCAGGAGAATCCACTAAAAAATTTGTGATAATTATCTGTTAAGAAACAAAGCTAGTGTGAAGCACAAACGACTGTCTCATAAATGCCAACCACTACATTCATGTACCTGTCTATTACCTAATGTTCTAAAGTATTGTAATGTTCATGTTGATGATCAGTGTTGCCGTTGTGCGACTAAAGGGGCAATTTGACCCTTTTTAAGCACCAATACCCTATGATCCGCCCTTTTGAAAATTTTAATTTTTTACCCTTTTCCAAAATTATGTGCGACATTTGCCCCTTTTCAGAAATGTTTAAGGAAATGTTAAAAGTACCATGCTATTAAAAAATATTTCCTACTGTAAGTACGAAAAAATGCATCACTTAAACTTTTAAAGGTGAGGCAAATCGATTCCTGTGTATGTCTGCAAATCTGTTTTGTGCCATGCTAGTCCCGCCATTTTACTTTATAATACATTTAAATTCGATTTTGCCTTTGGTTTGCAGATTTATTCTTTTAATAGTAAAGAAAAGCAAAAATAATATGGTGACCTTTTTTTCGTTATTACCCCTTTTTTGCAGACTTTCTGAAAATTGTCAACGGCAACACTGCTGTTAATGTCCAATTATATGTTTTTTGTCCTGCAAATCTTACTGATATTTGTATTAAAAACTTAAATTCTGACTTGACTCGAATATGTCAGTGGGCTTCTATGAACGGACTATGCCTTAATCCAGCTAAATCCAATTGTGTCGTAATCCATAGAAAGTCATTTATAAGGAGTAAGCTGAATGAAATCAAGTTGCACAATTCGGTTATAAAATGTGTCAGCACGGACAAAAATCTTGGCATACTCTTCAACAACACGCTAACATGGTATGATCATATTCTTAGAACAGTCGGTAAAGTATGAATGCTCTGTACAGTCTGGTTGTCGCAGTACTTCACTCCCTTAAATATAAGACTACTCTTTCCCAAAGCGTACTATATAGTTGGAGAGCTGGCGTCGAAAATATGCAGGAGTTTTCTCAAGGCTAATATTTTCAGAATGGGTTGCATTTTTGTTATGGAACATGAGTTCTAATAGTCAAGCAGCTAAATATATGGACACGTGGCGTTCGCGCTACTTCATATCTGTCAAAAAAAATTTCGTGACCCAAAGAGTTTTCCCAAGGCTGAAATTCTTCAAAATAATAATAAAAACTATAAAGTTAATAAAGAACACAGCCAGACGTATTTGTGATAATTAGGACCACGTGAGTCAGCAGCGGATAAAAGTGAGAATGACGTCCGTAAACCTAGCTAACCCAGGTCGCCAAAAATCGATAAAAATCATCGAGAAATTAGGTGCCTTTTAGGTGTTATTTAGGGCTTCCAAAATTAATTAACCTAACACATTTTTTCGAATTTCTCGGAAAACAATGGAGCTACTAAATTATTTTTGATGGCGTTGAAGAACACCTAAAAGACACCTAATTCCAGGTTAACGTAAACCCAGCTGACCAACACATTTTTGCGAATTTCTCGAAACCAATGGAGCTCCTAAATGAGTTTTGGTGGCGTTGAAGAACACCTAAAAGACACCTAATTCCTGCATATATTTCGAGAATTAAAAACGAGAATTTAAAGATTGGTTAGCTAGGTTAACAGCGCTAAGCGCTAAGCCGAATTTCTCGGAAAATAACGAAGTTACTAAATAGGTTTTGGTGGCGTTGAAGAACACGTAAAAGACACCTAATTCCAGCATATATTTTAAAAATTTAATTTCCCGGAAACCAATGGAGCACCTAATTTAATTTTGAAGGCCCTCATTAACACCTAAAAGTAGGGGTGCAAAACTATCGATGGTTTTAAAAACTATTAAAACCATTAAAACAAACAATTTAGAAGATGAAATAGCTGCATTTTATAAAGCATCGTCGACATCGGAGGAACCGTCAACGTCATCTAGTTCACAACCAAGTTCACATCAATAGCCCCTTTTTAGTTTCCTTAATAAAAAGATAGAGCAGAAGGAGAAATCAGTGAAAGCTGATGCCATCATAGCTGTTCGCCAGTACCTGGAGAGGCCAAACGTGCCACAAGGTTCCGATCCTTTAGAGTTCATGTACATACAATGTATCCTTTTATTTTTTAAAGATAAACGAAAATGACATAAACCGGTTAAAGCTTTGGTGGCACGTTACATTTGCATTCTAGCAACTTCGCAGAATCAGAGAGAATGTTCAGCAAAGCCGGGCTAACCGTTTCAGAAAAAAAATCTAGATTAAAAGCAGCAACTTTAGATAAGTTATTTTTTTGAAAGTAAAACAAATGGTCGCACATGTATAATTTTATTTAAACGTACATATGTAAATACGGTAACTCACAGAAGTGTTCGTTATTTAGTTTTTTCACAATATTCAAAGTGTTTTTTTTTTTTAATCTTTTTCGTTTATTTTTATTTAAAATATAGCTCATTCTATAATACGGTTGCCAGAAGTACTGATTTTATCAGTGCAGTACTGATTTTTCAACTCTTGTACTGATTTTATTAATTTCTTCAATCAGTACGCTAATGTCCTGATTTTTCAAAATTTGTACTGATTTGTACTGAATTTTCAATTCAAAAAATATACTTTAGGATTTTCTTAAGGTTTTACATAACGTTGGAACATGCTCAAACTGCACTATAAAAAGTAAGAAGAAAATAATTTAATTATAGTTGACATGTTTCAAATAATGCTTGATATCTCCAAGAGATTAATACAACAAAAATATCAATGGTTTTATGGACACATCGGCGGGTCGTTACGTACCAGTTGCGATAATATGATGGAGCTTAAATTATTTAAAAAGAAGGCTGACGTTTTTTGTCGAGTGTTATTAATTATCTCAAAAATATCTTTCAGTTTAATAACATAAACGTTGAATATTCGAATGCCTATAACTTAAGCTGTCTTTAGACAAAAGTTGACTTGCTATTTTTCAGGCAAGCGATTTTTGAATCGCCATTTACACGACCGATTTTTCTTGAACAAAGTTGAATCGTCTAGAGAATCGCCACATGTAAATCCAGCTTTACAATTATTTTTTTCAGTTTACTGACATTGTAAAAGAGTTTTGCATACAAGACATAGAGTTAGATTCTCTTTTTATCGAATTCTTGTCTTTCCATGAGGAAATATAGATGAAGTCCTTAAATAGTGGTACTTTTTCACAGTTTGAAAAAATATGTAATTTTGTTTTTTTTTTCTCTTTCAATACCACACTCAAACGAAGCAAGTGAGAATATCTTAAGCATAAAATTTGCTTCCTAGCGCAAAGAGAGAAACCGGCTACTAATTAAAATTTTTGAAACTGAGCTTCAAATTAAAAGTAAATTTGAAATGAAATGAATTCTTTGACTATTTAAACACTGAAAATGGAAATGATCTCATTAGTGCTATTAAAAAATGTTATAAATATAAAATAATTTGTTGGCTCCTGTGTACACTCGTGTTAAAATTAATAACATTTTTATTTTTTTTTGTGAACTATAATTTTTTTATATACCAAAATATTGTTAAAAACAAGTAATCTGGCGTTTTGAGGTATAACCTGTTACATGCATTCATAATTTTGCTTTGAATAAAAGTGTGCTAAAAAGTACTGATTTTTTTAGCATGAAAAAGTCTAACGTAATGATTTCGCGCATAAAAAATCTGTCAACCCTATTCTATAACAAAAACCATGCAAGTCATGCAAAGTCCTTACAGCTTTGCGAACCTCGTTATCCGTGCACCGCACAAGGGCTTTGCAAGACTTCGAGAATGAATAAAAATTTACGAAAAAGATTTCCAAAAAAATATTTTGAATATTGTGAGGAAAACGTATATAACGAAATCGTATGTGAGTGACCGTTTATGTATTTATACATTCATTGGAGTGTTCTTCTGAAAAACAATATCCTCTTAAAAACTTAAATAATTTGTTAGCCCAGTAAAATTACATAGATAAATTTGGTAGGAAATTTGAAAAAATTTGTAACAGCGATTTTTTGATGCAGTTTACTTCTAATTGACACGTAGATCATAGATCCACAGTCTTGCCCGTAAATTACATTTGGCAACATTCCGCCATCTTGGATTTAAGTTTTTTGGGTTTTTTGCGATTTGCAAGCTTATTTTGCATTTGTCGTAAAAAATGGTTAAACACAAATATGTAGAGAATTTCGTTTCCCATATTTTTTATATAGATGGTTTTTTTTAAATAGCATTTTCATTGTAAAAAATTAGCAAAAACTGCGAGAAAATTTTACATTGTCACGGTTTTCGCCATTTTTTTACAATTTCTGTTGAAAATACATAGCATATTGAAATTCCACAGTTGTAGAGAATTTCATTCTTCACAACTTTTATACCTACATTTTTTTTGTACGGCACGGCCGAGAACGTCCCAAACATTGCGATTGGCCCAGTAAAATTAGATAAATTTGGTAGGAAAAAAAAAAAAATTTATATCAGCGATTTT
>NW_023458555.1:111425559-111425641 GCF_013731165.1 Rhagoletis pomonella
AGTGGGTGGGTCAGCTAGCGAGACGTCACGCTGGGTGATCCAAAACACATTTTTGCGAATTTCTCGGAAACCGAGTGTGCAC
>NW_023458555.1:111425651-111428832 GCF_013731165.1 Rhagoletis pomonella
AGGAAAATTAGTGGGTGGGTCAGCTAGCGTGACGTCACGCTGGCTGACCCATATATTTTTGCAATTTTCTCGGAAACCGAGTGAGCACTTAAATTAATTTTGGAGGCCCTAAATTGCACCTAATTCCTGAGTAATTTTTATCATTTTTTGGAGAAGTGGGTCAGCTAGCGTGACGGACGTGCTTTTTTGGAAAGGTGTTTAGAAGGGGCGCACAAAGTTTTAATTTTTCCAATAGGTGGCGCAGTGGTCGCTACGCTAAAAAAATGCATTTCGTTCGTTGATAGCCTTTTGCCTAGATCAGCATATAGGATCAATTTTTTCCGTTAAGTGGGCCAGGAACCGATCTATTCGACAAAGTCTTATTTATGGTCCGATTTGCTTGAAATTTGGCATATAGGTAGCTTATTGTCAGGGTTAACACATAGGTTATTTTTTCTGATAAGTGGACCAGATATCGATCTATTCCAAAAAATATTATTTATGGTCCGATTTGCTTGAAATTCGATACCCGTATTATAGATATGCGTAGAATCGAATCGAGTCATTGTTTTACAGTTCTAAAGGTGTTGGAAGGCGGCGCAAACATGCGGGTATTGGCTATTTAACAATACTTATTACACAGGCCAACAAAAATGGGGAAAAATTTTATGCAGCAAATGTTAACGCTATTTTTGCCGAATTTTTGTGTGCTGATTACGAATCCGTAAGCATAAAGTCTCCATCAGCTTCAGATTTTAATAAAAACGAGGTCAAAGTGTCAAGAAATCGGTTTTTTTTTTAATGTTTATGAAGCTCTAGCAAAGAAACAAAGGGTGGTAGAACCCTTAGGCTTTGATTAAAGCTAAAAATCTCGAATACTATCCTTGCAAATTCCTGCACCTTTGCTTGATGGTCACTTATAGCCATTTGTTGAACAGGAATAACTGATTTCGGGAAGTTTGAATATCTACCGCAATTAAGCAAAAGGTGATAGAACCTTCCACTTAGGCTTAAATTAAGGCCTGGACTTCTGACTTCAATCCCTGAAAATACCATTCCTGCACCGTGACCCTAAGGTCACCTATAGTCATTTATTGAACAGCTAACACTGATTTTTACACCTATTTTTTAATTGCATAATTTTCCAGTATTTTTTTATTGTTGGACGATAAAAAGTAAATGAGTATAGGTGACCATCAGGGCAAAGTGCAGGATTAGTAGTCTGTAGTTCTAGCTTTAATTTAAGCCTGATTGGAAGGTTCTATCACTTTTTGTTTCATTTCTAGAGCTTCTCAAATATAGCAAAAAAAACGCGATTTTTTGACGCTTTCACCACGATTTTCTCAAAATCTGTAGCTGATGGAAACTTCATACTTACTTACGGATTCTTAACCAGCACAAAAAACCATACAGCTGAAACATTTGCCGCATCAAAATCCGGTGTTGGCCTGTGTTACCTACACTAATTTTATAAAGAGAAGCTCCTTCTTTCGATATATTAAGGAAGCGTGGCATTACCCATACATATCGAATTTTTCATACCGTATATCTCTGGAAGTATTTGTGGTAGGGTCCTGGAAATTGGAATAGAGATTTTGCGGCTACTGAAAAAGGGGGAGTGGCGCTTTACAAACAGATTGAAACTTTTACCTATCTGTAAATATATACACACAAAAAACTTTTAACATCGTTAACGTAGGTTCGATCCCTGCTGAAGTCTAGAAAAAAGAAGTCTGATGAAGAGATGTGGAGATCTCCGAAATAGCTGCTATAACTTCTACCGCTTAGACTTTGTTGCTTTTTCAATTTTTCCTAATAAACAATCGTGATACAAAGCTAAATAAAAATAATAAAAATAAAATGTTAATAAGCCACAATAACATTGACAAATACATAGTTTAGGAAGAGCCTGCCTGGAACTATACAATAAGGCAAATAAGCAAATGGACGTATAGAACTGGCAACAACAACCACGCTGTCGAATTTAAATAGAGGCAAATCACCTGCACTTGATAGTAGTTGGTTGAATAAGGAAAATGAATTAGCAACAAGAGTTTACGGGGTGTACATAGCTCAGTGGTTAACGGTTCTGACTATGAACATCGATTACGCAGGTTCGATCCCTGCTGAAGTCTAGAAAAAAGAAGTCTGATGAGGAGATCTCCGAAATAGCTGCTATAACTTCTACCCCTTAGTCTTTGTTACTTTTTCAATTTTTTCTAATAAACTATCGTGGTACAAAGCTCAATAAAAATATACGTTTTTTTTGCTTTAATTTTTTTTGTTAATTTTTTATAGGAATATAGTTCATTTTGCATCAAATGGCACCAAATTTTAAGCAGACCTGTTAACTTTGAATTACATCGGTTCGATAATCGTAATGATTAATTCAATTAGTGTTTATAACCGAGGAATTAGTAATCAATTATAATTAGAAATAATCAAAAACCAGTCATGCTTACTTTTCATTAAACAATAACCAAAAATAATTAAAATAAATAATTGATTACTTTTGATTACTTTGGGCCTGTGCCAATCAACAGAAAAGTTCTATGGTGGAGAAACTTTTTACAACGGTGAGAAAATTTTACGTTTCTGCTGTGCCAATTCGTAACTTTTTACTGCTGGAAATTTTTGACAGTTGCTTTGATGCAGAAGAAGAGTATCGAGTTAGTAATGCATAGAAAATATTCGCCTTTGCTGATTTCAGTTCTTCCGGAACTGAAATCCACAAATTTATTAAACCTCTAACAGCTGCACTCAGAGTCGTTTAATGATTACTTAGGGTGTCCCTCAGTAACGATTTGAAAAAATTCCCTCTCAGGGTCAGTTAATGATCAGTTAACGGCATTTAATGAACATTAAAGTTGAGTAAACAAAAACCTTTACTTAACTTTTTAACGAATGATTTTGAAATTTTTTGTTTGTTTTCAATAAATTTCAATTTCGATAACGTTGCTGTAACAGCGACAATGGTCCAGTGAGCAGAGCACTTTCGTGCCATTCGAGAGATCCGAGTTCAATCCTCGGCAACGGAATTTTTATTTTTTTAATAAACATTTTTTCTTTTAATTGTTTAGTTTTATTGTTTAAAAAACAAACATTTTTTAATCTATTTAGTGTTTAGAAACTTTTTAATCAAGCTTTTTTCATTTTTTACTTTGATTTTCAAAATTTTTTAGTTTTTCTTGTTTTAAAAAAA
>NW_023458555.1:111428932-111492195 GCF_013731165.1 Rhagoletis pomonella
TTTACTTTGATTTTCAAAATTTTTTAGTTTTTCTTGTTTTAAAAAAAATATTTTTTTATTTTCGTTTAGTTTTTAGAAAACGTGTTGTTAATGATAAATAGAATAACGCCATCCTCCTCGTTAGCAGATCTTTCAATTATGTAGTCATCCGAAATACCGAAAAGATCTTACTTAAATTTTTCATTTCATAATTTTTGACTCTGAGAGGAAACATTAATTAACTGATTTAACGATCATTAGTTAAGTGCCCGTTAGAGCTAATTTAATGAAGTTTTCTGAGTGTGGCTGTAAGCCATTTTTCTCTAATATCCACTCGCTTTGGTTTTCTTTAATTTATGTGTATACATATACATGCGTTGTTCGGTCCTCTTGATAGTAGCTTTGTTTCTTTACTTCTATAGCATTATTCTATAATAAAAGGTTGGATAATTATTGACAACCGCGGTATGATACTCTCTTGCGTTTACGAAGGACGGAGAAACGGGAAAGATTGGAACCCCTTGGTGGGAAAATGGTAGTAGAAAAGTACACAAAGTATTGAATTAGTAGTGAAATTACTTTTGTAAATTCCAATGTATTTGCAAGAAATTTGGCATTTTAAACCAAGTATTGGATGAAATATGAGAGCTACGTGAATTATGTAATTCATGTGCTATTTAGCTTTATAATAACTGTAAAAGGGCTTAAAATTAAAATTAAACTACCATGAAGTATATGTAAACATCGAATTTAAAAGAAATTTTATGTTTTCATCAGTTAAATGTACTTTATATGCATATAAAAATAAACATATGGTACAACAAGTAAAAAAGTTTAAGTTCGGTCGAAGCCTAACATTGAATACCCGGCGTAAGTATTAAATATAGTTTTCTTTTTACCTTTCCGGAAACTACCGTTACATGGTAAGCAGGGGTGGTTCAGCATTTCTGAATTTAACCGTTATATGAAAAGCGTAATCCGATTTCTAAAATTTTAAACTTCTTGCTTTTGCGTTTCAAGTACAATAATTATACCGAATTTGGTACAAATTGATAAAACTGCTACCGAGATACACTTTTGAATGAATAAGCTGCAGTAGTTACTAAAATATCGCAGTTTTCGTATTCCTGAAAACGACCGTTATATGGGAGGTAGGCGTGGTTATTGGCCGATTTTGCCCATCAATACCATCGGTCCTACGCTCAAAAGAAGTACACCGACAAAGTTTCGTTAAGATACCTGAGCCCCCTATTATGAATTGATACGATGCTCGATAAACGCATGCATTATGTTATTCTCTATTACGAATCGATGTTGCCGTATGAAATCCGATAGTTAGCGTAGCTGATTTGTGCTGGTTCACAGTAAAAAGTGAACAAAAACAACAGCCATTCACAACATTACATCTGTCGACCGTATGAAAACGATAATATGAGAACTGATTTCATACGATACGATTGCAAGCGTTTATCGTCTATCGTATGAAAATTGAAAATAGTGCGGTTAATTTTTACTCGAGTTATCGTTTGCACAGACGGACGGACAGACAGTCATCGCTTAATCGATTTATTTTTTCATTCTAAGAATTTATGTATACAAAAATAATGAAGAGGGCAAGAATGAGAGAGATCTGTTAGTTTCTGCTAGTTTTTTTTGGGATAAGATAAGCCTTCCGGCTGAAACTAGTGATAATTATATGTAAAGAAACAAAGCTAATGCTTGCTGTCAAACTTTTCACTAGCGCTGCCGGTAGACGTCTACATTTTGAGATATTTTATAACCGTAAAATCTGTTGTTCTTTCCCAAACAAAATTGGAAAGCGGCGACGCGCATTCGTGCACATAAATCCAAAAATAAAGTATCGATTTTGGGGTTTTATTCTATTGAGTTGGCTAAAATGATGTTTCAGCTATCGAAGTATGTCCAAGATAGGTATGATCAGTGTGAAAGTGTTAGTTGACGCAGAGGTCTGAAAAGTAAAAATGTGATGCTCAATTTTGTTAAATGGGGTCTTCTTTTACAGGGCAGTGTCCCACCTTTCGTTTAAAATGCGATTTTGTACCATACTATATTGAAAATTCTTCAAAAGATGATTTTTTAAATCAAATTTTTCAACCAATCTCATGTAAGATACACGCCAGCATGATTATATTATATTTCAACAGCATTTTTATTCAAGAATTTTAAATGCAAACTTAAAAAACCCAAATATTTATATCTAAATTTGGTGAATTTGTTAAAAATTTCTCATACTCAACACATTTCAACAAAATTCAAACGCCATATTGTTTTTATTTACTTTTATTTCAGATTCCAATTTACACAAAATGGGTATCAAATATCACTGTGCGCCGTCTACCAGGGTACGAAAATAAACTATATTGTACGTAACTATTTCGTTTCTTTTATTACTTCAACAGTTCGGTACAATACGAAAATAAAACGGCTGAGTTCACTTTGTACGTACACATATGCAATAACTAAACACAAAACGAATGGCTGCAATGAATAAAAAAATAAAAATTGAATTGGATATGAAAATTTACAGAAAAAAATATTTTTCGCGTAATTGAAACGTTTGTGATATCACCGTATGGTACAATTGTCACAAACGAAAAGCAAACGTTTCTCGTTGGGGAAAATGACAGTGAATCTTACAATTGTTTCTGACTATGTACAAAACTGTACAAAACCACAAATGATATGATGATCGATGAGCAAATGAGAATTGTTTTGTACAGTTTATTTTCATACTCTGCCGGTTTACATTTTGTCACAGTCAAAGGTAGGTTTTTGGTATATGAGCAAATCCCACGAGTTGTTACATTTTTCGACAAAAACGTGTGATTGGTCGAAAATGGTGGTTCACCTATCTTAGAAAATGCATTATCTTCAGTTTTGTATAAAGAACAAGATTCCATCGCGAAATTGTGTGTAAATGAAAACTTAAAAAAGTTATACCAAAACAAAAGGATAGATAACCACTCATGCTCATATGGCCAATTCTACAGGAAAGTAAACCAGCATGATTTTTTTTGTCTTTCAAATATTGAGCATATTAGTGATTATTGGTAATCACTATATCTGGCACCTGCTTGTGACCCTAATTCTTATCATGTCCAAGCATTTTGTGTTTAATATTTTGCTCCTTTTGTCGAAGGATTTTTCACGAACCTAAAAACAGTTTTCGATACTTCAACAAGGAAAAGTACAAAATTATAAGCTTTCCTTGATTTAGTTTGGCCGATTAAATTCTGAACGATAGAAAATAAATTAGTTTAACAGGATGCGTTCCAAGTCAGCAAAAAAGTTGTTTAGACCTCCTATTACGTCGTAATGAAATGAACCGCAAATGTTAAGTCTAACGTAGCCAGTGAAAAACTAAAAAAACCTGGTTTTTTGATAATTAAGTACCCTTTCCAAAAGGATATATAACATGTATTGTCGATATCATACTGATTCCATATGGAAAAAAAGAAAACAAAGCTGACTTAGTTGCACAATTACCTAATAAATAAGTGTAACGTGACCAGTGCTTTTCTTTTTATTTTAATTTTTTTATTGACTTGATAACTATTCTCATGTCATTTTAGCAATAAATAATAACACATATGAACAATTGCGAATTGAGCATTATACTGCTAAATTTTAATAACTATTCTATTGAAATAATGCGAAACTAACATTTGTAAAATATCCTTTGAAATCTTTATCTCTACAGATTTTGACTATATATTTGCCTATAATTCAATTAGATTTTTTCCAACATATAAATCTGATAAGTTGTCTGCCCATTATAGTGATTGTGCTCATAACACAACAGTTTTATAGAATCTGATACAAATCTACACCAGACTATGAAGAGTTTATAATAATAATAATAATAGATTGGCGCTTACACATATGTTAGTGCTTGGCCGAGCTTCTCCTCCAAATTGTGGTGTGCGCCTTGATGTTGTCACACAAAGGGAAGGGACCTACAGTTTTACGCCGACTCCGAACGGCTATTGTATTTTTATGAGAAGCCGTTTTTCATGGCAGAAATACATTCGGAGGTTTGCCATTTCCTGCCGAGGGGCGACCGCTGCACAGTGGTACCGCTCTCGAAGGAAGGCGGTCATAGAGGTTTTGTGAGCGATGAATCCGCGGTTTTTTGTCTCGTTGTTTTGGAAAAACTCCCTTTGATGAAAAAGTCCATAGAAATGTGATTTTTTTTAATTTTTTATTTATGTAAAGTCAAATTACTACTAGATAATAAAAACAATGCATACAAAAGTAACATTGTTTTAAGTGCATAATAAATCTAATACCTCTTTTGATAGCTCAGACTTGGCTTTTCGCAGTAATTTTCGAAGGCTAGATATGTAAGGATCAGAATTAAGAAGTAGTCTGTGCAAAAGGTCAGTATTGGTGAAGACACGTCGTGTTGAAACGTCGAAATTGCTTCACTAGCTTGTTGCATGATTTGGCAGCTTCTTCGGAGAGCTCACCAATTGGCAAGATTGCGAAATCAATCATCATGAAATCAATAATGAAATAGCAGACTTTCGGAAAAATTTTCGAGCGGTATTGCCATCGTTGGATGTGCCGCTGCCACCGCCTCGGGGCTTGTCCACAACCAAACCTAAACGATCCCTAAACTGCTGCTGCACGGTTTTCTTTCTTTGCGCTACAATGAACATTTTTTGCCATTTTTTAAATTAATTTTATAAGAAACGTGGATAAAATATTCAAAAAACCGAATCCACGAGTGAAGTGGCGACAAGCCAAACTCATATTTAGAGATGTCTGCTGGTTTTCTTATAGATCGTTCAATGTCGTTCATCTCATTTGGTGTCGCTCCACAAATGTAACATCTATTGGTAGATAAATCGCTAAGAGCAGAACAGATTTTTCCGTCAACCATTGATAGATGCACAGAATGCTCCACAACTACTTCGCGATTATAGAAAAGTAACGAAGTCGGTTGTAACTTATTAATTTTATCTTTAAAATAAGCTTCTTCTTGCATGGAAAGTTCTTTTGTTTTTGGCAAATTTGAACCGAATTGGTCTACAAAACATAGCAGAGGATGGCCGGGGATTCTTCCAAACAGTAATAGCTGAATCTGACATGCTAGATTTATAAATTAATTTAAGGGGAACATAAGATGTTACAAATAAGCTGCTGTCCTCAATTTTTTAATCCGAAAATTTTTGTTTATATTCCATGTGCCCGGTACTGCCATCAAAACTCCACTTACCAATTAGAACAAAATCATTATTTGCATCAACAACACCATCTTTCACGCTCTTTTGGGATTAAAAAATTCGAGGAGTAGTGTGGTCTAACAAAGACTGTAAATTAATTTCGGCAGAGCATTCTGTAACACATTCCTCTAATGGATAACATCGTTTCTTCGCTTCTAGCACTTTCTGATATGAGGGCAAAACATTTACAAATTTAGAGTGTATTAACTCTTTTACAAGCAAGTACTGGTGCTTTGTCAATTTAGCCTCCGTAATTAGTGACACCATTTCGTCAGCGTTGAATTGTACAGGAGAGGTGCTTGATTGGGCGGAATCATTCATTACACTATGCGACAGTCAAAATCGGGATGGGATGAAACCAACGGGAAATGTTATATCGGTCAAAAACAAGTTATACGTGTCCCGGCGTTTCGCTGGGTCACGTCTAGGAATCGAGATATATATATAACTATCATATAGGGGAAATTGTCACCATTGGTGGTCTTTTTTTGACATAACTCGAGAACCACTAGTCCGATTTTGCTCAAACAAATTTAAAAAAATTAAAAATTACAATTCCTTTAATCTGTTCATATAACGTTTTTCTATATAATCAACAGTTTTGCCGGTAAAAATAAATGTATGAAGAAAAAAAATATTTTTTGCCTAAAATATTAAATTTTTTTAAAACTTTTGATTATGTAGAAAAACGTTATATGAACAGATTAAAGGAATTGTAATTTTTAATTTTTTTTAATTTAAAAATTTTTCACGATCACTGACCCCTACCATTTGTCTCACAGTGTTATCGCAGTGACGGCAGAAGTATCGACCTTTGATAGTTGAGCTAATCTGCGGCACTTAGATCTCTTACTGCAGTCAGCAAATGGTTTTCTATGCAATTGCTTGCTTGTAGAGGGCAAATCTTCATTACCAGTCTTTGTAAATGTAAAAAGAGTGCAATTTTCATTTAACCAGTCGCAGTATTTGGTGATTAGTCTGGATCTTGATCTGTTAACTTACGTCCAATATTTCAAAAACCTTCGGCAAAGGTAGAAAATGCAATTTTTCAAACTGTCAGTATTTACATTTTCGCCTGATGGCATAGCTTGTGTCAGGGCTTCAAAAACTTTCCGTTTCCTTTCTTCTTGGTTTTTGACGCTTTGATAGGAGAGTCATTTGTCCAATATAAACATTCGAGCAAAAGAACACTTATAACTCGATCCTAAAATAAATTAAAAAAATGGTAAATAGTGCCAATTAGAAGTTAAACCTTGAAAACCTTTTTGAAATTGAGGCGTTGTCGTATAATCTTTATGCATTACCCAGAGGCAGCTAAACGCAGTTGGAAGGTTTTGATATTGAAACTAGAGATCTATGCAAACATTTTGGTCTAATATCATGCGTACAATTTGGTGCAAAAGTAATTAAAAGCTTTGATAAATCGGAAAAGGCAATTTTTTTTATACTTTCTGCCGCTTATTTAAAATTATATTTAAACTGCTATTAAGACACTTAAAAAAAATCAAATACTTGGAAAATTCTACATACCATCAGCTTTCAGCTCCATATCAAAAAAGTTCTGACAAGTAAATATTTTTGATCAAAACTTTCCTGCGCGGTTCACTTAAAATAATGCGTAGTTTTAGAAATAATAAGCACTTATGGAAAGTCTTCACTTTTGACGGTTGACACGGAGCTTTAGCGTTAAAAAATTAATTTTTTTTCTATTCCCAGTTAGAGTGGCTGTTTGTTAGTAATTCGACAAGATATGGTGTCAAAATGACACATAAATATTTTTTTTGAAATATTCTACTACGGTACCACTGTGCGCTATTAAGAGAAAACCGTTTTTTCTATATTTTTGCGATGTTGCTTTGACCAGGGATTGAACCCAGGCAATGCGGAGTGTAAGAGCGCACTGTTTACCGCTACACCACAGCGGCCGCCGGAAAAGTTTATAAGTCTATTTATTTTGATTGTTTTTGTTTATCGGCCTTTAAATTGTAAACTCATGTAATTTTTATTTTATAAGCTCGAGGCCCAGCGAATACATAAAACACAGGTTTTAGTTCTTTAATTTTTAATATCGATATTTCGACCTCAATCTGAGGTCATCTTTATAGTTGTGCCCGGTCGACCGACAACTAAGAGTTCCTGAAGATGACCTTTAGATAGAGGTCGAGATATCGATATTAAAAATTAGAGAACTAAAACCTGTGTTTTATGTATGCTATTTATTTTGTTAAAAATTTTTTATGTTACAACTTTTCTATAAAACTGCGATAAAAGCATTAACATTTTTTTATCTAACATTAATTAACCTTTTTTTTATCATGAAAATCCTTTCAAGGAAATGGCAGAATTGAACTTTGTTGCAAGTTCACATGGAAAATCTGCTTACGACGTGATTGGAGGAGCTAGAGCAAGTCTTAAAACCCTGATATTACAACAAATGTGTACACCCGAAGCCCTCTACCAATGGGGTGCTGTATGTTTCCAATGGGATACCTGTAAAAAATAACTGCAACTAACTTTTCAGTGGACTTTATTTCGACTAAGACTACGTGACAATTACTTCAATCCTATTTTAAACTAGTTTAAAAGGTTAAATAACATCAAGTTAGGGAACTTCGTATCCTTATTTAACGAATCTTTAAATCAATAAATAATTTTTTTTCTTTTTAGTTCTTATTGTAATAAAAGCGTGTTGTTGTTTTTTTTAACTATAATTTTATTACTCATTAGGTTTTTTTTTAGGAAAGGTGTGCATTTTCTTTTTCTTGTTTTAATAAATGTACTAAACTTGAAGCTATCATTGGAGGTCTAATATTCTTTTGCAATGAAACCGAAACATTAACAACATCAACAACACTCATTGCAAAAGAATACTAGACCTCCAATGATAGCTATAAGGTTAGTCATTTTATTAAAACAAGAAAAAGGAAAGGTGTGTAAAAAAATAAACCTAATGAATAATAAAATTATAGTTAAAAAACCAACAACAAGCTTTAATTTAAAATAAAAAGAAAAAATTATTTATTGATTTAAAGATTCGTTAAATTAGGATATAAAGTTCCCTAACGGGATGTTATTTAACGTTTTAAACTAGCTTAATTTAGGATTAAAGTAATTGGGACGTGGTCATAGTCGAAATAAAGTCTATAGTTGTAGTTATTTTTTACAGGCATCCCATAGGAAACATACAGCACCCCATTGGTAGAGGGATTCGGGTGTACGAATTTGTTGTAACATCAGGAGTCGAAGACTTGCTCTAGCTGCTAGTCTCTTAAAATTTCCTCCAATGACGTCGTAAGCAGATTTCCCATGTGAACTTGCAACAAAGTTCAATTCTGCCATTTCCTTGAAAGGATTTTCATGATTTCAGACCTTTAGTAAAGTTAATATCATTTATTCATATTGTTTTTGTTTTTTACACATCTTTCCTCTTTTAAAAATATATAAGTTAATAAAATTTCAATGTCTATTTAGCATATTGCTCGAGCGTTAGACGATCTAGAGTCCAAACGCGTAAGTAGCCCATAACGCCCATTTGGGTACTTAAAGTTGACATTATAGACAATGTTTTTATGTAAAAATAAAAATGTTTACTTAATTTTTTTTGTTTTTTATACGTTGCACATTAATGCAAAAAGGTACAATTAAAGCCCAAAATAAGACGGAAAAAATACATTTTTTATCATTAAGTTTCGTTAAAAGGTTTCCAAGATACAGCACTTTAAAGAAAGGTATGTATGACGTTATTTTTATATTAAAGTCCCCTACGTCATATCGACAAAATATGCTGCACGTATATTCATGTCACCTAAACCTTCAATCTCTTCAACTTTCATCCAAATCCTGAGAGGTCGCGCACAGAGGTGGCTGCGGTGACATGAAATGCCTCTGTATGTATATACACAGACTTATTTCAGATGAAATACCTTAAAAGCCAGTTTCACTAAAGCAATTTGAGTGAAACATGATTTTTTCTGTTAGGTTGCATATTAAATTCAAATAAAAAAAAATTAATTTTCATTAAATTGTTTTAATGAAACTGGCTTTTAAAGTATTTCTACAGGTGGTGATTTGAGATTTACCACTGCACAACTCTACCCAGGTGTTTCCAAATGAAGCTTTAACGCAAAATAATGTTGGCAAATCACATCCATTGGGCCTATCGGAACACACGAGAGTTCGATATTCTCAATGGTTCAACAGGTCGGTTTAGTCTGACATTCACGGCACTTTCATACTCATAAATTCAATGAAGTGAATAAATTTAATGAAGGAATAATAAATTTAATGCAGGAAATTTTTGTACATGTACTTCCCAACTGCAATATAATAAAACTTTTTTAAGTTATAATTTAATGGCAGTTCAAAGTATGCTTGGCCTAGTCTGACGCATCCTCGGGACATTGCTACCGAAGCTTTTTGCTGACTATGCGTGGCTTACAGTTGGTTACCATTGGCCACAGTGCCTACGCACTACTTTTTTATTGTAAAAAATATTTTTTATATAAGATCTGCTTCATTTGAAATTTGGCAGCACTATATAGCATAACTTTGTTATCGACGACTCGATCAGCCGTTTATTTAGTGTGCCGATTTTGCTATCGTTGTTTTTTATTACAGTTATTTTTCATATGCGTATCTTTAAAAATAAGTGATGTAGAGAGCAAAGAACTTCAGCAAAGAAAATTGATTTTGGACTAAATCATGCAAAATCCACACATCTCCCAATGTCGGTTAGTAAAATTGCTGAAAATTGGAAGGTCGACGGTACAAAATGTATTGTCAAATATCCAGAAAAATTCCAGCATTGAGAGAAAGGCGGAATCTGGCGGAAAATCAGGTACTATAAATAAAATAGTGGGGAAGGATGTTGCAAGGACTTTGAAAAGGAATCCGAATATATCTGAACGTGTTGTTGCACCTGGAGTGTTGTTCTGACAGCCTGTATTGTTTTGGCCTGATTTGGCAACGAGCCATTGTGCAAAGAAAGCGCAAGAGTTTTATATACAAAATGGAATCAACATTGTACTAAAAGAGGCCAATCCTCCGAATTGCCCAGAGCTCCAAACGATCGAGCGTTATAGGGTCTATATGAAATCAAAATTAAAAAGAAACAAAATGCACACCTTCAAGAATAACGCAGTTCCGCAGAATGTGGCGAAAACAGGCTCAATCGATCAACGAAAGGGATGTCCAAGTATTAACGGCGGGTGTCATCTCTAAAGTACGGGTATTTTGGCGTGGAAATTAATTCTAATAATTTTTGTAAATTTCTCATCTAAATAGAAATAAAAGAAGGATCTAAAAAGTTTTGACTGAATTATTCATATTTAAATTATTATTTTTGTTACTTAATACCTGCCAGATTTCAACTGAAGCAGATCTTAAATACATGCAAACATACTGTTCTCCCCTCACAGTATTTGGCGTTTGGAGAATACCTGGTCTAAGGTGAGTTTACCAGACCTAACGCCACACTGATAAGGCCCGATACGACCGTTGAGGGTAGGCTTCTGTCTTTCACATAATACGATCGATAAGATGTTTCAGAAGATCACCCTTCGTGACGATAGGGCAAGGCACACTTAAATTCCAGTCAGCGGGCATGGGTTCGTCTGACCACATTCTTATTACCTTATCAACTTATCGCCGCCATAATTAATTATCACCACTATTGGAAAGGTCTTCCCTCAATCCATAATGGACATCGGTCACTTGGTCGCCGTGGTTGGTTTTACAGAAGTTCGCCCTGGTCTTAAAACCTTGATTGTGCTGGAACTGTCGGAAGTTTTTTATTTCGGCCTGCATATCAAACTCTTCGCACTAATGTATTAATTTGCGCTCTCTTTATTACGGAAAATATGTCTCGTTTCACTCCCCAGCTCCCTACATCTGTCCCACAGAAATAGTTGCGTTGCATCGCAGCGTGTCCCTGTAGGTGTCATCTTTTTTCTTTGCAGCAGGAACCCGCAGTGCATATGGATTAATAAAAGTGGATTTGCAATTGTTAGCGACAATTTAAAACACAACTGCTTTTAAATAGTTGAACTGCACTGGCTTGAACTTTTTGAAGTTTTTGATCCAGTTTTGAAGTCACGGTGCAGCGAACAAAGGTGGCGCCGTCAGTGGTACCGCTACTTTGGTTTTGCCGATTTTGACAGTTGTGGTAACTTGTAAATAAACCTTTGTTTACAAATCAGCGAAAGAGAAAATTGAATTATAAGTGAAAAATCAGTTTAAATCGTGTTAATTTGCAATTTGTGAGTGATTTTTAAGTTGAAGACTGCGTAAAAACTGATACAATGAAGTGCTGTGTGTTAAATTGCGACAACCGTCAAGAGGCAAGAAGCGTAGATGCAAGTGTAGCGCTGGGACGAATCGCTGCATTTTGTGTACATAGGGCACGGCAAAGCCGTTCCTGAAATGTTTCAAAATATTAACAGCATTTCCTCACAATGATTTCGTTTCTGCTCCACGCAGCCTCCATTAGCTAGTTAACTAATCAGTCCCGCAGAGACGCTGCTGCAGTTTTCTGCAGCAGCCTTAACTGCAAAGCAATGGAGTGCACTAAAACGTTTGCTGAAGCAGCCTCAACTGCAAAGCAATGGAGTGCACTACAATATTCACTGTTCTCTAATAGATTAGGTGAAAAATGCAATATTTTCGCATTTAGCAAAATTAAAACACGTTTTTTGCAGTAAAGTGAACTGCTTTGGCTGTTTCAACTCGTTCTTCTTTTCGCTCTATTCTTTGTTTACTAGAGGTACACAAATGTCAACGCCCAGGACGGCGCAATCTTGTATTCTATCATTCTTGTTTTGAAGTAGGGGTCTTCACACCGAGCTTGGTACTCGGTGTTCGCTAATTTTTCCCAATGTATTTTGTTTGTATAAGTTATTTTATTATCGGTGTACCGGTTACCGAATTATCGTAAAGCTTGATAATTTTTCTGGTAGTTGGTAAACTGCAATCAGCAATTCGATATTTATTCAATTTTAAATCCGCCCGCTGCCGAAAGACATTACGCATATAAGTAAGTAGAATTCCTTAAATTTTCTGTTACAATTTATTTTTTTTTTAGGAAAAAAGCTACGAATCCGCTCTTAGTAAACATAGTTTAGCAGACTAATAGCCAGTTTACGAAAGCAATTTAAGAGAAAAATGTTTTTTTATTTGAATTTAATATGGAAACTGACAGAAGAAAAATAATTTTTCACTTAAATTGATTTCGTGAAACCGGCAGTAACAAAAGAAAACTGAAAAGGATGTTCACAGTTGATACCATTACCGAGTGTCAACCAGCAATTTACCAAAACTACCAAAATGGATGTGAAGACCCATTGTCATTACGGGGGAAAAATCTTCAACTCGTCATTGAGCTAAAAAACGTTAAAATGACAACGAAATCGTCAATTCGGCAACGTTGGTTTTAACTCTTCAATAAGTTCATAATAAAATAATGTTTTGCTGCACATGTATGTCCATACATACCTTAGATGCATCAAGACACAATTTGTTGCTTTATTTTATTTGTTATTTTGTGTTATATATAGTACGGTACTGCTTTTGTCATTAACTTCGGGGGACTCTTGCATTTATATCACACCTTGTGAAAATAAGGCACTAATCAAAAAGTGAGGGAAGATAACGTATTTTTAGAGTTACATAGTTCAGCTGGAACTGATAAGCTCTGACGTATTTTCCACTCAGGGAGTATTTTTGTCGCTATGGGTGTATGTATGTAATTAAGAATGGCCTTTTATATTCATGTACATACATATGTGTTCTATAAATCGCAGATAAAAACCAAATGTACTAATGCATTTAACCCAGGGGCCGCGCTATGGGCTAAGTGATTTTTTGGTTTAAAATCTAATATAACGAGAAGGAACAGAGATTTTGTTTTTTTATTTAAGCTCGAGCTAAGTCAATTAAAAGAAAAATAAAAACATTCTTTATTCTAGGGCTTGAAATCAGGGCAAAGTAGAAAATACTAAAAAAATTTATGACCTTCCGCTTTCCTTTTTGTGGTTTCTAAACAAAAAGTAATGACACTGATAAATGTTTTTTTTTTAATTTTTGTAAATTTAATGTAGATGAAGAAAAAGAGAAGCCTTTAAATTGAGGGTTGAAATAAGGGGTGTATGGTTTTCAAAATATATGTATATATATCGACCCCCGCGCCAACAATAGGTCACAGTATACAGTAATCCAGATAGCCAAAACAAAAAATTTAAATATGATTATTTGACATTTTATTTGAATGTATTGGTTGATAATTTTTCACAGTTGTCGTTCTCGTTAACGCAAATGAAATCCAATTTAAATATTTTCTTATTGTGAAAAATTTTTTCAAGTCACATAAAATAAAATAACGAGAAAAACCAAATTCCTAGCAAATCAAGCGTGAAGCGTAAACGATTATGACCGGATGCAGTTCCTACATAAGTCAAACCGTGTTCCGAATACAACTTTGAGTGAATAATGGTGGCTGACTTTGTAAAATGGTCCCATCGATTAGGCGGTAAAACAAGCATTACTTAGCTTATTTTCAAAGGCACGAAATTTGTATGTATTTCTTCAGCCGCTTATTCACATTTGAAAGAGGATAATGCATGAATTAATGCCTGTAAGCAAGCGTGTTTGTTAACCATATAAAATGTATGTACATATATACACATATGAATACATACATATCAAAATATTTAGAATGATGTATTTTGGAACGAATTTCCGTCATCCCTTGTCGAATTTGGTTTGGAGACAAACCGGTTTCGGCGTTCTGCCATCTTCAGTGTCATTTTTCGTTCAGAATGACGAGATTAATTGGTCCAGCCCTCTCTGCTTGTAAACACGCTAACTCGAACAAAACTTCGATATTTTAACGAAAGTCGGTGTCGAAGTTGCCTTTGGTATAATTAACGTTAGTGTTAAATTTTGGCGAAATCTGCCAATAACCACGCCCACCTCCCACGTAGTAATTAAAATATTTTTGTTTTATTATTATTTTTTTTACGAATTTTGCTGTTCAAATTTACATTTCAAATATATCACTAAACATTTGTGGGTACTCTTACATCAGTCGTTGCCTATGGGTTAATGACCAAAAAAATCCTATACATGCACGATATTTCATGTATTAAATTTCAAATAAGCATTTTATCAATGGCTGGTTTACTGTATACTGTGCAATAGGTTACATTTTTTGTGGAGTTATATCCTTCCTGGGGCTGCGTGGTTGACCTCACCAGGCTATGGGGAACCTCCGAGTGCATTTCTGCCATGAAAAAGCTTCTCACACAAAACCATTTGCCGTTCAGAGGCGGCGCAAAACTCCCTCCATTTATATAATAACATCAAAAGCACACCACGAATTGGAGGATGAGCCAAATACTTAGTGGCCAATGGTAACTAACTGTTACCACCTCTGCATGGTTGTAAGCCACGTAGAGTTCACAAAAAACTCCGATTGCAATGTCAAGAGTGTGCATCAGACAAGGCCGAGCATACTTTGAACTGCCATCAAATTAAAACTTAAGAAAGTTTTATTGCATGGCAGTTGAGAAGTACATGTTCAAAAATTTCATAATTTTAATGAAGGAAATTTGCGCACATGCAGCAGTGCAAACATACTGGAAAAGACCCGCGAGAATAGGATCGATACATACCATATTTCAAAGCAGTTCCGTCAGAATTGGGAAATACCTCTCGGAGCCTTTTAATACTACACATGGTTTCAGACAGGGCGACTCTATTTCCTGTTATTTCTTTAATCTGATGTGGGAGCAAAACGAACGAGGACAAAACTAATATCCCCTGTTATCATAAAAACAGTCCGAGCATACGCGTCTTGGCACCCACGTCACTGTTGACAGTTACAAGTTTGAAAAAGTAGGCTACTTCTTTTATTTGAGAACCAGCATTAACACCAATAATAATGTCAGCTTTGAAATCCAACGGAGGATCAATCTCGCCAACAAGTGCTACTTTGGACTGAGTAGGCAACTGAGAAGTAAAGTCCTCTCTGTACCGTACAAAAATCACACTCTATAAGTCACTTATCATGCCTGGGGTGGTGTATAGCGCATTGGCAATGAAAACATCTGATTAAGCGGTTCTTTGAGTTTTCGAGAGAAAGATTCTACGAAAGTTTTACGGACCTTTGGGTGCTGGCGGTGGCGAATACCGCAAACGATTTAACGATGAGCTGTATGAGCTTTACAAAGATGTAGACATAGTGTAGCGAACTAAAATTTAGCCGCTCCACTGGCGGCTCAACGAGGGTCGCGATGCTGGTAACAGAGGAAGAGGAAGGCCTCTTATGTGTTGGAAAGACCAGGTGGAGAAGGACTTGGCTTCACTTGGCATTTCCGATTGGCGTCAGTTGGAACAGAAAAGAAACGACTGGCGTGCTATTTTGGACTCGGCCAAAACTGTTTTGTGCGGTTACAGCGCCAATAAAGAAGAATGAAGATGGTGGAGAATATAATTAGAGCTACACGGAATTGAAAAATTTTTTACAAGAGCGTACAATTACTGGCGCATGGAGATGATATTATCATCATCGATACAAAAAATAATCGCTACGTCTTTGCCTTCTTAAAATTAAAGTATAGAGAGGCGGAAACGTTGATCCGAATTTACGACGCAGTGGATATGATCAAAACTCATCATCACATATGGCAGTAATGCAGATTAAAGAGCGGCAAGGTCATGGGTTGAAGTGCACGGCCAGTAGAGTCTCTCATCGAGGCTGAGTACATACCCTGCAGGAAATGTATCTAACTATAAGCTAGCTTCAAGTTGATTAAGGAGCTAAAAGTCACTTATTATCTGTATATTTTCTTTGACGAAAGCTAACTATATTTGTATGGGGATGGCCGCAAAATAGTTAAGGATGGTTTACCTCTGCATTTGATGTAGTCAGGGGGGGGGTTACCTCTGCATTTGATGTAACTAACTTTTAACTAACTACTTTTGGATATAAAATATCAGTAGGAAAAACAAAACATTTTCTTGTTATTTTTCTTTTTTTACTTTATTTATTTATTTTATTTCATTTCATATTTGTTTTCATATTCTGCTGTAGGTGGTCGCATATTCGAACTTCGTCAGACATAACTTCAAAATGATAATATGAAATCTCGATCTTCCTTTTATTTGTCCTCAATTCGAAAAAGTATTTGCGAAGTGCAAAATATTTAAATAGAAACGCGCTTAAAGAAAACAATCTCGAGCTTTACTCCTGCATTACTTGTCCACTTGTTTCAAGTTAGCTTTTTATAGCTAACTACAGGTTATATATTTTATAGAAATCCCGCAAAAAAGCTAACTACAAATAGGTTATTTTTTATCAATTGATTTTTTTTTCTGCAGGGTAGCATACCTGTCACTCACTACTCGTAACCACGGGAAATACATTTGGAAGGAAATTTTCGTTGAAAAAGACTAATGGTGCAATTAATTGTTTCGCCAAATCATTGAAGTTTTAATAGAAGAAAGGCATGATTTTCAGCTTTAGTCATTAACATTAGGGTTATTTGATTTAGGTGTCATGAAAAAAGTTCAGCTTTTGACTAAAATTATTTTCGAAAACTCAAAATTTTAAATGAGTTTTTCGACGTTTTTGTAGTTGTAATTTTTAGAGCTACACGAAAACGCGTATTGCACGAGAACTATTGAAGCGATTTCAAAGTGTGGCGTTTCAAAGATAAAATTCCAAGCCTATAGACAGAATAATTTTTGTAAGTAACCAATTCGGTTTCTGAGTAGGTTCTTTGGAGCAATAAAAATATTATCGTGTACAAATTTTATATAAATTCAAACAAATATTAAGCATTTAAGGCAACAAAATTGTTGTAAAAATTAGCAAATTTTTTTATTACCAAATCCGCTCGAGTGATATTGTTTTTGTTTTCTTTAATCAAAATTTTTAGGTTTTTTTCTTTCGTTTGGTATATGAAAAGTATTGGTTGATATCTTCTAAGTACGTTTATTTTATTCAAATATATGAGCATAAGTGATTTTCCATACAAAATCACTTCTCCATCATTTTGCAAACACGTGCATGTGCTGGAAGCGAGAGAAGGAGACAAAAAGTATGTGTGTGTAGTGTTATACGCTTATATAGTTGCAACACAATAACAAAAAAGTAGCATGCCAATCCGGCGTATATTTATTTAATACATTTTGATAAACTGCACGTTCTGCGCATTCAGCAATTCTAGCGTTTACAGCCGTGTGGGCTGTAGCTTCGTTCGAGGAGCAGTTGGATGGATGGTTAATGATTGGGTGCTGTAGCGGTGGTGATCGTTCTGGTGGTCGAACGCAAACATATAATGAGTTTGCGGGCGGCTGATGGAGCGTCTTTCGACTGGGCGGCTGGCGGATTGGCTGGTGCCTGGAAGATGCGTCGGCGGCTGGACGAATGGTAGGCTGGCAGGCGGATGCTGGACTTTCGGTCAGCTAGGCCACTGGGTGGTTTGTGGGTGTTTGCAGACGGTGGACACAGTTGTAAGCTGGGCAATTCCGGTCGGTGCTGGAATTGGCTTGTGGCGATGGTTGGTTAACCGAACGGCGGCGATGACCTCGGCGGAGCACTAGGTTGCTCGCGCGAAAATCTGTTTGCACAGCAAATCTATTTTTGCGTATAAAAATACTGCAGCAATTACTTTGCACCTTGCAAAAAACGACACGATAAACGATTCGATTTAAAATACAAAGTTATTTCAATAATGCGTTTTAGAAACAAAAACTAGCGAATATAGGGCACAATCGGTGGAGCACAAAAGCGAGGGAGATCACGATTCTTGGACGAAATTTGATTTGATGAAGAAAAATTGTATGTTTTTATGTATCTGCATACATACGTATACCTACAGCGCTGAGTCTGTAAACTTATGTCAAAGTGCTGAATTGTGCTGAAAACGATGTTGCCATGCGATACTAATTAACATTTCATACTTCATTTACGATATTTCATTTACGATATTTCATTTGAATGAATAATGGAAATTTGAATTCAGAACAGTTTGGTTATACAAAGTTATATATTCTTTACAAGTTAAGCATTTTTTACAAATCTAAATGCTAAATACGGCGGCCTCGCTTGGACAGCTTGCAGCGTAAGCGTCTGGCTCCTTCTTCAAAGAATTAGGCTTAACTTAAAAACATGTAATGAATAAAGATCAGTTGCGTTTAAAGCTTAAATCAAGAACGTTGTCCCTTCATGGCGACCCTGCCAGTGACATGAACAGTGAAAAGAAAAATATATAAATATGTGATTCAAAGTTGAACATAATATATTGTAACAAAGTGAAGTTTCTGCTAGTACCAACATCAACGTCACAAACGAACAATCAAGATGACGATCATCATCTACGGAATAAACGTGTTGTGTGTGTACTGGAATCAACATGTTGCATGTTTGAAACTGCATCAACATATATTAGCGCTGAAACCAACGTGTTGGGTCTATAAATGTCAAAGTCGCTACAAGAAACGCGCAAAGATCCTGCTGCGGGACCACGGCCGTTGTCCATACAAGAATACAGGGCAAGGCAACGGTCACAACAAATTAAAGAGCGACAACAACGGCAACAACAAAATAAAACGGCAATACCGATCGTGCACCTAGAAGAAGAGGTGGAAAAAGGAATAAACAGCTACGGCGGCGGACGCATCTAAAAGAAAAAGTCCACAGGAAGCACACCCCAGAAGAGCTGAAAGAGATCTTTAAGGAGTTGCTGGAACTGGAAAAAGAATTGGCAAGCAGAAAGAAGACGTCCAGCAAAGGAGTGCTGAATAAACACCCTACGTAAAAAAAATAAAATATTTTTAGATTTCTCTTGCAACCGTTGCGAAAACGAAGTTTGTAAGGAAATCAAACATGTAATTCAGTCTCACACATAGGGACGATAGGTATTACAAATAAAATTATTGTAAATAACTTACCTTTAAAATTTTTCAAAAATTTTTAATAAAGGGTAACTAGAAAGTTAGATTTGTGTCAGAATGTTATGTGTAGAGACTGAAATAAATTTAAAATACTTGTATATTCAAGAGAAAAGAAGAATATAAGAATTCAAGTGGCAACAAGGCCAAATAATAAAACGTATATTTTTAAAATTCCATTTTGCGAGGAAGGACTAGATGTAGGTCAGTACATATTTAGAGAAATTAGGAAAATAGTCAAAGCATTAGGGAACATAAACTTAAACTGCATAGACGCATATGTAAGTGCGGAAGAAGCCAGTATATTGTTTGTTAGAAGTATAGCAAATTAGATAAAAAACAAAAAACAAAAATAAAAATAATGTGTTATCCCTTTGCTTTAGGAAAATATAATGGGAGACAGGACCAAAAGTCCCCGATAACAACGGCAACGTTGTAAATGAAATCGAAATAATAGAAAAGCCAAAAGCAACTAACATTTTGCTAATTATTCTTTTAACAATTGTTCTGACAAAATCTGCCTACGATCCATACCAATGCACATTAGGTCAAATGATACATTTGGCTGTGCGAAAGTCCAATTTCGTAAAGGCAGTTTTACATTATTATTCTTTGCCATTCTGTAGGGAATACTCCAAAATATCAGAAACTTCACTTAGTTTTTGTAAAATAAAAAACACCGTTATACAGCAATAAACCAAAGTTATACTTTCAAAACGTTATTGATACGTTGTTTGTGCAACCGGTTTATTTTGTAAATTTCAAGTGCATTGTTTTTGCAAAGTTCGGATAACTAAAGGAAGATTTTAAATGGGAAACAAAACTATATCTAAGTGAGAACCTATGTCCCAATTTAAAAAAGTGACTTTTTATCATTTGTTTGCAAAAAAACTGACTTATTTGCATGACCTCAAACAATTGCTGATTTATTTCTATTTATGATTTTATGTAAGCTTTTAGAATTTTCTTAACTTTCGGCAAACAAAATGGAATCGGAAATGGATAAATTAATATGTAATGAGTTCAATTTATTTTACTTAACTTGCCGTTTTTAGCCGTTTTCAAGAAAAACGGGTTTTTCTGGGTTATCATGCTATCACAAAAGGCAAGTTGTTTAAAGTTTGGCTGATTGGACGTTCGAAAAGCGAAAAACCTTTTTCGGTTGTCAACCATGTTGAAAAAATATTTTGTGCTGCTGATTAGTGTTGGGCAGAATCGATACCAAAGGTACTCAGAACTCGATTCTCTAAAGGATCGACAACACCCGATTTTTGAAAGTATCTATACTGAGTACTCCAAAGAACTCAGTACTCACAAAAGAACTCGAAAGTACTCAGAACTTAAAAGAACTCGAAAGTACTCAGTACTAAAAAATACCCTGATCCAATAATCGTTTTGATACATGTACTCAGGATCGATTCAAAGTAATCAGTATTAAGTGTCAAATATACTTAAAAAGTACTGATTTTATTTGCATTTAACGATATTCAGAAATGCTTGTACTCAATTTAAGAATTTTCAGGTACAATACTTGTACCCAGTACAGTTAGCAATTCATGTGACGTAATTTGGGATTCATATATTAATTTAAATAAAATTCAACTAGCTTGTGAGATTTCTACACTAAGGGCCGTTTTCTAATATAAGCAGTAAAGTTGCCTTTACTAACAGGGCAGTTAAATTGTTTCTCACTTTAAAGTGGTACCGGTAAAAATAAATTTGTTATTCCGTAATTACGGCAGCGTGAGAGTGAAACTTCACTACATTCGTCATAAAATTTCAAAGGTTGGCAATGCAACATAAGCAAATATAGATCACAAGCAACTGTTAGCAAAAACTAAAACCTTGGTATATATGTATATATATATATACCTGAGTCATGAACTAAAACCAAGCCAAAATTTAAATTGGGTACAAACTTTTAAAGGTTGCATCGGGAGAACAAAAATGTATCGATTCGAGAAATTAATGCGCTGAAGAGAAAACGAAAACTCGTATATCGAGACGGTAAAGTGGCCGGTAATCTAAAGGATAGATGAGGAAACGCCCTAAGTATGGAAATGTTACCAACATGTGTATATTTAAAGAAAGTGCTCAGTACTCTGAAAAATACCCGATCCTTAAACGACCACCAAAGAACTCGATCCTCAAAAGTACTCGATACTTCCCAACACTACTGCTGATATTTGCGAGTTCCATGAAACTCTTAGAAGAAAAAAGGCGTATTTTTGCAAAAATATTTAGATCTGAAAATCCTTGAGAGAACTCACGGACTGAAATTTCGATTTTTTTTACTCAAAGTGAATAGAGCTTTGAACATTCTGTTAACAAATTAGTTTCATAAACATTCGTATTCTTTTCAGGAAGTTACCAGCGATTTTTGGTAAATGTGTCACAAAGCAGCATTTGTATTCTGAATTTAAATAATATCGGTGGAGAATTTGAAAATACTGAAACCTCAAGTGAAAATGAAATGTTTTATGAAGACTAACTGCTTTAGGAATCTCTCCTCAAGACATATCTGCGAGACATGTAGTAAATATTTTTCTTTTCTTAATTTATGAATTTCGATAATGCCATAACTAATCGCTAGAAGAAATCATTTATGTACATGCGACCATACTTATTTTATTATATATAGCTCATTTTAAAGGGCAGGTATGGTAAAAAAATAACTTGTGTCAAAACCAAGCTAATAGGACAATGTTTTTGAGTACTAAGCACATATAATCATCATTTGAACATACAAAAAAGCAGTAAAGTCTATTTTACGAAAGCCAAGTCTGTTTAGCATTTTATTTACTGCCTTTATACTTGTTTTAACGTTTGCCATCTTTTTACATTAAAATAATGCAATATTTTAGCTGCAATTAATTTCGCACCGAAAAAGTAATTATTTGACCTAATGTGCAATTGCATAAAGGCGGTATAAAGGAAAAATAACTAAAAAGAGTCGCCTCGATTGATCAGATATAATGAGCCCATGGGAAACTGTTGTTGAAAAAATGAAAATACAGAAAAATATCTTTTTAAAACTGCACTAACAAAAAGCCAAATTGGTAATGGGGGCAGGCAATTTTAATAATATGAATGAGGCCGTCTCAAAATTTGTTAATAGCTGCACAGAAACAACTTAGAAGCAAAACACAATAATGTTCCTAAACAAGAACAATAAAAGAACGAACCAATATTGGAATAACAATAGTAGAGGAAAATACAACTATAACAATCGCAATCACTCATCCACGGGAGGCGGAGGTTATGGAAACAACAATTATTATAGCAATAGAGGACGCTATAATAATAACCAATATCAAAGATGTAATAGATCAAGAGGAGGATGAAGTAGTTATCAACCACAAAATCCAAACAACAACGTCCGTTTAGCAACGGCACAAAGTCCGGAAAACCAACCAGAGCCCCTAAGAACACAATAAATATACATCGTTTAAATTTAAACCACAGCATTTTTGTAAAATTAAATATACCAGGAAGTAATAAACTACTAACATTTTTAGTAGACACAAGAGCAGACATATCATTGTTAAAATATAATTATTACGTATCGCAACACCAGTTAAATACAAAAACAATTCAGAAATAAGCGGAATATGCCAAGGAACAATATCATCAATAGGAACAACATTTTTAGAATTTCAAGTAGAAAATATACTTATACCACATGCATTTCAAATCGTAAATGAAGATTTCCATACACCATAGGATGGTATATTGGGCTTAGATTTCTTAAAGACATTCAATTGTCTTTTAAATTTCCTTAATGGAAATGACTATCTCATAATACGTCCAGGCAATCACAAACAAATACCTATACGAGTTTATGCGGATCACAAAAAAAATTCAATAATAATTCCAGCCAGGTCAGAAGTAATTAGAAAATTAAACATAAAAACAAATGAACCTAAAATATTTATACCAAACCAAGAAATTACTCCAGGAGTAATAATCAGCAACACATTTACAAATTCACAACGTCCGTTAGTCCGAATACTAAACATAACAAAAGAAAATTTTACAATAAACAACCAAAACATTTTCTATGAAAAACCGTCCGACTACGATATCCATGAAATGGACCAATTATATTATATTATATTAAATTAATTATGTTCAGAATATAGCGACATATTTGGCATCGATTCAGAGCCAAAAACAGCAAATAATTTTTATAAGCAGCAATTACAACAGATCCTACTCCTATGTACATAAGAAATTATAGAATTCCGCACGCCCACAAATTAGCGGTAGAAAAACAAGTGAAAAAAATTGGTAAAAGATAATATAGTTGAACCCGCTACACCAGCGTACAATAGTCCTTTACTTTTAGTTCCAAAAAAGTCACTGCCAAATTCAAGTGAAAAACGATGGAGGTTAGTCGTTGACTAGTTGCAGATAAATTCCCTTTACCAAGAATTGATGATATTCTAGACCAACTTGGAAGAGCAAAATATTTTTGATGCTTAAATCTCATGTCAGGTTTCCATCAAATTGAATTAGAGAAAAATTCCAGAGATATTACTTCATTTTCCACAAATAGTGGCTCATATCGCTTCAAACGACTCCCCTATGGCATAAAAATAGCACCAAATTCTTTCCAAATATGTACCTATGCATTTGCTGGCTTATCACCAGCACAAGCCTTTATCTATGTGGACGATTTAGTCGTTTTAGGGTGCTCTGAAAAGCACATGATTCAAAATCTAACCGATGTATTTGTTTTGTGTAGAAAACACAACTTAAAACTCAACCCAGAAAAGTGCACATTCTTTATGCGTGAAGTAACGAATCTAGGTCACAAATGCACAGATAACGGCATTCTTCCAGACGATAGCAAAAAAAATTATTCAAGACTATCAAAAACCTAAAAATTCCGAAGAAGCGAAAAGATTCGTAGCTTTCTGTAATTACTACAGAAAATTTATTACAAATTTTGCGGAACACTCCCGCCACATAATAAGATTATGTAGAAAAAATGTTCCATTCGAATGGAATACAAACTGTGAAGAAGCATTCAAATATTTCAAAAATAAACTCATGTCACCTACTGTACTGCAGTATCCAGATTTTACAAAGCAATTCTGTGTTACAACAGATGCAAGCAAATACACTTGCGGTGCAGTACTTAGCCAGGAGCACAATGGCGTTCAACTACCTATAGCATATGCTTCTATAGCTTACACTAAAGGTGAGAGCAATAAATCAACAATTGAGCAAGAACTGGCAGCAATCCACTGGGCGATTGTACATTTTCGACCATATTATATGGAACAAAATTTTTAGTAAAATCGGACCATAGACCCTTATCATATTTGTTTGCGATGAAAAATCCGCCATCAAAATTAACACGTATGAGGCTAGACCTCGAATAATACGATTTTACAATAGAATACCTTAGGGGCAAAGAAAACCACAAGCTGATGCATTATCAAGAATAATGTGATGACACAATCACAAGTAAAGAAATAACAATTCAAGATTTAAAATTGCTCAAGGTGCAAAATTCTAAAATTCTTGTCATGACTAGATCTAAAACGAAACAACGAGATCCTATAAAAAAAACTCACATATCTTTGAAAATTTGATTAATAAAGTTAACCCCAAAGTATATGACGAAATAAAATTTAACAACGTCAAAAAGTGTGTCACACTAAGGCTCTCTCTAAATGAGTGCTCATTAAAGAACGGAAAAGAGACTTTAGTACACTTTAAGGTTAATGATTTGTTTGTTAATGAGAAATTTGACTTAAGACCATTTTTCTCAAGGCTGGAAACAGCAGCCGGCAAATGGAAAATTACAAGTTTAAATATGTCATCAAAAGAAGAAATATTCGAAACCGTACTCACTAGTGAATCTAAAGAAAGGGGCAAAAATAACAAGACACGTCAAATCACCCGCAGTAATAACACCAACACCAACTACTGCGTTTGGAATAGTGTTTGTTCACACCGTTGGACCTCTGCCTAAATCGCAGAGTGGTAACGAATACGCTGTTACAATTATTTGCGAACTGACCAAATACTTGATAACAGTTCCAGTTCCGAAAAAGGACGCAAAGACAATAGCAAAAGCAATTGTAGATTCCTTGATCTTAGTATATGGCCCTACGAGGACACTCATAACGGACATGGGCACAGAATACAGGAATGAAATTTTAAATTAGATTTGCGAGCTATTAAAAATACAAAAAATTACATCCACCGCCTATCATCATCAATCACTAGGTACAGTGGAGCGTATCCACCGCACTTTAAATTAGTATTTACATTCATATATTTCAGTGGAAAAAGACGATAGGGACGAATGGTTGCGATATTTTACATATTGCTACAATACCACACCAACAGTAACACAAAACTACTGCCCTTTCGAACTAATTTTCGGCAGAACGGTGGAAGAAATGAATTTTGTTGATAAAACAGAACCGATATATAATATAGATAACTACACGAGAGAACTAAAAGAACTTGCAGAAAGCGTGCGAAAGAGCAAGACTTTTGTTACAGAAACAAAAAGAAAAAGCAAAGAAATTAGTAGATAGGAATTCAATAGATTATAAAATAAATATAGGAGATAAGATAATTATTACAAAGGAACAGGAAGGAAGGAAAGGACATAAGTTAGAAAATAAATATAGAGGACCATACAGTGTCATAGAAATAGACGATAGGAATAACTATACAATAGAAGGCAAAAATAAGAAAAGCACATACAAGTAGATTAAAACTATTTAGCGTATAATTGTGCACCAAATGAATGAATATCACTTTTTGAAAATACAACTAGTCCTTTTCTTTAAAACATTTTTTTATTATATAATCAGAATTTTAACTATTTCGTGTAAATAGATTTCAAAAACATATTAAAATTTTGAAATCTTTATCATTTAGAATAATTTCATATATGTATCTAAGCGCGATCACAACTGCAGTGTGGTCCCGCTTCCAAACGGGGAAGGTGTTATACGCTTACATAGTTGCAACACAATAACAACAAAGCAGAATGCCCATCCGGCGTATATTAATTTCATACATTTTGATAAACTGCACGTTCTGCGCATTCAGCGATTCTAGCGTGAGAACGATCGCAAAGCTTTTCGTTTATATTTTAAATCTGCAGCGTAAGCGTCTGGCTTCTTCTTCAAAGAATTAGGCTTAACTTAAAAATATGTGATGAATAAAGTTCAGTTGCATTTTAAGTTTAAATCAAGAACGTTGTCACTTCAGTAAGTATTTCGGCTTTTGAGTAACAGATGGCGCAATATTTATAACCTAACCGCAGCGTATGTATGTAAACACATACATACGTACATATATACATATGTTGATTGCAGTTAATGCGGATCTGTTTTGAGTTGAGTTTGTTGAGGATTGAAAGAGTAAAAAAAGAATATGGAAATTGACGATATAAGGAAATGTTTATGGCCTTATTTATAAAAACAACGTAGGTTTAAACAGTTGGGTAATGTGATATTTTCATAAAACTTGTGTACCTAAACAGCTTTTTAAATCTATGTACGTAGTTTAATTTTTATGAATGTATTAATTATTTCTAATTTGGTATAAAAATATTTGCAGTCATTAACCAACAAATAAGTTCCAAAAACAACAACTTAAGCAACGCTGCTATACGAAATAAAATTATTTGTGGCAAATTAAAAATTTCAAAAGTTATTGGGAAAAGTAAAGTCTGAAAATAGTGAAAGTAAAGCAAAGTAAATATGTGTCTTTATTTGATATGTTTCTTATAAATAAAGCAAGTTTTTGCTTGTAATCTTACCATTATGTACGAAAAACTACGTTCATATGAGTTACTGGATATTTACAGTGGCCCAAATAAAAATTGGGAAGCGACATTTGGGCAAGTTTTGGTTATTTTTCTTAAGCTTTTTTAATTTTTATTATTTTTGTATGAAAGCAAAGCTGATCACTTATTAAGTTTCTATTAAAAGGGGACCTTGAACTACATCTATGGCTAGTTAAACGTTAAGATATTGTTTGGGATCCCATGAAATGTTGCTTTGTGACGAACTTTTGTAGTGCCGGGGTGACCTAAGTCCGTCCAGGGCTCCTGAAATTGAAATTTCTACTCTTCTTCTTCAAAACAGTAAATCTTCACTTTCAATCAATTTACTCTTTTATTCAAAAAATTCTTAAATTAGGAACTCCTATCAAGAACGCTTAAAGGCAGTGGGAGTGAATATCCCTCCACTAACCTTACCCGTCGCACACTGGGGCCAAGCGTGCTCAAAATTCAATTTTTAAAAAATGTTTTTTTTTGGAAAAATATAAACGCAGGTTCATTCCCCATAAAATTCTACATTTGGGGGTAAGTTTTCACCTTTCTATCGTTTTTCGGCTGAGAGATATGCGTGTCCAAACAAATTTTATCTAACGAGTTAAATTTTTATTTGTACAAAGCGATATTTTTATTTCCCAATACCAGGCGCTCATGCAAATGAAGTAGCAAGTTTTCCATATTTATAAATTTGTTTGTAGCATAGTGAAATAATATAAAGTGTACCAGGTAATTGACGTCTTCATGTTTGAAATTAAAATTTGACATAGTTATTATTTTTTCATTCTTTTCTGTTATTCGCTTTTTTCAAATCTGGCGTTAATCCTTGGTTTTGTTGCATGCCTTTGTCTAATTTCGGCTTAGATCCTCATCCTTCCGGACTGAAAACATCAGTACTGCAACACTATGGCTGCATTTCTTTATTCATTCGTTTGGAATAAACTTTTTTGTTTGCTTATTCTTTAGAACGTTCCTGATGATATGTTATCGTATATTTCAAACACATTCTGTTTATTCTGGCTGTGAAATGGGATTTTCTGGAATGTATAAAGAAACGCAGCCTATGTGTGCTTTTGCACAAGCGGCAAGATTTTCGTGATATTTGGTTGGAGCAGTTGATTGTTTATTGTTTTCTGTTCTCTTTCACATCCTTCATATGCTATTTTTTTCAGTCCTCGTCGCAAAAGCAAAAACAAAATACATGTACATTTTGTTATTGTCGTACCGATACCACTTATTGAATACGTCTTGAGAGTACCGAAATAGAATGCCATTGCTATCTGACACACTTTATATTATTTCACTATGGTTTGTACACGTATACAGTAATCCAGATAGACAAAACAAAAAATATAAATATGCTTATTTTGTACACTTTTCACAGTTGTCGTTTTCGTTAACACAATGAAATCCAATATCAATATTTTCTTATAGTGAAAAATAGTTTCAGTCACATAAAATAAAATAACGAGAAAAACAAAATTTCAAACAAATCACGCGTGTAGCGTAAGTGATTATGACCGGATGCAGTTCCTACATAAATCATACCGTGTTCCGAACACAACTTTCAGTGAATAATGGTGGGCTGACTTTGGAAGATTTAGGAGATAGAACAAGTACTTATTTAGCTTAAAGGTAGAACTCTCTCATTTTCAAATAAACCACTCTTATAGTAGATACCTTAATAGCTTTAATGAAATATGTACACAAAATTATATCTCCACGTTCGAACAAATGTACGAAATTTGTATGTATTTGTCCAGCCGCTTATTCTCATTTGCAAGGAGATAATGCATAAGTTAATGCAAATAAAGACGTATTATGGAACGAATTTCCGTCATCCCTTGTCAAATTTGGTTTGGAGACAAACCGGTTTCGGCGTTGTGCCATCTTCAGTGTCATTTTTCGTTCTGCATAATTTTTGTTGGTTGCTCGTATTTATACTCCTTGTTAACTACCTCTTTCTTTTATTAGGTACGTCTTTTTAGTTTTGCAGTGTTTGCGGTACTCAATAGGTCATAATAGGCAAATAAAGACGGTTTATGCAGATAAGCGAGCCAGTTTGACAACCGTATAAAATGTATGTATGTACATATATACACATATGCATACATACATATTTATCAAAATATTCAGAATGACGAGTTGAATTGATCCAGCTGTGTCTCTATGTAAACACGTTAACTCGAACAAAATTTAGATATTTCAACGAAAGTCAGGGCCGAAGTTGCCTTTGGTATAATTTAGGTTAGTATTCAATTTTGGCGTAAGCTGTCAGTAACCACGCCCACCTCCCATGTAGTAACAGTATTTTTGTATTATTATTATTTTTTACGAATTTTGCTGTGCAAATTTACATGTCAAATATATCAACATATGTGACCTGGTCTACGAAAAGGGAGCTTACGTGCGAAAAAAGTTTTCTGTGAAAAAGCTGTTAAAAGTGAAAATCATCTCATCTTCCATCCGAATCAACCAAAAAGTGAAAATTGATTTTTTTGACACCTAAGCCCCCTTTCCGTAGACCAGGTCACATATATTTGTGGGTACTTTTGCACCAGTCGTTGCCTATGGGTTAATGGCAAAAAAGTCGTTTTACTGTGGGTTTGTAGAACTTTTTAATTTATTTTTTATTTTGTAGAAGCCTTTGAACTTTACAAAGTAGAATTTCGGAAATTTAAAAACTTATACAAACAATTTTATACGTAGAAATAGAAAACTTGTTACTTCACATGTACGAACGCCTGGTATTGGGAAAGACATTATATGTATGTTGTGGATAAACCATGGACTGAGTGATGAAAGCTGCTATCATTCGATGGTTGTTATGCATGATTATTTCATGTTCTGTATATTTTCCAATCTTTTAAAGAAAAAAATTTTAGATACTAATTGTCTTGGAACATTTTGCACTCAGTTTTTAAACAACCAAAACTATAAATTTGTGTATAAAATTTGATTGGAACTGAATTAAAGAGTGCACACATAGCAAAGTGTTCATTCATCTGGAAGCTAATTCAGTATTGAATTCTGTTTACTTCAGCAATCTAAGTTTTTCATTCAGGTATTTACCACCTTGCTGTGTGAAATCAATTTTTATTTTTGAATTATTGTAGATTGAAAAAATATAAGCCTCACTACCAGACAAAAGGAAAAAGAATGAAATCCTACTTGTAAATATTTCATGATTAAAATTTTAAATGATTTCACAGTTTCACAGCTCTGATATATAGTCCGGTCAATTTAAACATTCGAGGTTACAAAAATTCCCACCTAGCTGAAAATTGGTAGGATTGTTCAAAATACCATCATAAATGAAATCTAAAAAATCCTCATCGATCCGATACCCGACCAAAAAGTTGAAAGAGTTGTAATCGGCATAATATGTATAAGTACAACACGTATACTTTTCAATACAAATTTTTTTTTTTCACCATAGCACAGTTTTGTTTTTAACCGACTTCCAAAAAAGGAGGAGGTTATCAGTTCGTCGGAATCTTTTTTTTTTTTTTTTTTTATGTATGTTACCGCATAACTTTGCACCACGTCAACCGATTTCAATAATTCTGCAACGGAAAGGTAGTGTCTCAGAGGTGGTCCCATACTAATTTGGTTTAGATCCGATCATTGGATCATGAAATATATAGATATATATATATTTTTTTTAAGTCGGTTTTTTTTGCTAAAAATTACTTGCTTCATAAATGATCTCTTCTCAGCCCAATTGATGTACATTATAACCCGCGTAACTAATATTTTTTAATTGCTACTCTATTTAAACCATATTTTTAAAATTGTTTTCTATTATTATTATTATTACTAGTGAACCCGCATGGCGTTAAGATTTTGAATTGAGTTTAATATTTTAAACAGATGACAACACTATTCACAAACCTTAATAAATATTGCAAATGTTTCAAGTAATTCGTCCATCCCTTTTTGAACGAAGAGAGGTCTCAAATAGCATCGGTTTTTCATTTCCTCAAAATTCAAACCACCGTGCACCGCTAAAAAAGGTCGTAACTTCAAAAAATAAAACCTTAATGCACACTTAGAATGACGGTGCTGATCTGATGACCTTCACATTAAAGACCTGATGACCATAACAATAAAAAATTTATTTATAAAAATTAACTCAAACTAAATTTTTCGGTATATTATGGGTTTATTCGAAAGACCATATATTCCCATTAGTTATGTAACCCGATTTCATCATGTGACTGTCTTCGCAGTAGCGCATCCTGTTAACCGAGTTCTCCAAGACCTTGTTGATGGTTTCTGGCTCTATCGTAAGAAATGCCCGACATACGCCTTAAAGGCCTGAATCGTTAATAGATTGTTAGCATTATATCGGTCCTTCACGACATGACACAAAGAAGTCTAAGGGCGTGAAATCGCGGCTCCGAGGGGGCCAATTGACTTCATCGAGACAGCTGATAACACAATTACCGAACTTTATCGCTCAAAATAAAAATCGAATAGATGGCAACCCTAACAAAAAATATTTTCAAACGAAAGTTTTATTAAAACTCTTCCTTTTGCCACTCATATTTTAATATTTCATCAAAATTGTGTAAGAGCTAAATAAATTAGGCTTTTCAAACAGGTGGCAACCTTCTGCGAAGCATTTTCAAACTGAAATCTTTTAAAGCTCTTTCGTCTGATACTTTGATACATAGTTCAATTACCCGAAGAATTAAATTGAATTAAATTTTTTATCACCTGGCAACTCTCCTAAACAGTTCAGATATAAATCCTTCTCAAATCCATGAACGATTAAATCACCTCCTTTAGTAATTTATTTAACTTAATAATTCATCTAAATTTAAAATTTTCAACAGCTGGCAACTCTCTTCAAACCATCAAACAAAATTTTGAGGTTTAAACTGAAGATTTCTTAACACTCTTTCGTTTAACACCCATATTTTAATACTGCATAATTAAATTCGGCTTTTAGAGCCGTGGCAACCCTTTTCAAAACATTTTCAAATTACTACCCTTTTAAACTCCTTTAGTCTGGACCCCTATGGGGGAACATTTTGTAAATTACCTATCTAATATCCCTGTTTAAAATTTAATTGAATTTTTTAAACAGGGGCAACATTCTCACAGTTAAGAAGCAATTCGACTGATACCTCTGGCAACTCTTTTCAGAGAGTAAAATCTCATTGCATATCTGCAACCAAGCCTTTTAATTAGACACCTCATTTTTGAAAATCGAGCGAAGGATGGGGATATGATGGTATTGATTTGTAAATAATCTCAACTTGATTTTTTAAAAGGTGGCCTTTCTTTCCGGAAAAGTAAAAGCCTACTGCACATCTACATATTAAGCCCTTTAATCTGATACCTCATTTTTGAAAATCAAACGAATGGTTCAGATCTGATGACCTGGACAAAAAGTCCTCTCGCGTATTATATATACAGATATAGTTAAATTCGACTTTTAAACAGGTGGCAGCCCTTTTGAAAAGTAGTTTCGCGCTAAAATATTCTTAAATATTCTTCGTCTAACATTGCGATACATATTTTAATCAACTGATGAATTAAGTTGAATTATATTAATAAAAAATGTGGCAAATCCGCTAAATATAGTTCAGAAATAAAGATTTTTCAACCCCCCTTCGATTGATACCCATATTTTAATAATTCATTTAACTTATTTAATAATTCGATTTCAATTTAATTTGAACAGGTGGCAACCCTCTTCCATCACCTCAAAAATATGTTGTGTGTTCAAACTAAAGTCTTCTTAAAATTCTTCGTTTCACATCATTATCTTGACATTTCATATAACTTCTGGATAACTTAATTAAATTCGGCATTGCAAGAAGGTGGCAACCCTCTTCAAAATATTTTCAAGCGGCCACCTTCTGAAGCCCCTTTCGTTATGCGCCCATATGTTGAAACATATTTCTCTTAATTAATTTTCTTAATTCAAATTGAATTGAAGTTTTTAAACAGGTGGCAACCCTTCTAAAGTTAAGTTAAAAAACAAATATTTTCAAAACCCTTTCCACTGATACCCATTTTGTAGTAATTGATTTTTTTTTAGATAATTTGAATGACATTTTTTAAAAGGTGGCAACTCTTTTCCAAAAGCAAAAACCTTATTGCATATCTGCAGTCCAAGAGTTTTAATCTGACACCTTATTTTGGAAAATCAAACGAACGGTGCTGTTATGACGGCATTGCTTATTATATAGTTTATATTCAATTGTTCTACAGGTGGCAACTCCTTTCGAAAAATAAAACCAGTTTGCACATCTACAGGCCAAGCGCTTTAATTTGACACCCCATTTTTGAAAATCGCACGAACGGTGCAGATCTTTTATGCGGAACAAAAAATGCCTTCGCGTATTATTTTGAACTTAAGGTGGCAACTCTTTTTGAAAAAGTTAAGCCTTATTGCACACCTAAAGTCAGAGCCCTTTGATTTGACACTTCGCTTTTGAAAATCGAACGAACGGTGTGTATCTGATGGCATTGATTATTAAATTATTTGAATGCAATTCTTTATCAGGTGGCAACTCTTTTCGAAAAAGTAAAACCTTATTGCACATCTACAGACCAAGCGCTTTAATTTGACATCTCATTTTTGAAAATCGGGCGAATGGTACAGATCTTTTATGCTGCACAAAAAATAGCTTCGCGTATTATATATATAAATTATTATTTCAATTATTGTTTTCTATTATTTAATTACACCGCTTTTATCATTTTCAACCCTTGCCATTATCTTTTATTATAAAATAGTTTCAAATTAAACAGAATCACAACAGATTCGTGGAAAAGGTCTACCGGGGATATATATCTGATCTACTAATTTTATAATAAACTTACCGTTTTGGTGAAAATCGCGAAAACCCCGCTTTTGTGACCTTTAACCCCGAGTAATTGTTTTTCCAGGTATCGGATCGATGAGGACTTTTCAGATTTCATTTATGATGGTGTTTTGAACAATCCTACCAATTTTCAGCTGGGTGGGAATTTTTGTAACCTCACTCCTAATTTTGGTTTAATTTGACCGGACTGATACTTCTGGTAAAGTTTCGAACTTAAACTGTTTATTATTTTGAGGTTGCTCAATGCATAAAAAGCGGATTTAGTTCTAACGACGACTTTAAATTCTTTAGTGAGAAGCGGATTTAGTTCGAGCAAGGACTTTAAAAAACTTTACAGAGATCTATAGTAGCAAAACGGGTCGCGCTGACAATTTAGGAGACGTTTTTAATAGATTGCTAGTTTCATTAGACCCCCTGATTACTTGCTCGCACTTGTTGCCAGTGGTCACCAACGGGAAATCTTTCTTTGCTGAAGCAATGCAGTTACTTAGTAGAATTTGAAGCGAATAATATTAGTTTAACGGGGCGTGGATGAGATTTAGATTCCGACTATAAGGAATAGGTAATTTTTAAGCTGACAAAGTTAGAAGAACGAAACTCGAGGATGTTATAGAGTTTATATAAGCCCTTAACATATAATTTTTTCAAAAACAAATATGGCGAAATTTCAAGGATAACATTTTAAAATGACATTTTCAATATTTACCAGCCCTTCTGCACCAGAAACTTGAATCTGTTTAAATTCTACAGGATTTCCTCATTAATTTTATACCCATACTTCTTCTCTAAGCACATTTCTCTGAGTTTTTTAAATCATTTTTAAATTACTGACGTCAGAGTGCAAAACTAAAAACGCAATTTTACTGTATTACGCACATGGTTTCGCGAATATATTGATATTTGTGTTTAAAATTTACTATCACGCTGTGTTATATGTATAATGAGCTAGACATTTATAAAAAAATATTAATTATTAAATAAAAAAAGAAATATACCCGATACTGGTCAAGAAAAGGAGTTTCTCAAATATCATATCATCAAATTAACTTAACATAAGATATTACAAAAAACTGGGTCACCAATGGGTGAATGCATGATCAATAATGGGTTAAGACGTAAAAAATTTACTTTTAAAAAGTAGTTTAAGCGGTCTACTGCCTTAAACTTCACTGACGTCTGATTCAACGCCTTCACTGTTAACACTTTCACTAGCGCCAACTGGAATTCAAAGCCAATTGTATTTCACATAATGCATCTTGCCAAGACCGTTTACTGTTTTCAACAGCGGTCAAAAGATTTTTCAACGTACTCATTATACGCTCAACTTGACCATTAGCGCGACTTGCACCGGTAGCAATTAAATGCAAATCTATTTTTTGTGAAGTACAAAAATCACGAGAATCTTTACTAGCGAAACATCTACCCTGGTCAGCAATTACGCGCGATGGTATACCAAACACCGATATCGAGGACTTCAAAGCTCTAATGCAATTAACTGAATCAATAATAACAGTGTGATGTAAATAAACAAACTTAGTAAATGCATCGATTTGAACTATTACGTATTCTTTCAGGTAATTTTTACCACTTAGTTTTCCTGTTATATCAATATGAATAGTATGCCAAGGTATGGCGGCCTTGGGTATAGGGTGAAGCTCTGCTTGTCTTTTACCAGACGGCGATTTTGTTAGCTTATAGCTAATACAATTTTCTACAAATTTGCGCACATATTTCGACATATTTTTAAACCAATAATAGTCATACACTTTGTCCAACATTTTCTCCCAGCCCAAATGCATAACAGCTTCGTGCACATGGGTTATAACTGACCACCTGAAAGACCTTGGTACCACAGGTAGGCATCGCGTCTTGCCATTTCTTTGTGTCTTACGGTAGAGCGTTCCCGCTCGCAATTCATACGGTTTTGCCACATCCTCAGAAAGTTTATTAGTAATTTAGAAACAAGAGTAGTGATATCAGAATCCCTTTGTTGTTCGGCGAGTAGCCAATTGTCAGAAATTTCTGCTAAATTGATACGTTTTTCAACAGTTTTATTCTTTTGTTTATTCTCTGTTGGTAACAAATTACGCGAAAAGAAATCCACATGCGCCATTATCTTACCACCCGTAAACTCTTGGAGTCAAATCTATTTTAGTGCGGGAACCCTTTAAGGAGTTGCACACACAAAGTGCCGAGCCTGCAAATAATGTCGAAAATTTTTTTTTGAATTTACCACGGCCCTCGTTTCTAATTCATACGAGTGATTCCTAGATTCAGCATGCGAAGTTCTTTTACTGTAATACTCAACTACATGTGGTTTATTTTAAATTTTATGCAATAAAATAGCACTATATCCCTCGGAACTAGCATCAGTATGCAACTCTATAGGGTATTGTGGATCAAAAATTGTTAATGCAGGTTTGTTTGTCAAAATCATAATAACTTTTTGACGGATCTCTTCAAATTCAGGTTTCCATAAAAAGGAACTCTTCGCTGAAGTAAGGAAATAGAGAGATCTCATCAATTGAGAAAATTTAGGTATAAATTGTCTGAAATATGATGCTAATCCTATAAACTGTCTCAACTGTATAACAGATTGAGAAGGAGGTAAAGCACGCAATGACTGTATTTTGCGTGGATTAGGCCGTATTTCCCCTGCCTTTACCTCATACCCAAGATATTCAGCACTTGTCTTAAGAAATGAGCATTTGGTTATGTTAAAAGAAAACCCTGCTTTGGTTAGAACGTCTATGACTATTTTCAATCGCTCGAAGGCTTCCCCTTTAGTAGTAGCAACTACCATAATGTCATCCATATACATTACTAAAAAACAAGAGCAAGATCGCTAACATAACGTCGCGTTGAAAAACTGCAGGCGCATTCTTAAGACCAAAAGGCATCGTCAAATATTCATACTGTCCCTTTGGTGTAACGAAAGCGCTCTATGGGATCAGGGTGTTTAGGATTTTGATGAAATCCACTTGCCATATCAAGGCAAGAAAAATATTTTGCCCCATGTAATCTAGCTATCTGATCCGATATAAGAGGTAAAGGATATTTGCCAGCCACAGTGTACGAATTTAATTCGCGATAGTCAACACAAAAACGATCTGTACCAATTTTCTTTTTGACAAGAAGAATTGGGCTTGCGAAAGGAGAACAGCTTGAACGAATAATATTCAACTCTAATAGCTCCCCTATTGTTTTTCGAACAACCTCTTTTTCCTCTGAACCTACTCTATAAGTTCGCCTCTGTACTGTTTTATTTGGGTCAATCAAACGTATCTCTAGCTGACCAGAATTGACACGAGTTTGCGGAATACCATCTACTAATCAGAATATTCTTTCATTATTTTTAACAAACGCTCTTTATCACACACATCTAATTGAATATCATTGTTAATAAAATCTTCAAACTTTCCCGTAACGGAACACGCATCTATGGTTTTTGATAAAAAGATATTAAATTTGTCAACCGTCATTACCAAACCGACCCCTAAAATTTCACGGCCAATCATCACATCATATTTTAACGAACAATCTAAAATAACATGAAATAAAATTTCTAAAGCATGATCACCTATTATAACATTGGATAAAATTTGTAACGTACTACATACTGCAGTATTTCCAATACCTTTCGAAATTACAACATAATTAATTCGCTTTCCAATAAATTTAACTGAGATAGTTTCCTTTAAAAGAGAACATTCACCGCCGGAGTCAAAATAAAATGGATACGACTCACCAGACTGGAAAAGAACTCCCTTTGGTTCTACCACCGTACACACGTCCACTCTCTTCTCAAACGAGGTTTCTTTTTTACCGTTGGAAGACGAACTGCTACTCTTTGGACACTTCGTTGCAATATGACCGGTATCTCTGAATTTGAAGCAAGTATACGGCAACCGATCTCTTCCTGTAGATGTACCACTCTGCAACTGATTGCTGATTGAAGAAGATTTTGCTTTGTGCTTTTTAAGACGGCAGGCAGCGATTTTATGGCCGTTCTTACCACAAAAATGATACTTAACATGAGCTGGAAACTTCAGCATCTTGTTTTCTGTGCCACCAGCATTTTCGTCAGTAAACGAGACCTTACGCTTACCAAATGCAAAAGCTTTCAACTCCAACTGTAACTGATTTCTAGTTTCAATATTTGTTGTAAATATTAATCGCTGTATTCGATCTTCCACTCCGCAGCACCTAGGTTCAAACCCTGATCAAAGCAACATCGCAAAAAGTATAGAAAAAGGGTTATTTCTTACCAGCGGTCGTCCCTCGGCAGGCAATGGCAAACCTCCGAGTGTTTTTCTGCCATGAAAAACAGCTTCTCATAAAAATACAATCGCCGTTCGGAGTCGGCGTAAAACTATAGGTCCCTCCGCTTTGTGTGACAACATCAAGGCGCACGCCACAACTCGGAGGAGAGGCTCGGAGAAGCTCGGCCAAACACTGACATATGTGTAAGCGCCAGTCTAAAAAAACAATTCGATCATCAAAATTTGCAGTGTGAGCAAGAACGAATGATATAGGAATTTCTTCAGTGCTCATCGACTTCCATCGCGGTGATAAGGACGTTACCAAACGACTTGCCACACCGAAACACATTCACCATCTCTTGGACGACCATTCATAATGTTAATTAACGTGGAAGCCAGAGTCTCGACACCCGCAAAACGCTCAAGAATAATTCTTTGAACTGGTCCCACGATATGCCGCCGAAACAAATTTGCGGCAACCACTGCGAAGCACTGCAATGACTTACTCAGAGCAATAATGAGTCCGCTACCCACTAACGGATTTTCCGACAAAATCATGTCCACCGTTGAACACCAAGAAATTGCATCAGCGCCAGCACATTCCGGATCAAACTTTGGCAAAGCAATTGTTTTCACTTCTTGACTTGTAGATTTTTGCATTTGCAAGGCCTTTACCAGCTCAAGGAAGCTTCGATTTTGTATCTCCAATAAAGCACGACATTGATCGTTTCGATTTTCTTGTGGGGGAGTCCGTCCCACTTCTGATGTCGGAATAGCGTCGGCTGCTTCGGTAATAATATCCTCTATAGGAATATCTCTGATAGATTTGCTGGGATTCTGGTTCTTATGCATATCTTTTAGTTAACAGCAGAAGCGTAATGAGTTCCTGAATGATGTGTTCTGTTCGCAGTTATAATTCAATTAATAAATCACGCCACAATTCTATTGCTTTTATATGATTTGTTCCGAACAAGTGTTTTTCCAATAAAACACACACTATGACACATCATTCAGGGCCACATTCGGTAGAGTCTCAGACTCGCACCTTGGTTCCAGCAAAGTTGAAACAGAACGAAAAGAGAATATATTACAAAAGTAACCATGATCAGAGGGCAACGCCTCGAGCGGACCCACACCTCCCGATAACTCTACCGACGAAGGGGCCAACAACACAGGCAACCACGAGTGGACCTGGGGACCTACCAACGGGTGCAGCCGAAACCGCGTCAGATACTGAGAGCGACACGAGCTCAGTATCTGCCTACGTAGGGTCGGTATACAGCCGGTGGGCAATGCTGAACGAGGGCCAGCTTCTGGACTCCGAACCGGAGGAGGAGGTTAATGACATCACAGTCATTGCCGCCGCCGAACGGGAGGAGCTAGAAGCGATGGACATCACCGACTCTGAGGATGGTGCAGATCCTACAAATTAATCTGCACCATTCCAAGGCAGCCTCGGCTGTCCTTCTTCTTCGCCTCAACAATAAAGCTGAGGACTTGATTCTAGTCCAAGAGCCTTGGACCGTTAGAAACAAGGTTTGCGGACTGAACTCTGATGCCTACCAGGTTGTAACAGCTCCAGTAGCAGGTAGGATCAGAGCTTGCATTCTGATTAAAAAAGTATATTCTTATTTTTTACTCTCCCAATACAGCGACGAGGACACTGTCTGCATCAGCGTCCAGCTGAAGGAGTGCGTGATATGGCTGGCAACATCCTACATGGCCCACGACAGCCATGTTTTTCCACCCTACAGACTGGAAGAAGCTGTGAAGGAAGAAAATCGCAGGAAACTCCCGGTCATAATAGGGGCAGACTCTAACTCGCATAACACGATCTGGGGCTCAAGCGAAACCAACTCTCGAGGTGAGTGTTTACTTGACTTTGTTCTTTTATATAACCTTACTGTATGTAACCGCGGGCGCGACCCCACTTTTGTGACCTCTGTTAGAAGCGAAGTGCTGGACATCACCCTTGTTTCGAGCGGTTTATCTGATCAGATAAGGGACTGGCAGGTGTCCAAAGAACACTCTTTCTCTGACCATCTCTACATTAGCTTTAAGCTCAATTTTGATCCTGCTCCTTTAACAGCATACAGGAACAAGAAGCGAACCGACTGGGCAAAGTATAAAAATACGCTGTCGGTCTCTCTACACAGATACGCTTCTCACGATAAGTCCTGCTTATCGTTAAGATCTGATGAAGCGAGTCTCTCGAATACGAAGGTTGTTTCTCTCGGTGAGCTGGACTCATCGTCAAAAATTGATGAAGCAGTATACTTTGTGACAAATGCCTGTAATGCTGCTTTCAAAGCCTCCTGCCCAAGCACCCTCCCGAAGGGCAAAAAGAAACCCCAGTGGTGGAATCCTGAGATTTCAGCACTGAGGAAGAACAGCAGGAGGCTTTTCAATCAAGCTAAACGAACAGGTCTTTGGCAACCATACAAAGACGCACTCAAAGTTTTCAAGAAGGCCATAAAGAGGGCGAAACGCGAATCTTGGCAAAACTTCTGCGACAACATAGAAGAGAACTCTGAAGCCAACAGGCTGAGGAAAGTTCTCTCAAAATCTTCTTCAAGTATGAACTCTATCCAGAAGCCTAACGGTGACTGGACGACATCATGTAGCGAAATGCTGGAGGTCCTTATGAGCACTCACTTCCCGGGCTGCTCAGATGACACCCCGATTTTTCGCCCGGTCCTAGGACCTACTTGTCTCTGGGTGATACCGTTGGGGACATCGTAAGTGAGGAGAGGGTGGAATGGGCTTTAATGTCCTTTCAGCCCTACAAATCTCCTGGCCTTGACGGAATCTTTCCCGCTCAACTACAGGAAGCTAAAGACATACTGTGTCCCATGCTTTCTCAGATTTTTACAGCCTGCCTAACTCTGACTCACATACCACACGAGTGGACAAAGGCAAAGGTTGTATTCATACCAAAAGGAGGCATGGCCGCTCATGTGAAACCGAAGGATTTCAGGCCTATAAGCCTCACCTCGTTCTTCCTCAAAACTCTAGAGAGGCTCATCGACGAATATATTCGACGGAATATTAAAGCTGACAACCTCTCCTCGAATCAGCATGCATATTCCAAGGGGAAATCCGTGGAGACCGCACTCCATGAAATCGTAGCGACGATTGAAAAAGGATTGGCCTTAAAGGAATACACGCTCGGAGTTTTTCTCGATATCGAGGGTGCTTTCAACAACGTCTACCCGAAGTCTGTTGTTAACTCCCTTCTTATGGCGGGGGTGCAGCGAGGTCTGGTGGATTTTGTTGAGCTCCTTCTCGGAAAGAGAACTTTTCTATCAGAACTAGGGGATGGTTCCATTACAAAGTATGTGACCAGGGGCACCCCCCAAGGGGGCGTTCACTCCCCTCTACTCTGGAATCTAACAGTGAACACCATACTTCTAAGCCTAAAGAGCACCGGTTGTCAAGTCATAGCGTACGCCGATGACATAGCAATCGTTGCAACGGGCAAACTTCTTCAGGTCCTGAGTGAGTTGTTGCAAAACGCACTCGGTCTGGTAAACATCTGGTCCAAGGAATGTGGACTTAGTGTCAATCCTGCCAAGACAGAAATGGTACTTTTCACAAGGAAGTATAAAACTCCCTTATTTAAACCTCCCGCCCTAAACGGGGTGGCACTCACTCTCTCAACCGAGGTGAAATACCTTGGTGTTATTCTGGACAGGAAGCTGAACTGGAAGCGAAACACTGAAGACCGCTCCAGGAAGGCCAATACTGCCCTGTATGCCTGCAAAACGGCTATAGGCAAAAAATGGGGAATAAAACCACATATAGTACACTGGATGTACACAGCTGTGATAAGACCCATCCTTTTCTACGGGGTCACCGTATGGTGGCCTGCTCTAAACAACACCGTATCCAGAGCCAAGGAGGAACGTGTGCAGAGGACGGCTGCCATGCTCGTCACGGGAGCCCTGCCCACTACACCCACCAAATCCCTGGAAATAATCTTAAATCTTCCACCTGTGGATCTCTACGGCAAATTTCAGGCCGGCTGTAGTGCGGCTAGGCTAAATACAATCCAGCCATGGAGGGACCTCAGATTCGGGCACGCAAAAGTACTTGAAACTCTACCGGATAATCTACGACAGATAGATTATACCACTCCTCTACTCTGTTTAGATAACAAATTCTCCACAAGAATCCCAGAGAGGAACAAGTGGGAAAGGGCCACAGACCTGAACCCAGGGTCTACGGCCATATATACAGATGGTTCCAAGCTAAACAAAAGAGTGGGTAGCGGGATCTACTCTGACGAACTCGCGCTAAATCTCAGTTTTCGCTTACCGGACCATTGCAGCGTTTTTCAAGCGGAATTAAACGCCATAATGGAGGCGGCTCGGTGGCTTATAACCTCCGCCCCTCCAGGACGGCCTATCTCTATCTATTCTGACAGCCAGGCTGTTATCAAATCTCTAAATTCTAACGAAGCAACGTCCAAAGTAGCCATCGAATGCAGAAATACTCTCAACCTGCTGGCATCAAAATGCTCCTTGACTGTTGTATGGGTCCCTGGACACAGGGACATCCCTGGCAACTGCCTAGCCGACGAGCTGGCAAGGAGGGGGACGCAACTTTCTGTAGTCAATTCTGCTCCGAATGCGGGCATACCTCTAACCTCCTGCAAATATAGACTAAAGGCGAAACTCGTTGAGGAGGTAAATATAAGATGGGCTGTGGAAACCACCTGCCATATTACAAGGCAAATATGGCCAAAGATTGATGTAAAGCGCTCCATAGCTCTCACCCGGCTGGACCGCTCCTCTCTCAGATTAGTAGTCGGGGTAATCACCGGACACTGCCTGATGGGCACACACGATTTCTGTCGCAGTTGCAGAGACGAGGAGGAGGTGGAGACCATCGAACATTATCTCTGCCACTGTCCCGCCCTGTCCAATATGCGCAACCAATTCTTCAACTTTGTAGATTGTTTAGCCGATTTGAACTCGGCGAACGTTCTCGACTTTTTGTGCTATATAAAACGCACTCGGTGGTTCAATTACTAAGGGAGGGAAAGAAACAAATGGCTTCGGTCAGTGGTATCACAACGGGCTTTTCCAGCCCACGTGTGCTCCGCGTTCTGCGCGGGGCAGCCACTCTAACCTAACCTAACCTAACCTAACCTAACCATGATCAGAATACACATACTCTGTTCCAAATTTCCTTTCATAACACAGTACAAAAGGTACAAAGTAGCTCAATATAAAACTATACTATTCAATACGCCGACCCATACATGCACAGTATCGACTCAGAACCGAAGTAATGCGTATAGGAAAAACGAAGTAATGCATACATGCACAGTTCCGGTTCAAAACCGAAATAATGCACTTGACAAAAACCAAAGTAATACATACACGCAAAGTTTCGACTCAAACCCGAAATAATGCATATGACAAAAACCGAAATAGTGCATACATGAAAACGAACTTCTTTTTGCGTAGGCGGCCTTCGGCCGCGCTTAGCGATTATAACCCTTACTAAGTACAATTCTCATTTCTGTGTTACCGGAAAAATGGGGGCGGAAGTATTTTGCGCAGAACTTCTTTCTGCGTAGATGGGCCCCGGCCACGCTTAGGGATTAAAACCTTTACTAGGTAGAATTTCCCTTTCTGTGTTGTCCGAAAATAGGGGGCGGACGTATTATTGCGCTGAACTTCTTTTGCATTGGCGACCTTCGGCCGCGCTTAGGGATTATAACCCTTACTAAGTCGAATTTTCCTTTCTGTGTTGCCGGAAAAGAGCGGGCGGAAGTATTTCTGCGCAGAACTTCTCTCTGCGCAGGCGGCCTTCGGCCGCGCTAAAGGACTATAACTCTTACTAAGTAGAATTCTTTTTTCTGTGTTGCCGGAAAAGGGGGGAGGAAGTTATTTTCGCGCAGAACTTCCTTTGGCATAGGCGACCTTCGGTAGAAGTACATAATTCGTGTTGAAAAAAAAAAAACGAAATTATGTATATGCACACTTTCGTTAGAAAACCGAAATAAAGCATATAACAAAAACCGAAATAATTCATGCATGCACAATTTCGGTTCAAAACCCAAATAATGCATATGAGAAAATACCGAAATTATACATACGCATACTTTCGTTTTAAAAGCGAAATAATGCATATGAAAAAAACGAGGTAATGCATACATGCACAGTTTCGGTCGAGAACTGAAATAATTTGCATATGGCAAAAGCCGAAATAAAGCATACATGCACAGTTTCGGTTGAAACCGAAATAATGTCTAAATGCACAGTTTCCAGATGCGCAATTTCGGTGCCCCACAAATATGTGTCAGGCTTAAAAAAAATACTTTAATTATTAATTTGAGTTTGTGAGATACCCAATGACAACCAAAACCCACACCACTAGACAAAAACAAATAAAATCCTACCTGGTCTGTGATGACGCGCTGCTTAAATACGCTTGGTAGCGAACGTGTTAATAAGTCAAATGAATTATTAAAGCACGGGTATATTTTGACATGCATTAAAAATGTTTTTTTCTGAACGTTATTTAAGACGGTTGCCATATGTTTTTGAAATTCACTTCAACTTGAATTAAGGGAATTAGATACACAATTTAAATATGTTAGTCCGGGAGCTAGCGACAGTAAAAATGTGCCAATTTTATCGTCAAAGATAACATACCGGGGACTTAAATTTACTGCTGTAGATTAACAAACAACACATACATCGCACCGTGAGACATTTTGGTGTCAGAAGCAGTAGCATTATGTAATAAATAATTGAAAAATAACCTTCTTTTATCGTCATAGGCCTTTTGTGTGGTTATCAATTGACACTGGACGAAGTTAAGAAGTGATCACTTACTCTTATTTACCGGGACAATGTACCGCTTACAGGCGCGCAAAATGTCAAAATTTTTGAGAAAATTTACCCATGACATCGCACTTGAAATTTATCGTGGACATAGAGGAACGCAATATACATGTTAAAATAATGTGCTGACATCGCATCCGCGGGATAAACCTATTGTAAGTGATCGGAAAACTTACAAAGTCGTTTCACATTAACAGGTAGAACCTTGAACTCTTATTCTGTACTACATCTTGTTCATTGTAGCACACTTTGAAAATACAGGGTGGCGCCGAATGAGCTATATGGTTTATAACTTTTTTATTTATGCGATTATTATAATTTTTTTTAAATACAGTATATTATTGGGGAATTTTTTGCAATTAGCTGTGAAAAATGATATCCTGTAAGTGATGTCCATTTTCTGCTTCGCACATACATACATACGTGCTCTTTTTAGCATATTTTCCATAACTTTTCGCAGAATTTCGGGTGTAATGGCCAAGATTTCATTTCGAATGTTGGTTTGGAGTTGGAGAATGGTTCTTGGTTTGTTAACGTACACTCTTTCTTTCAAATATCCCCAAAGAAAATTGTTAAAAAGGATTCAAACCATATAGCTCATTCGGCGCCACCCAGTATTATAACCAAAATTTTGAGGTTTTTTTGGCCGAAATTACGATTTTTTCAAGGTAAAATTATGATTTTTCAAGCAAAAGCATTCGGCAACGCTGCTGGCAGGTCATTTCCAGGCGTGGATCCCGTTGGCATAGAGTAAAAAAAACTGTTATAAAGAATTCAAACCATATAGCACATGCGGCGCCACCCAGTACATAGGTTATTAACAAGATACACCCAGAAAAAAGTTTAGTTATAATAACCAAGATTTGGTTATAGTGATCAAGTGGCATAGTTGGATATGGCGAAATAAATATATAGTTCACGAAAGTCTGCAATTTACTTAAGACTTCTAGTTGGGACAAATGTATATTTGTTAATAATTACAAAACGACTACCTTGATTAGACAATATTGTTAGTTGAATAAAATCATTGTTGAGCAAATATAAACAATGCTTTGGTTGATACAAGTTTTCAATTAATTTTGTGAACTTGCTGTAGACTTGAATCAGCTAACCGTTTATTATTAGGAAAAAAGTTTCAGTTTGACACAAATAAAAATTTACTCGATGTTTGTTGTGTCTACTTTCTTCTTTTATTTGCATATATTAAGCATAAAAATACGTACATATTTACATAAGTTAGTTACAAATAAAAATTTACTCGATGTTTGTTGTGTTTACTTTCTTCTTTTATTTGCATATATTAAGCATAAAAATACGTACATATTTACATAAGTTAGTTACTAAAGTAAATAATACATATGTATATGTTGGTAAGAATTTCCTAAAAAACACGATGAAACAGGAACAGTCCTGCGAAAACCCAGGTCAATATCTGCTGGAAGTATACTGCTTTGCTTTTTCCTTAGCTAAATAGACACTTTCAAATTATAATTCACATAATCCACTGAAAAACCCCGGTTGGCATCAAACTTTATATATTTAATTAAACTTTAAACTATGCGCGCACCGAAACAACTCGCGATGATAGCAAAACTGAAACTGAGACAAACAAGTATGGGCATGTCATAGCACACATGGCGCAGCGATCGACATGCCATAGCTTACTGAGCGCTCTGGGACCACATGCGTGTTTCACCCATATACGAACAGCGGTAGCAGAGCAATGATTTCCACGCACAATGCAATGGTCGGCATACTAGCGCATTCAGACGATTCAATAAGTGGGACTGTGTGCATTGCTCAGCTGGCGCTCTTCGTATGTGCTCAGAGAGCACTCAGCATTCTTTAGGGGTGGCTCACAAGCATGAATATGTTCCACTCTCAAACCAAATCGTGGTTGCCTCAACTAAGATTTGGTAACTATGACTAAACCACGTGTTGAAAGAAAGCTTATCTGCATTAGCAGAGCTTAATAACATCCTTTTATGAACCATACGTTAAGTTGAATGGAATTTGTAGAAATATGCTTCAAATAAATATTTATTAGTATTAACCAAACCCTTCAACTAAATTAACGATTTGTTACAACCTAGATGAATATTAGAAGCTTTAATATATTTAGTTATAATTACCAATCGATGGTAATAGTTCCCAATCCTTGGTAACAGTTCCCAAATATTGTCAAAATTCGGGAACTAAATATCTTTAGTTGTCGAAACTAATCCTTTTTCTCAGTGTACACTGCAATATTGGAATTCGCGCTTCTCTGTATCCGTTGTATCTTGCATAAGTTTAACTGGATGAGCGTGTAATTGTTGTTGCGAGAGTATTTATTGTACCACTAGCAGCAATAAATCACTCCCCAGTTGCCCCTGAAAAACATATGGTTGCTTAAAACTAATATATTATACAATGAGGGAGCTAGACAAGGGCAAGAGGGCAAAAACATGCCCTTTTGCAGGGTTGAGTGTACCATTAAACATACGAAACGAAATCACCATTAATGTTTGCTTAAGTACACTAAGAAAAAGGATTAGTTTCGACAACTAAAGATATTTAGTTTCCGAATTTTGACAATATTTGGGAAATGTTACCAAGGATTGGGAACTATTACCATGGATAGGTAATTATAACTAAATATATTAAAGCTTCTAATATTCATCTAGGTTGTAACAAATCGTTAATTTAGTTGAAGGGGTTGGTTAACACTAATAAATATTTCTTTGAAGCATATTTCTAAAAATTCCATTCAACTTAACGTATGGTTCATAAAAGGATGTTATTAAGTTCTGCTAATGCAAATAAGCTTTCTTTCAACACATGGTTTAGTCATAGTTACCAAATCTTAGTTGAGGCAACCACGATTTGGTTTCAGAGTGGAACATATTCATGCTTGTGAGCAGCGTTGCCAGGTTGACGTTTTTAACGTCATTTGGACGTTCTTAGTATCCTGCTGACGTTTGGGCGTTTTGTGTGTAAAAAATTACGTTTTTTAACTTCCCAGTAATTTTTTGTTGTTACTAAATCTTGTGAGTAGAACCGATTTTGAATTATTTTCTTAATAAATCCTTCCAATGTTTGTGTTTTGCTGCAGATGCTTCAAAAGATATTTATTCTTTGGACCCAGATGACTTAAATATGATGCACACCAACCCTGCAGGAAATGTATCTAACTATAAGCTAACTTCAAGTTGATTAAGAAGGAGCTAAAAGTCACTTATTATCTGTATATTTTCTTTGACGAAAGCTAACTATATTTGTATGGCAATGGCCGCGAAATAGTCAAGGGTAGTTTACCTCGGCATTAGATGTAGTCAAGGGTGGTTACCTCTGCAATTGATGTAACTAACTTGTAACTAACTACTTTTGTACTTAAAATATCAATAGGAAAAACAAAATATTTTTTTTTTACTTTATTTGTTTATTTTATTACATTTCATATTTTTTTTCATATTCTCCTGTAGGTGGTCCCATATTGGAACTTCGTTCGTCTGAAACTTCAAAATGATAATATGAAATCTCGATCTTCCTTTTATTTGTCCTCAATTCGAAAAAGTATTTGCGAAGTGCAAAATATTTAAATAGAAACGCGCTTAAAGAAAACAATCTCGAGCTTTACTCCTGCATTACTTGTCCACTTGTTTCAAGTTAGCTTTTTATAGCTAACTACAGGTTATATATTTTATAGAAATCCCGCAAAAAAGCTAACTACAAATAGGTTATTTTTTATCAATTGATTTTTTTTTCTGCAGGGTAGCATACCTGTCACTCACTACTCGTAACCACGGGAAATACATTTGGAAGGAAATTTTCGTTGAAAAAGACTAATGGTGCAATTAATTGTTTCGCCAAATCATTGAAGTTTTAATAGAAGAAAGGCATGATTTTCAGCTTTAGTCATTAACATTAGGGTTATTTGATTTAGGTGTCATGAAAAAAGTTCAGCTTTTGACTAAAATTATTTTCGAAAACTCAAAATTTTAAATGAGTTTTTCGACGTTTTTGTAGTTGTAATTTTTAGAGCTACACGAAAACGCTTATTGCACGAGAACTATTGAAGCGATTTCAAAGTGTGGCGTTTCAAAGATAAAATTCCAAGCCTATAGACAGAATAATTTTTGTAAGTAACCAATTCGGTTTCTGACGCAGAAACAACGGTAAATATTGACTTATTTTGGGGTAAATTTTTATCATTTAAAGGGTTCTCGCAACTTATGATTTACAGATATAACTTGCATTTTCAGGATATATGTAGGTTCTTTGGAGCAATAAAAATATTATCGTGTACAAATTTTATATAAATTCAAACAAATATTAAGCATTTAAGGCAACAAAATTGTTGTAAAAATTAGCAAATTTTTTTATTACCAAATCCGCTCGAGTGATATTGTTTTTGTTTTCTTTAATCAAAATTTTTAGGTTTTTTTCTTTCGTTTGGTATATGAAAAGTATTGGTTGATATCTTCTAAGTACGTTTATTTTATTCAAATATATGAGCATAAGTGATTTTCCATACAAAATCACTTCTCCATCATTTTGCAAACACGTGCATGTGCTGGAAGCGAGAGAAGGAGACAAAAAGTATGTGTGTGTAGTGTTATACGCTTATATAGTTGCAACACAATAACAAAAAAGTAGCATGCCAATCCGGCGTATATTTATTTAATACATTTTGATAAACTGCACGTTCTGCGCATTCAGCAATTCTAGCGTTTACAGCCGTGTGGGCTGTAGCTTCGTTCGAGGAGCAGTTGGATGGATGGTTAATGATTGGGTGCTGTAGCGGTGGTGATCGTTCTGGTGGTCGAACGCAAACATATAATGAGTTTGCGGGCGGCTGATGGAGCGTCTTTCGACTGGGCGGCTGGCGGATTGGCTGGTGCCTGGAAGATGCGTCGGCGGCTGGACGAATGGTAGGCTGGCAGGCGGATGCTGGACTTTCGGTCAGCTAGGCCACTGGGTGGTTTGTGGGTGTTTGCAGACGGTGGACACAGTTGTAAGCTGGGCAATTCCGGTCGGTGCTGGAATTGGCTTGTGGCGATGGTTGGTTAACCGAACGGCGGCGATGACCTCGGCGGAGCACTAGGTTGCTCGCGCGAAAATCTGTTTGCACAGCAAATCTATTTTTGCGTATAAAAATACTGCAGCAATTACTTTGCACCTTGCAAAAAACGACACGATAAACGATTCGATTTAAAATACAAAGTTATTTCAATAATGCGTTTTAGAAACAAAAACTAGCGAATATAGGGCACAATCGGTGGAGCACAAAAGCGAGGGAGATCACGATTCTTGGACGAAATTTGATTTGATGAAGAAAAATTGTATGTTTTTATGTATCTGCATACATACGTATACCTACAGCGCTGAGTCTGTAAACTTATGTCAAAGTGCTGAATTGTGCTGAAAACGATGTTGCCATGTGATACTAATTAACATTTCATACTTCATTTACGATATTTCATTTACGATATTTCATTTGAATGAATAATGGAAATTTGAATTCAGAACAGTTTGGTTATACAAAGTTATATATTCTTTACAAGTTAAGCATTTTTTACAAATCTAAATGCTAAATACGGCGGCCTCGCTTGGACAGCTTGCAGCGTAAGCGTCTGGCTCCTTCTTCAAAGAATTAGGCTTAACTTAAAAACATGTAATGAATAAAGATCAGTTGCGTTTAAAGCTTAAATCAAGAACGTTGTCCCTTCATGGCGACCCTGCCAGTGACATGAACAGTGAAAAGAAAAATATATAAATATGTGATTCAAAGTTGAACATAATATATTGTAACAAAGTGAAGTTTCTGCTAGTACCAACATCAACGTCACAAACGAACAATCAAGATGACGATCATCATCTACGGAATAAACGTGTTGTGTGTGTACTGGAATCAACATGTTGCATGTTTGAAACTGCATCAACATATATTAGCGCTGAAACCAACGTGTTGGGTCTATAAATGTCAAAGTCGCTACAAGAAACGCGCAAAGATCCTGCTGCGGGACCACGGCCGTTGTCCATACAAGAATACAGGGCAAGGCAACGGTCACAACAAATTAAAGAGCGACAACAACGGCAACAACAAAATAAAACGGCAATACCGATCGTGCACCTAGAAGAAGAGGTGGAAAAAGGAATAAACAGCTACGGCGGCGGACGCATCTAAAAGAAAAAGTCCACAGGAAGCACACCCCAGAAGAGCTGAAAGAGATCTTTAAGGAGTTGCTGGAACTGGAAAAAGAATTGGCAAGCAGAAAGAAGACGTCCAGCAAAGGAGTGCTGAATAAACACCCTACGTAAAAAAAATAAAATATTTTTAGATTTCTCTTGCAACCGTTGCGAAAACGAAGTTTGTAAGGAAATCAAACATGTAATTCAGTCTCACACATAGGGACGATAGGTATTACAAATAAAATTATTGTAAATAACTTACCTTTAAAATTTTTCAAAAATTTTTAATAAAGGGTAACTAGAAAGTTAGATTTGTGTCAGAATGTTATGTGTAGAGACTGAAATAAATTTAAAATACTTGTATATTCAAGAGAAAAGAAGAATATAAGAATTCAAGTGGCAACAAGGCCAAATAATAAAACGTATATTTTTAAAATTCCATTTTGCGAGGAAGGACTAGATGTAGGTCAGTACATATTTAGAGAAATTAGGAAAATAGTCAAAGCATTAGGGAACATAAACTTAAACTGCATAGACGCATATGTAAGTGCGGAAGAAGCCAGTATATTGTTTGTTAGAAGTATAGCAAATTAGATAAAAAACAAAAAACAAAAATAAAAATAATGTGTTATCCCTTTGCTTTAGGAAAATATAATGGGAGACAGGACCAAAAGTCCCCGATAACAACGGCAACGTTGTAAATGAAATCGAAATAATAGAAAAGCCAAAAGCAACTAACATTTTGCTAATTATTCTTTTAACAATTGTTCTGACAAAATCTGCCTACGATCCATACCAATGCACATTAGGTCAAATGATACATTTGGCTGTGCGAAAGTCCAATTTCGTAAAGGCAGTTTTACATTATTATTCTTTGCCATTCTGTAGGGAATACTCCAAAATATCAGAAACTTCACTTAGTTTTTGTAAAATAAAAAACACCGTTATACAGCAATAAACCAAAGTTATACTTTCAAAACGTTATTGATACGTTGTTTGTGCAACCGGTTTATTTTGTAAATTTCAAGTGCATTGTTTTTGCAAAGTTCGGATAACTAAAGGAAGATTTTAAATGGGAAACAAAACTATATCTAAGTGAGAACCTATGTCCCAATTTAAAAAAGTGACTTTTTATCATTTGTTTGCAAAAAAAACTGACTTATTTGCATGACCTCAAACAATTGCTGATTTATTTCTATTTATGATTTTATGTAAGCTTTTAGAATTTTCTTAACTTTCGGCAAACAAAATGGAATCGGAAATGGATAAATTAATATGTAATGAGTTCAATTTATTTTACTTAACTTGCCGTTTTTAGCCGTTTTCAAGAAAAACGGGTTTTTCTGGGTTATCATGCTATCACAAAAGGCAAGTTGTTTAAAGTTTGGCTGATTGGACGTTCGAAAAGCGAAAAGCCTTTTTCGGTTGTCAACCATGTTGAAAAAATATTTTGTGCTGCTGATTAGTGTTGGGCAGAATCGATACCAAAGGTACTCAGAACTCGATTCTCTGAAGGATCGACAACACACGATTTTTGAAAGTATCTATACTGAGTACTCCAAAGAACTCAGTACTCACAAAAGAACTCGAAAGTACTCAGAACTTAAAAGAACTCGAAAGTACTCAGTACTAAAAAATACCCTGATCCAATAATCGTTTTGATACATGTACTCAGGATCGATTCAAAGTAATCAGTATTAAGTGTCAAATATACTTAAAAAGTACTGATTTTATTTGCATTTAACGATATTCAGAAATGCTTGTACTCAATTTAAGAATTTTCAGGTACAATACTTGTACCCAGTACAGTTAGCAATTCATGTGACGTAATTTGGGATTCATATATTAATTTAAATAAAATTCAACTAGCTTGTGAGATTTCTACACTAAGGGCCGTTTTCTAATATAAGCAGTAAAGTTGCCTTTACTAACAGGGCAGTTAAATTGTTTCTCACTTTAAAGTGGTACCGGTAAAAATAAATTTGTTATTCCGTAATTACGGCAGCGTGAGAGTGAAACTTCACTACATTCGTCATAAAATTTCAAAGGTTGGCAATGCAACATAAGCAAATATAGATCACAAGCAACTGTTAGCAAAAACTAAAACCTTGGTATATATGTATATATATATATACCTGAGTCATGAACTAAAACCAAGCCAAAATTTAAATTGGGTACAAACTTTTAAAGGTTGCATCGGGAGAACAAAAATGTATCGTTTCGAGAAATTAATGCGCTGAAGAGAAAACGAAAACTCGTATATCGAGACGGTAAAGTGGCCGGTAATCTAAAGGATAGATGAGGAAACGCCCTAAGTATGGAAATGTTACCAACATGTGTATATTTAAAGAAAGTGCTCAGTACTCTGAAAAATACCCGATCCTTAAACGACCACCAAAGAACTCGATCCTCAAAAGTACTCGATACTTCCCAACACTACTGCTGATATTTGCGAGTTCCATGAAACTCTTAGAAGAAAAAAGGCGTATTTTTTGCAAAAATATTTAGATCTGAAAACATAGCGTTTCTTGCTGATGAGGTTCTTTTCGAAACGAAAAAGCCAACTGTGTCGACCGTCAGCCGGACTCTAACTTTCGCTATCGCTAAAGCGCTAAAATAGGATAGCCAACCTTTTTCCGAATTTTTAGCAATCTCCAAAAATATCTCCAACATTTTTTGGTGATAAATAATCCATTTTAATGGTGATAAATAGTGAAAATTGAAGTATGTGATAGCAAAAAGAAAATAGCAGCGTCAATTTGGATTACATTTCATCTCCTGTAGCGTAGCTGAGGCTATGTTACAAATACACTAGCGCCTTCGCAAAAAGGCAAGTCCTTGAGAGAACTCACGGACTGAAATTTCGATTTTTTTTACTCAAAGTGAATAGAGCTTTGAACATTCTGTTAACAAATTCATAAACATTCGTATTCTTTTCAGGAAGTTACCAGCGATTTTTGGTAAATGTGTCACAAAGCAGCATTTGTATTCTGAATTTAAATAATATCGGTGGAGAATTTGAAAATACTGAAACCTCAAGTGAAAATGAAATGTTTTATGAAGACTAACTGCTTTAGGAATCTCTCCTCAAGACATATCTGCGAGACATGTAGTAAATATTTTTCTTTTCTTAATTTAAGAATTTCGATAATGCCATAACTAATCGCTAGAAGAAATCATTTATGTACATGCGACCATACTTATTTTATTATATATAGCTCATTTTAAAGGGCAGGTATGGTAAAAAAATAACTTGTGTCAAAACCAAGCTAATAGGACAATGTTTTTGAGTACTAAGCACATATAATCATCATTTGAACATACAAAAAAGCAGTAAAGTCTATTTTACGAAAGCCAAGTCTGTTTAGCATTTTATTTACTGCCTTTATATTTGTTTTAACGTTTGCCATCTTTTTACATTAAAATAATGCAATATTTTAGCTGCAATTAATTTCGCACCGAAAAAGTAATTATTTGACCTAATGTGCAATTGCATAAAGGCGGTATAAAGGAAAAATAACTAAAAAGAGTCGCCTCGATTGATCAGATATAATGAGCCCATGGGAAACTGTTGTTGAAAAAATGAAAATACAGAAAAATATCTTTTTAAAACTGCACTAACAAAAAGCCAAATTGGTAATGGGGGCAGGCAATTTTAATAATATGAATGAGGCCGTCTCAAAATTTGTTAATAGCTGCACAGAAACAACTTAGAAGCAAAACACAATAATGTTCCTAAACAAGAACAATAAAAGAACGAACCAATATTGGAATAACAATAGTAGAGGAAAATACAACTATAACAATCGCAATCACTCATCCACGGGAGGCGGAGGTTACGAAAACAACAATTATTATAGCAATAGAGGACGCTATAATAATAACCAATATCAAAGATGTAATAGATCAAGAGGAGGACGAAGTAGTTATTTAGTGCCTAGCGCCTTTTTTAGTGCTTTTTTTTAACTAAAATTACTTCGAGATAGTTAAAACCTGAAATAATTTGGAATATTTAAGGCTGTGGCAGCACTGAATTTACAAGAATCTACAAATTTAAATGGACTAAAATACAACCATGATTGATAAAAAGCTGAAGTTGCAAACCCACCTTGTTAAATTCTATTCGCGTTGAAAATGCTAGTACGCAATAAGTTAAGTATTTGTTTTTTTCTTTTCTAATTATTTGTACAAATTTTGTTTTTTTTACCACCTGAGTAAAACACATCGTTTCTTGGTGCTGAATCCAAATCTGGCCTCACAATTGCTCTAGCACTAGAATTTTGAGATATCCTAACCTCAAAGTGCCAAAAACACGGTTTTTAGCGATATTTTAGGTTATATAACGAAAACATCAAATTATTTGCTCATTTATAATTAGGGCATCATTTTCGTTTGATGCGATTCGATTTTTCTTTCTCGAGACATACCAGTTTTAATGCGCAGTACTTCGGTATTGTTACGAAAAAAGCATCCTTTGATTCAAAAAAATTTGGTGCTTTTAGTGTGGTAAAACGCTTTTTTCCCAGTTGTTGGCGCTTTTTGAAAATCAAAAGATGGCAACACTGGTCCCACTTATTGAATCGTTTGAATTTGCTAGTATGCCGACCATTGCATTGTGCGTGGAAATCATTGCTCCGCTACCGCTGTTCGTATATGGGTTAAACACGCATGTGGTCCCAGAGCGCTCAGTATGCTATGGCATGTCGATCGCTGCGCTAGGTAGAGAAAGAAAAGTGTGTGCTATGACATGCCCATACTTGTTTTTCTCAGTTTCAGTTTTGCTATCATCGCGAGTTTTTTCGGTGCGCGCATAGTTATTTAAAAATATACAGTTTGATGCCAACCGGGGTTTTTCAGTGGATATATAATTCATGTGAATTATAATTTGAAAGTGCTTATTTAGCCAAGGAAAAAGCAAAGCAGTATACTTCCAGTAGATATTGACCTGGGTTTTCGCATGGCTGTTCCTGTTTCATCGTTGTTTTTTAGGAAATTCTTACCACCATATACATATGTATTATTTAGTTTAGTAATTAATTTATGTAAATATGTACGTATTTTTATGCTTCATATATGCAAATAAAAGAAGAAAGTAAACACAACAAACATCGAGTAAATTTTTATTAGTGTCAAACTGAAACTTCTTTCACAATAGTAAACGGTTAGCTGATTCAAGTCTACAGCAAGTTCACAAAATTAATTGAAAACTTGTATCAACCAAAGCATTGTTTATATTTGCTCAACAATGATTTTATTCAACTAACAATATTCTCCAATCAAGGTAGTCGTTTTGTAATTATTAACAAATATACATTTGTCCTAACTAGAAGTCTTAAGTAAATTGCAGACTTTCGTGAACTATATATTTATTTCCCCATATCCAACTATGCCACTTGATCACTATAACGAAATCTTGGTTATTATAACTAAACCTTTTTCTGGGTGTATTTCACTACTACTTAGGCACTCGGCACATTACGCGCCTAATCAAAGTAGAGTAATCGTTTCATCATACCGAAACGAATGCATGACGACTCGACTCCTGCACACTTGCACGCCCTGCATAGGTACGGGGACCATCCGTTCTGTTTTTTGCAGGACCGTACTGTTTTTCAAAGGTCAGTCCTGCGTAGTTTTTCAAACCTGAAAAACCTGAAAATGTACTGATTTTTTCCAAGTGTCCTGCATGTGTCCCGCATTTTATTCGTTATTTTAAAATTATCGGACAATGGATGGATTTTTTCAAAAAAGTTTTTTTTGGGTACTTTTTGTAGCTTTTCTTCAATATCTCATGAAAAAATCTCCCAATCAACGTAAGCGACTTACAGCTCGAAGGGTATTGATGTGCCTCTTACCAAAATATATAACTTGTGGCGACTTCAATGAAAATTATTAGTGCTACAGGCGACCATTTGCATTTTGTCGTCAAAGTCGAAAAAAGTGAGATTTTCAATCAAATACGCAGTTTCATTTGATTTTTTTTTTTCATTATTTTAAAAATTCCATAAAGAAGATATATCACTACAGTAAATTTTGAGCCAAAGATAATGAAAATCGGATTAGAAATGTAAATGCTATGGAGCGTAATCTGCACAAATTATATATTTTTGTAAAGGGCACTTTGTAACTCGTCGTTTACGCCGATTCATGACCTCGATTTTTGACAAATAACTGCGAAAAGTACCAAAAAAATAAAAAAAGGGTACTGTTTTCGTTTTAAACGACTCAAAATTTGCCTATAAAATAATCTTTTAAAAATTTTCACTTTTCGTGTAAACTATTTTAATTATAATATGTTTTACTACAATTTTATAAATATTCATGTAAAAAAGATTAATATCGATGAAGAAAACGTGATTCATATTTCAAGTTTAAAATGTATTAAGAATTTAGAATCATAAATACTCTTTTGATATTTTTATACTACGTAAATATATGTAGGCATATTTTTGAAAAATTGTCCTTCATTTTGAATCCATATTTATGGTCACCGTATGCATAGGTCACCAGCTAATAAACACTTTCTACACATAACACATTTTTTGGCCGTTCTTTCGCAACACGCACTTCCGCAAATATTTCCGCTCCGAAATATTGCATAAACGCTTGTGGTTTAATGCAATTTGCACGAATTTTAGCACGAAATCGTTCATTTCCAATTATTTTCTATTGAATTGATAAATAAATTTTATTTCCAACACAAAAAAGTAAACAAATGACGATTCCAAAACTGCAAGCGCCTTACAATGTTGGGCGCTTCGATTCATGAAGTTTTTATGATTAGGCGCAAACATGATTTTGAATCGTAATCTACAGAGCTTCATTGAAATACATGGGTTCGGCATAAAAGCTTTATACTTTAGTATGCCGAAACGATTACACTACTCTGATTAGGAGCTTAATGTGCGGAGTGCCTTACACACTCCTTTTTTCTATACATACTAATTTTCGTAGCGCTATTTTCGAATCTGGGCATTTATTTTTTAATATTAACAAAAAAAAAACAAGTAAAGAATATAAGTTCGGGCGAAACCGAACTTTATATACCCGGAGCAGGTATGAAATATCGTCGTTTCAACTTTCTCTGAACTACCTTTGCATGATAAGTAGGGATGTTTACCCGATTTCAAACGTTTTAGATAATATGTAGAGTTAGGACTTAATGATATAATTGAACCTACTTAGTTAAAGTGAAAGTACATAACGTCCATTGAGTCACCGTCACCGTCATCGGCAGTTGTCAAAAAAGCTGATTCGGTGTATTTGTATGAAGTAAGTTACATGACAAGCTGACGGTGACTGTGCCGCACAAATTAGCCCAACTCTCAATTTTGCTTATGCGATTGCGTCAAATGACAACTATTCAGTGTTTTCTTTACATGTTTCAACGTAAATTTTTCCAGTTTGTGAAAATTTTAATATTTATGGAAAAATGAAATGAAAAAAATAATGAAGAAAAAAAAATAGAAGTGAAAAAGTAAAATGGAAATTTTGCAAAGAGTATCAGCGAGTTTATGATTTTTCGGGCGCAATGTCAAACGAATTGTGTGTAACTTGACGCATAAGCATCGTTGACGGTGATGGTGGCGGTGGCGGTGACGCTGCCGCAATGGATGGTATGTATTCCCTTTTAGGAGCAAATCGATAAAGTGGTTACCTAGGTACACCTTTGTAGTTATAAAGTGGACGGTGCTACGCCCAATTCCTAAATGTCTATAGCAGTCTTATTTATTGTTAGGAGAAGTAGTAAATTAGCGTCCTTAATTATTGAAATATCGGAGTTTTCGTTTTTCTAAAATTTACCGTTAACGGGAAGCGGGTGTTATTTTATTCCGATTTCAATAATTTTCAACAAATTGCTTTTCCGTACCAAGGTTATTAAGTGCACCAAGTTTGGTGGAAATTGATAAATCGGTTACCATATACATATTTGTTGTCATAAATCGGCGGCGCCACGCACGTTATCCAAAAATTTATAATATTTTAATTTTCTGCAAAGCAGTTATTGCAATCATCGATTTTAAGTGAATTAGCTCCACTAGTTACTGATTTATCGCAGTTTTCGTGTTTCTGTAAATTACCGTTATATGACAGGTGGGCGTGGTTATTGCCCGATTTCAAAGATTTAAAACAGATTTCTTAGCTAGACCATAGTCAAGCCTCGTACCGAGTTTGGTAAGGATTGGTGAAGCGGCTACTGAGATACAGCATTTCATCATAAGTGGGCGGGGTCACGCCCATTCTCCAAAAATTTCATAACAATATTATTTTTTACCACAGTTGTACTCCACATACTAATTTTCCACAATTTGCATCTAATATTTACTGAATTATCGCAGTTTTTGCATTTTTCGAAAATACCGTTATATGGGAAGTGGGCGTGTTTACAGTCCGATTTCGCCCATTTTCAATACCAACCTACCTTGGAATATCATAATAAAGGGCAGCCTAAATACCAGATTTCGTTAAGATATCTAAATTTTTGCTCGAGTTATCGTGTACAGGGACAGACGAACGGACGGACGGAAGGACAGACAGACATGGCTTCGTCGACTTCTCTTTTCATTCTGATCATTTATGTATACATTTGTCCATATCTATCTCGATTCGTTTTGGCTGTTCCAAATAACAGTTATGCGAACAAGGTTAATATACCCTTGTGCACAAGTGCGCTCGGGTATAAAAAATGTAAATGCTATGATCACTTGTTAAAGGTAGAAAGGCAACATCAAATGTGTATATATGGAATCAGAGAAAGCCAAATCGTGGACATTCTTAATCGAATATACATACTCTATTAGCGTTATTCATAAAAAATAAAGTAGCTTTATAAAAGGTTTATAAATTGAAAAATATATGAAAATGTCAATTTATAGAGCTTTTTAAACCTACTTTATTTTTTAGGAATAAGGCCATAAGCCTTTAGCAGAAAAAAAGGCAATTTCCATAAAATTCATGAAAATGTAAGTTCTACTTTTCTGATACATTTTAATATATGGCGAATACGACTACAAACAAAACGGTAGCATTTACATATGCAAATCCATATCATGTAAATGTCCTGTTAGTGCCGAAAATATTATCGCTCAACACGTCCGTTCGCTAAAATTTTTGTACAAGACTGAAAATACTACAAACATTTTGTGGTGCTGTATAGTTACGGTGACCATTCGTATCGATTTTGGCGGGACAGTACCGATATCGAGAAAATTGTCGCACTGAATATTTTTAAAAGATCGGGACGTATAAGTGTCCCGATTTTTCGTATTTGTACCGATTAAATCCCGATTTTCAGGGTTTTCTTTATCAATTTAATACGAAGGATTATCCGTGATCTCTGCCCCAAAAACCCTTTTTCTGACAAACGTAAAGTTTGTTGTTTTAATCAAACGATAATAACTTGAATTTAGTGAAATTATAAAAAATAATCAGACAGGTTTTGTAATTTCGAGTGAATTCAAACCAAAGCCACTTTGAGTTCATATTGAAAGGAGTTGAAATTCACTTGGAAGTGAATTGCAGAACCTGCCTTAATACTTATTTCCTCAAAAAATTCGTAGATATGAAAATAAGCTGTATATTTTGTTTTGTTTTAAATAAAACTGTGATAAAAGATGTTATGTCTTGTTATTCTAAAAACAAAGTTGTATGTTCGGAATCGATGCTTTGGAAATGTCCCGATTTTTGTCCACAGAAATCTGGCCAGCGTATGTATAGTAGTCAAATTTATAGAGAAATGTAATTAAAACAACAAGTATGTTCGCTTACAGTTCGCGAGAATTAAGCTTTATTTATGGAAATTCATGGCTCTTGAATTGTTCCCACTTTTTCACTCAAGCAGCATGCATACCCCATGAATGCACACACTTCATCCACTTACACTTACGCAAGATACAATAAAAACACAGAAACGCGAATTCCGCAAGATGGTTAAATTAAATTTTTTTTTGTAATCGTGAGTCTGATAAAGTAATACTAAGTTCAGACAGAAACTTAATTGAGTCAATTAACGTTTGATTTGAGCTACTGCTTTTTAGTGGACGTTGGTATAATCGTTGGTAAGTCGCATTTTGAGACTTTCTTTCATATTATTTCTGAAAACATTGTTATTTGTATTAGGTCTGCAATACATGTATATAGATATATGTCTAAAGTTGTAAAGTTGAAAATGGTTTATTCGTAAATATAATGGCCTAATAGTGAATTTTAAGGGGATAAGTGGTTAACTTAACATAACTGCCCTAAGAAGTACTACCTTTACTTGTATTCGGAGCTTCCACAGAAGATAACGACGAACTTTACTAACACTTTCAATCCTTCTGCCCAATCTTCATTATTGATACAATTTTTTACCAATTCGAGTATTCGAACCATGTTTTGTTTTCTACTTTTTAATGTATGAAATATTTTAAAAATAAAATTTTATTCACAATAACGTATTTTCTACTTTAACTAAACAAAACTAACTACCTGACATTACCATCTCCAAACTCACTTTCTTTTAAAAGACTGTCCAAATCAATTGCTATTTTAAAATTCGAAACTTAGGTTCGAGACTCGTAATCAGCGATCTCAAAACCCCCAAAATACCCTGTTTTAATAGTTCATGATTTTTCATTTTTCTTTTCGACATATTTCATTTGCCATTTTGAATTCTTTAAATCAAATTTCAGATTCGTAATCAGCGACCTTAAAAACATATACATAGAAACAGAGTGGTGTCAAATTGTGTCAAGGCGTCTTTGGGAAAATATGTAGTTTTGTCCTCTAGATTTGGATTTCAAACTTTGCCGACCACTTACAAAAGGTTGGCCCGCGGACACGATGTAAGCACAATATTTTTACATGTATAATGCGTTCCTCTATGTCCATGATAAATTTTAAGTGTGATGTCATAGGTAAATTTTCTCAAAATTTTTTACATTTTTGCGCGCCTGTAAATGGTACATTGTCCCGGTTAATAAGTGTAAGTGAGCATTTTTTAACTTCGTCCATCGTTTTATTGCACAATGTTAACACTCTGGGGAGGCGTTGTCCCGCTAACTGGGTGTAAGTGTTTGGTTTTCGTGATTTACGTGAAAAAACTGAAAATCTTAGCACACTTTTATTGCCGATAAAATAAGTCACTAAAAACTGTCGCTAGCTCCCGGAATAAATGTGTGTCAGTCGAAAAAGGTTAAACAAGGTTTTGCTTTTAAAATATTGTGAATAGCGTTGCCACCTGTTTTAAAATAAGAATTTAATTAAAGTATGCATAAGTTAATTGAAATATTAAAATATGACGTGAAACGAAGGAGGTAAGATATCCTTAGTTTGAATATCTGGAATATTAAAGAGGGTTTCCACCTGTTTTAAAAGGTAAACTCAAATTATTTAATAAGTTAAAGCAATAATTAAAAATATGGTAGGTATCACAATATCAGACGCAAGAGATTTGTTTATTTCTTAACTATATTTAGGAGGGTTGCCAGCTGTTTCAGAAGTCTTAGCTGACTTATGCTCGAATCCGCAGACGAATATAATACGAAGACGACCACGAACACGAATAAGAATACTAATTCAAATTTGTGCAGTATGAAAGAAAATAAAGATTAATCGAAGTAGTGATACACGTCATGGCATATATATAAGCTTACAATACATATGATTAAAGTTATTCTTGATCTGGTTCCCTATTGCTAATTTTTAATATTTTGCAACTCATATTGATTTATTAAATTCAATTCAATACAATCAAAACTAGTATTTCGGGCACCGTTTCTAACTTGAATGTGATCTTAATAATATCACGTATTCTACGGCCAAGACGAAGGCGCTGGACTGATCCTTTTTTCTCAGGTTTCGCAGATTTTTGATTATATCTGGGTCATACACATTCTGAGGTATCAGATAACATAATAATGTCCAAAATATCAACAAGTTTTTTGACGCAGTTTCTTCGAGCATTTTCGATCTTCTTCATTATCCATGTGTTTTCGGTGCAAAACAACTTGTAACGTAAGTCTTTTTTACTAATTGAATTTTCAGGTAAAATTATTTCTTATTTAGTTTTCATATAAGATTCAAAAAATTAAAATCATTTTTGACTTTAATTGCTTTCGTGAAATTGCCTGTTAGATAGGGCTCAT
>NW_023458555.1:111492295-111498377 GCF_013731165.1 Rhagoletis pomonella
GGCTGACAGTGCCAAAAGCCTTTGACAGGTCCAACGCTACTAGAATCGTTCTCTCACAGGGACGTTTACGGTTTAGGCCATGAGTTATCTGAGTGTTTATGGCGTTAAGTGCACTTTACGGAAACCATGCTGATGCTTCGCTGGGGTCAAGTGGTATCTGAAATACGGGAGTAGTAAGGCCTCGAGTGTCTTCGCTACCGGGGAAAGGAGTGTTATCGGACGATACGAATCTCCTATGTTGGCAAGTTTCCCCGGTTTGAGCAGTGGCACCACTCTCCCCACCTTCCAGGTGTCTGGGATGATGAGAGTGGCCATGGACAAATTGAGGACCTCCGTTAGGTACGCTACCCCCGCAGGACCCAAATTTTTCAGCATCAGCATGCATATTCCGTCGGGACCCACGGCTTTGGAGGCTTTCGCCTTCCCGATGGCCACCTGAACTTCACCGCAAGTGAAAGCAAGGGGGTCACTCGACGCTTGGCTTTGTCCACCGGAGGATGCAGTATGAACTGCCGGCTAAAATAGCTCGCGCATCGCTCCGGGTCCGACGAAGCATGGTCGCCGAAGGAAATTTCGACTCTGTCGTCGTGCTTCGTCGGATTGGACAGTGACCTCACGGTTGACCAAAGCTTACTCACACCAGAGGTGAATTTACAGGTCTTCAGATGCTCTTCCCACTTCCGCTTATGTACGTTTACTAGTTGCCGAATCTCCGCGTTGAGATCCCTGATACGGGGAAGTTTGGTGGTGGGTCGGTGATACATCCTGCCTGTACGAAGCCAGCTGCAGCAGCGGTAACAGCCCTGCGGAACTGGACGTCGGTTGGTGTGGGGAGAGCAGCGAAGGTGTTTTCAGTATATTCCGAGAAGCCTTTCCAATCAGCTTTAGAAAAGTTGATATATGTTCAGGGCTCCGCGGAAGCAAAGTCGGTTGGTTTATCGATCGAGATGACTATGGGCAGGTGGTCTGATGCCAAAGTCAGCATAGGTCGCCATCATATGCTCTTTATCAGACCAGGGCTGACTATTGTTATGTCTGGCCAGCTGCAGCAGCTGCCCATAATCCTGGTGGGTCGTTCATTGTGCAGAATGTCGAATCATCTATCTGCTCAGCCAAGTCAGTTCCATACGATCGTTTGATCGCCTACTATCATACGGTTTTCACCTCTGAGGAGCGCACCTATGTCAGGGTGATGTCTTGCCGGCCAGCAGGTGACAGGGGCTATATAAACGTTAAATATTTCGAGCTCAACATCGCCTGACCGGATGGCAATGCCCTGACATTCTAGGGTGGTATCCCTGCGGTCGATGTCTGCTTCGATAAGACGATACTGCACGGTGTGGTGAGTAATGAACACTAAGCCACCACCATTATCCCGCTCGCGATGTCGACGGTGCACGTTGTACCCGGCACAGTTCAATAGTGTTGAATTGCTGTGCAACTTCGTCACTTGGACCGCAGCTATCAATATGCCATGCCTTCCCATGAAGACGGTTATCTCCTCGATCTTGCTCTGAAGCCCGTCACAGTTAAATTGAAGGGGCTTCATGTGGTTCGGGAGACGTGTGATGCGGGGTGTGAGGGACGTGTGTGGTCGTGCCATAGTTGGCTGTGTGCGCTGCTGTGATGGTTGCCGCCCTGTGGTGGTGGCGGGAGGCGTCGCAGTTGAGGTCTGCGATCGAGCGGCGCAACACGGGCCCTCGAAGTTCCTCGTCCAATCTCGCATGGTGCGCAGACCTGAGCATGCCCTAAAGTGGCACCAGCCAAGGCAGGTGTTGCTCCTGACTGATGTCACTTTACGGAATATCGTGGTCTGACATACCGTGCAGATTGTAGGAGGAACCAGGAGTTGTTGGCGGCGGCGTGTGAGTGGTGGTGCGGTTTTGTGTGTTCTGTGGTCTGTAGCCTTTGTGGTGTGGTCCATTGTGTTATGTTGTTGTGCTGTGATGTTAGTGTGGGACTACTCAGGTGGACCGGGATTAGCCGTGGAGGCTGCTCTGTAAGAGCAACAGGGGGCCACAAAAGACGTGGTCCACTGCCGATGTGTCCGTAGTCCTGAGCAGACTCTGAGGTGACTCCACCCCTCGCAAGCATTGCGCTTGACAGAGGTGGAGTTGTGGTGTAGTCGTCTCTGGCATACACAGCAGGTGTAGGTTTCTGGCCCTGGGTTTGACTCGATGGCAGCCCTGAGTAGGAGAAAACGAAGCGAATGTAGCCCTATGGACGAACAACTTCTGAGATACTTCGCCGACCTAAACGGGGTTAGATCGCCGAAACAACAGCCCTTGGTCGGGTAAAACCCGAGTCATTCCGGTACGTAGAACCGGCTGTCGTGGGAATGGGTCCGACTTGCTGTACGACTTGGATGCCGATAACTGCTTCCCACATCAAAAGTAAGCCATATAAACTACCTTGGTATAATTCTCGATTAAAGAAGCTCAAAAATCAGCGAAATAAATATTACAACAAGTATAAATCAACCAATAGTCCGAGTTACTACTCAATGTACAAGCGGTTTTTAAAAGACTTTAACTGCCTTGACAAGTTTCTCCACAAAAATTATGTCCTTAAATTCGAACTTAATATTAAATCTAACCCCAAAGCCTTCTGGAATTTTGTTAAATCTAAAAAATCATGATCTACTATTCCCTCTTCAGTTTTCCTCAATAATAAATCTGCGGATACTCCCGCTTATGTTGCTAATCTGTTCGCTGATTTCTTCAAATCGAATTTCGAAAGTGATTTAGACACAAATCTTGATATTGGTCCTGCATCCGGTGTTAGTTCCTCATTTGGCTTTGGTTCCCTATACCTCTCATGCGATGATGTAGTGAAAGGCGTTGTTGATCTGAAGACTTCCGCAAGAACTGACATTGATGGAGTATCCGCACTTTTATTAAAAAACTGTTCAGCACTGATCCTTCCATTAAAAACTATCTTTAACAAGTCTCTTTCTTCTGGGGTATTTTTAGATGCTAGTAACTATAGACCGATTTCTAAACTGTCTACCGTGTCTAAACTGTTCGAATGCATCGTTAAGAATAAAATGTATTTCTCGGTCAAGAGCCTTATTTGCCCAAACCAACATGGTTTTGTATCTGGGCGATGCACGGTCTCAAATCTTGCGGTCTTTAGTGAATATTGTATTTCGGCTATTTCTAATGCATCTCAGGTGGATTGTATCTACACAGACTTTTCGAAGGCTTTCGACAAGGTGTCGCATAGAATTTTAGTCGCGAAACTCGAACGCCTAGGTTTCCATTCTGTCTTCTTAAACTGGCTTAAGTCGTATTTGTGTTGCAGGCGATGCGTTGTTACGGTAGATCATTTTTCGTCTGATATCTTCGTCGCGACCTCGGGCGTGCCACAAGGTAGTATTCTCGGGCCAATGCTTTTTGTTTTGTTTATAAATGACATTAGTTCATGCTTCCCGACGATTTGAAAATATTCTCGAATATAACGAACACTGCCGACATGCTCAAACTTCAAACAGAGCTTGATAACTTGCATGCTTGGTGCCTCCAATCGCGCCTTTCCCTTAATGTCAATAAATGTTTCCATGTAACTTTTTCTAAGTCCCCTAATGTGTTTGTTACCTCGTATCGTATCTCAGGCAGCACACTGCAGCTTATCAGAGAAATTAAGGACCTTGGTGTTATATTTGACATCAAATTAAGATTGACAGGATCGAGCGCGTTCAAACGGTGTTCCTTAAATATGCTTTACGCTCCTTATGTTTCTCTGACCCTATTTCTTCCTATAGTGATCGATACTTTGGAAAAAAGGTGGTCTGTCCTTTCCCTAACTTTTGTGTTCGGCATCATTCAAGGAACTGTTGACTGTCCTTAATGTCCGAATGCGCCCCTCTGCCGAGCTGCTAATGAGTTCAATATAATCTCTAATTCTATCGATATCGATTTTTCGCTACCAAAGTCGTTATTTGTGAACATTTTAAACTCAATTACCTAATTTAAGTAGCTAAATTAAATACTTTTTTAACCTTCCTATAGTCTGTAAGAATTTATTGTTCATAGGCTATAATAATAAACAAATAAATAAAATATACATCTGGGTCGTTTCGGTTACGTAGACCCGACTGTCGTGGGAACGAAGGAATTTCGTCATACAACTTAGTGAGGATGTTAGGGGAGGCTTTCTCTACATGAATATATCACTGTCACAAAGTAGTTGCTAATAGTATTTAAGCAATTTATTGTTGAATAATCTTCACTACCACCCCCAAATTTTTGTACAAAATGCCACTTATCACTTATATTTTGTGTGATATACTATACTTTCACTGTTCACGTGCGTATTTTATACTTTTAATATATAAATTCATCAATTAATTAAGTAAAACGCGTTTATAAATTCGTTCACGCAATTTAGCACTATTCACAAACAGAAATAACAATGGCCGACAGTAAGAGCAAATGTGTACTGCCATCCTTCTCGACGCTATAAAAAACACTTGCACTTAGACATCACTGGGGCGGCAGCCCCAAGTTAACCACACAGAAAGGGGATTCTAGCTACCTCATCCTTTCCCAAGGCTACATCGCACGTTGGTGCACACCAAAAAGAGAATTCCTAAAGCGCGGCCGAAGGCCGCCTACGCAGAAAGAAATTTGGTTTGCTTGACCTTGGTTTGTCGGTCCAAACAGGAATCTTTATTTACGGTTGTTGATAGCTCGTTTCCAATGGATGGTGGCAAGAAAGTGGCTGACTTACGTGTAATGATTTTGTATTACCGGCTTATGGTGGCTCCATTGCTGTTAAATGAATAGTCCAGATTTGATGCTCACAACTTCTTTATTCTAAGCAACAACATGGCTGGGGATATTGCCTCTATTAATTTCCACAGAGGGGTGAGTATCGGCTCCCCGAATGACGCCAGCTTTTAATACAAGCTTTTAATCCACTTTAATTACTTGGTTGTAATTCCGTTCTTGCGAGGGCTGATGAGTGTGGTTCGCTCTGTGTCCAATTCCAAAAAGAAAGAAATATCTGTCTTTTGTTATGTTTACATTTCTTATTATCGTTCTTATGTCTATTATTTGAGCAATAAAAATAATAGATGATTATCACCCTCTCATCTTCAGCGACACGTTAACAAAAAAGTGTGGAGCGTTTAGTAGGGATATGAGAATGGTGGTTCGAATGCGATTCACTGGCTGTGGTTTGATGGACGTTAGACCTTACATTGAAATCGTTCTACATGATCTTCATCAGCCCCATCCTGACTCGTTCAGTTCGCCTCTGAGCGCATATGTATGTACACATGTTCCGTCTTTCCTATTTAGTTTCAGTACGCATTACATAAGCTACGGTAGATGAAAGTCATTGGTAAATGATTTGGCTATGAATCTTTTCTTGTTTGCTTTGATCGATTTACCAGCAATGTACTGAGGATATAGTATAACAAAACTATGGATATAACAAAACTAAACTTAATTAATTTATTCAGTAATTCATTTAATTTACAACGTAATTATTATTTCAATATCATTCTTCTTTTTTTATTTTTTTTTTATTTTAATTTTATTTTTTATGGGGTTCTCCCGAATTCTCTTTCAGAAAGCGACGATAGATTGGGTTGGGGCAAAGCATCTCTGCGACGAACCATAGACGGGCTTCCCGGAACCAAAACGGTTTCTGTCGGGGCGGTTTCGGTGGATGTTAAGAGTAGACTGCGCCGTGGCAGATCGATGGTGCGGATGAATCGTACCGCGCGTGATGTGGTTGGTATTGAGGATGAGGACAGCGTAGACGGCCCCATGGTTGGAGTTCGAATGCTCCGGTCCCTATGGTGCAATTGCTGTTGGTACGTTTTCGACAGGTTCCTCGCATGCATGTCCACTTGGGTTAAGAGGGTCACTAGAGTTGGGTCCCCTGTGGTCCTTGGTGTGTTGGGTTCCGTCTCGGATACCGGAGTTGCATTAACCCCCTGCTTTTCTTCGGTTTGTACGGCCACCGTCTTCATTTTCCCACGGGCTTCCACTTTTGGTGGGGTGATCAGGTTATTCCGTAGCGCGCGGAGGGATAAACGGTCCTCGCACCGTACCGTGCTACCCGCTTTGTG
>NW_023458555.1:111498477-111501547 GCF_013731165.1 Rhagoletis pomonella
AAATATACTATTACAAATACAACGGAACTAATCGAGGAGATGAAATCCTTACCAAATTAGACTTATGAGGTATCATTGGTAAGGTATTTTCTCACCCTTTTAATTTCTTTGCGAATAAGCTCATTCAAAGTATGAAAGAGGTAGCTAAGATAAACTAGTGTCATTGCATGTTGAATTAAGATGTGTTGGTATTTGATAAAGAAAATATTGGGACGTGAATGACTTTTTTGCAAAGAAATAAAAAGGGTTAGATAATACCTTTCCACTGATACCTCATATGTCTATATCGGTAAAGTTTTGGAGCAGTTATTCAAGTTTTTCTTACACAAATCTTTGAAAAAAGTTAAAAAACAGCATCAAAAATCTCATTATTATGATTCCGTTGATAAAATTTTTTAATATTTTTATGTAGATTTTTTAAGCTTAAACTGTTTTGTCATCTGAGGGGATTTTGTTCAGAAAATCCTTTAAGAAACTATTTTTATTCATAAAAAACTCCATTTTAGCGGTATTTTCAAACCGGTCCGTGGTAAAAGTCTTAAAATTTACTAGGTTTTGTAATCCCGCCGGAAAAACCGCAACTTTTTTTGGTGATGCAGTCTAATGTACATATGTACATGTAAGGCAGACATGGGCACTTTTGCCCGTATGGGCTTTTTTGACCGTACGGGCAAGCGAGCCCATTTCGCGGGCTAGGTCAGGGAAGAATCATGGGCAAACATAAAGGGGGCAACGAATCTTACTAACATACGTATACCAATGAGAGCCACTGCACACGCATTCTGGAGTAAAAAGGCTTACTCTCCCAAACGTACCACATACACTCCTCGTCATTTGAATAGCTCAACCTTTTAATCCTTAGTATTTACATTTTTAATTTTGTTTATTTAATATTCATTACATCCGATTATAAAACTTTATACAGTGTTAAAAAAATGTCAACAAAGGGTTACAATAAAGTGCAAGTTTCAAGTGTCTGTAAAATAGCGGTGATTTTTGACAATTTTTGGAAACTGTAAATACTAAGGATTGAAAGCATGAACCAAAAATACAAGATCACGCCTTCTTCTTAGTAGCCCGTTATAATCGCATTTACGAAAAAAGTAGGGCGACTTTGCCATTAGCCGTTTATTTACATTTGTTCGTTGTTTACAGTTTGGTGGTGGCTTTTTACTGCGATTTTCTTAATTTTCGCTTGTGACAACGTGTGCACACATAAGGTAAAGAACAGTTTAACACAACGACATGATTTATAGAAGAATTTGCATAATACAAATGATTATTCATGCGTTCAACAATTACGCGTTTTTGTTTTGTTCTCTTCGTTGTTTACTTCTTATAACAAAGATGGCGTCGAGATTTCAACAGCTAGAAAATAACTTTTTTCTTTCTTTCCTTAAGGCGTGACCTTGTGTCTTTCGTTCATGGATTGAAAGGTTGTGCAACTCAAATGACGAGGAGTGTATATGAGCAGATATGATCACTACCACAAGTAAACGCGTGCTGGAAGTGTGATTGAGGTAGTGTGCCAATCAGTGTTGCCAGAGAAAATTTTCGTTCGGAGCTAAAACGGTCGAAAAAAGAGCTTAATAATACTAATAGTAGCTAAAATTAAGAGCTACATATTTTTGCCAGGTTGAGCATTTATTGACATAAGGTTGTTTTTTCATTTTCGGCAATTTTAATAAAAACAACGATTTTTATAAGTTTAAGTGATGAAAAAATCTTTTAGAACCACAATAAGGTGAATATATTTCGAATTCGTTGCTATGGCACTTATGACAGTGAACTAAAAATACTTGTTAAAGTCTGTAATTTTAGATATTTGAATTGAACAATTTTTTCGCAAAATTTTTCTGGAAAGTTTTAGTAAGGTAAAACCAAATCCGTGCTATCAGAAAAAGGATTTTCTTTTAATTAATTTTTGAATTCTTTAACCTAGATCCAAGAGTTTATGGTAGAAATTTTCCATTTTATCTACACCTAAGTTTTGGCTTATACATATATACCAAATACAACTAAAACTTTCTGCAGCTAAAAAAGTGCTACATAAATTTGAAAAGTGCTAAAAAAGAGCTAGGAGCTAAAACCCGATTTTCGGAGCTAAATAGAAAAATAAAGAGCTAAATCTAGTTCCAAAAGTACCAAAATGGCAACACTGATGTATTCGCATGTGATGCTTACGCTCTTTAAGCAGGGGCTCACTCTCTGTCCATGCTTGTATATGAGCAAATTTGACATCGATATAACTGTTGCCAACTTTGTGCCTTTCGCAATAAATTAAGTGCGTTTAGGGAATTAAAACGCGAAAATTTTTGTAGTTTAGCGCTTGTTTCGTTCTTTGGTGTCCTTTTCAAGGTAATTTTTTTTATTAAAAACGTGATTCTGTGGTGACATTGTATTTATTTTGTTCATTCATTTATTCATTCCAAACGTACGGAAGACTTTATCCGTTGACTTACACATACAGTATCGGTCATATCTATAGCACGCCATTTCAAAGTGATATTGTGTGCCACTTATGTTTATTTATTTATTTTTAGGAATTTTCAATTAAAATACAGTGCATTCTCAGACAAACCCCATATAAACCCAAATGTAACAATTTGTAGAAAACTACAAAAAGGTGCAAAAAATTTTCACCTAAATTTCAAACTTTTTTCTCGGAAGTGTTAGAATTTTTTTGAGTACACAGTTTTTTAGCCCCTTCAATTTTAGTCTGATAATGTGCAAGTTTCAAGTGGCTAAAAGTTACCGTTGATTTTTTAGAATTTTTTTCGCCAAAGGTGATGCGGATTTCTTCCATATACAAATAAATTGAGTTTATTCATTATATGGAAGCCAATGCGACAAAAAAAGTTCTAAAAAATGAACGGTAATCCGTAGCCATTTCAAATTTGCACATACTAAAATTGAAGGGGCTAAAAAACTGCGTACTTGAAAAAATTCTAACACTTCCGAGAAAAAAGTTTGAAATTTATGTGAAAATTTGTTACATTCTAACTTACACAGGAAAGACATCTTACAAACTTGCCAAATTCTTTCATAAGTACGACATTCAGACATCATT
>NW_023458555.1:111501647-111532616 GCF_013731165.1 Rhagoletis pomonella
GCATACCACGTTATTTAAGGTCGTTAAAAACGCTTAACGATTTAACAAGTCTTAAAATATAATAGATTTTATAATTCCAATGGAAAACAGTACCGATTTTTTTTTTTGTATGGGAGGTATGCAGTCTAATGTATATATTTAAGTATATACGGTATATACATATGTATCTATATAACTTGCAACGTTTTGACTGTTTTCCTCTTGTTTTTAGTGGACTGTATAAGTATTATTTTTATTTTTTATTATAGGTGCCGTTCAACAAGGCGATGGAGGACTTCCTCATTTTTAAATAAAATTTCACAATTTATTGGAGACGGTTGTACAAGTTTATTAATTTTTATTTATTTATTTATATTTAAAATACAATACGTATGCAGAGGGATCGAAATCCGGGATTAGAACGATACGAGCGCTTTGGCCCGCAAACAAAAGATTATGTCAAAACATCAAAATTAAATTGACATGGACATGGGTTTGTGCGTGTGTGTATATGTTTAAGGCCTGGTCTGTGGGTGTACAAAGCTGGTGGATAATTTACAAATGTAGGTGTTTTGTTTACTATATGTAAGTCTGTGTGTTGGAAGTGAGCGAACGCCGGGATCGTTCACGGTGGATCCGTCAGACAGAAGTGCTCATTTGAACATAAATAAATAAATAAAACCCTGGAAGCAAGCCTTCCGTCTATCACAACATGGTCGATTTGGTTACATACATGGTTACATACATACATATGTATATGCAAGAATGCACACAGGCGACGCACTATAGGCAAAACAAGAGTTTTTTTTCAAAATCGTAGATCTTCGCTTAGAAAAGAGATAATCAGCCCTATTCTGCATTTCGACTCGAATCGAAATTTTCTCCGTTTGGCAACTTTGGTATTCTGCGTTCCGTTTCCGTTCGATCATTCTTCGAAATTTACGACTATACCTATTCTCATTTCGATCGTAGTTCCGTTTTTCTAAGTTGCAAATTGGTTGACGGAGAACATTTCAATTGTTATTTTCGTGGGTTTAAATAATAAAATTTTATAAAAAATGTAAGTAAAATATACTGTGCATGATTGTAAGTCATCATAAATGAATTTTCTCGATTTCTGTGTTTTCGCGAGCGGTAATATGGGCAATACGAAAAATTCGCTCAAATATTGGCAACCAAAAGGGATATTGCGCGACGTTTTCAAAGTGGAAGTCCAGGCGATTTTGTTTACATTATCTATAAATAAGACTGTGAAATGCACTGAATGCAATTAATTTTTTTTATATAAAATTAATAGATGTATGCACATAGATACATCCATACATAAAATGTGAAGTTACATAAAATATATGCTCTTATTATTGCACTCGTTTTTACTAACTTTTTAAAAAAAAGTGCATATGTTGTTTCGAATTCGATTTGCTATGGAAAGATAAGCTTTGTTCTTCCCCTCCTCCTGACGGCTTTCAAAATGGGATTCATTTGCGTTCAAATCTTCCACTCTGTAGTAAATGCAAATGTTGTGGAGTGCTCAAACAACGTTTATAATTTCACTGACTCTAAGCGATGAGTAACGCAGTTCAAGATGAATTCCTTATGACTTCGCTCATCTGAAAAAGATCAAACATGTCCCTTAATCTCCGCCTTTCAACTTCCGCATCAGCAATATGGGACTCGTTCTTCTCTTCAAGCAATAACGCCGCGGCTATGGATTTCATTCTTATAATTATGTATCCACTTAAATTTTATTTTTAAATTACTGTGATGCTAGGTATATTTAGTTATTTAAAAATATTTACAAACTTTAAGTTCATATGCTGCTATAGTTTGGTGGAAAATATTTCTTTGTTTTGTTTCGATTTCACACATTCCTAGGCAAACAGCTGATTTCGAAAGATGTTTTCTCTCTTCCTCTTCTTCTTTCGTTTCGATCGTAACGCAGAATACCTAAGTTCGATTCCAGCGGAGCGGAATGCGGAAACGTAATCGAAATGCAGAATAGGGCTGAATGGAATGAAAATTTTTTTATCGTGAAGATAAATGATCATATAATATAGGAAAACTATAGAGAAGTTACAACAACAATAACTTAACCCTCAAAATACCGTTCAGAATGTCACTTTTTTTGAAATTTTGGATTTTGGCTCCCATTCCACTAGAAAACGCTATACTTAATACACCATTAGCATTGTTACTGAAAGATTTCTCTTTATTTTATCTTAAGACTCGATTTTTGGGACATTGGATGCTGTACCCAAGTGGCCACATTGGAAAACGAAACGCTTCCTTTAAACTCTAATAACTCGTAAACTATCAGCTTTCACAAAAAATTTTATATAACAAAAATGGTATTACTGGTCGATATCTTTACGAAAGTGCAGCATTTCACCCTTTAATGCAGTCTGTCATATATGAGACGCTTTTTAACCCTTTAAAGGCAGAGGCAAAATGGTTCTCAATATGTTTTCAACGTACTTTTTATTTATTTTTATTCTTTATTAATTTTTTTTTTGTTTTTTTATTTATTTTTATTTATTATTATTTTACTATGGAAAAATTTTCTGCGATTAATATCTACGTCAACATAAGAAAAAGCACGTTCAAAAGCATATTGAGAACCTTTTTCCTCTGCCTTGAAAGGGTTAGAAAGCGTTTCACATATGACAGACTCTGCATTAAAGGGTTAAATGCTGCACTTTCGTAAAGATATCGACCAGTATAACCATTTTTGTTATACAAAATTTTTTGTGAAAGCTGATAGTTTACGAGTTATTAGAGTTTAAAGGAAGCTTTTCTTTTTCCAATCTGGTCGCAAGGGTACAGCATCCAATGTCCCAAAAATCGAGTCTTAAGATAGGTTACACTGGCCGGCTGATGCGCTTTACATAGACCCATTGGTCCTTTGTAGTGCCAGATGGAGGTCCGTGTTACTGCGATCTAAAGTAGTCGTCGTATAGGACGTCAACGCTTTTTGCGAAGTTCAAGAGAGCCTTAACATCCAGTTTTGAAGCCTCCTCTAGTCCTTTGAACTGCGAAGCTCCGAGATATGTAAGGCGAGTTCTAGCTAAGGCCGGACAGATACATAGGAGGTTTTCTATCGTCTCACTCATGCCTTCCTCTCTGCACTTCCTGCATGCGTCACTGTTAGTAATACCCATTCTGCATGCATGGGATGCCAGTAGGTTGTGGCCCGTCATTAGGCCAACAACTGTCCTGCAATCCCTGCGTGACCGTGTAAGCAAGAAATGGGTGTTTCCTTTGCTGCTGTTGTACATGATCTTGGTGGTTTTGCATGTCGCTAAAGCGTTCCATCTCACCCGGATCCGGCACTCAGCTCTTTCGGAAATTTCATTATAGATCGTTTTTAGCGACTTTTGTATTTCCTGTACTGGTTCGCCAGCAAGACGGATGGCACTTTTGTCAATTTCATCAGCTATTTCGTTGATATTGTTGATATTTTTTATATAGTTTCCTGCGTTGTTAGCAATCTCAGCAGCTTTCCCTATAGCGAAGACTTCCGGAAGATACTGCAGTACTCTGGAAGCTTGAAGGGTTGCCTGAGGTCCAGCTCGGCGCAGTAGACTCCGGCGCCCACTCCATCAGCCATTTTTGATCCATCCGTATAGATGTTATACATTCCGCTGGCGGGTCGCCTTATCATACGCCATCCGCTCTCCTTACACGTAGCTTTAAACCTTCTTTCCCAGATGAAGCGTGGGGGTATGTGGTCAATTTTGCCCTCCATACCCCTGCATATCGAGCTGTGCCCGAAGGTTCTAGCGGAGAATTCAAGTAGCCTTTCAAGTGCCGCCGTTGGAATGGTCCTTAGCGCTCCTGTTGTGCACAGTGCAGCGAGCCGCTGTACTCGCTCCAATGGTTTCCTATACGAGATTTTGTTGGCAGCGGTCCACCATACCAGAGCGCCGTAGAGCAATATCGGCCTTACTACCGCTGTGTTACACCAATGCATGAGGCCAGGGGATAGGCCCCATGTGGTACCCAGCATCTTTTTACATGCGTAAAGGGCACCACTGGCCTTTTTCACCCTTTCCTCTACATTTAGCTTCCACATCAGTTTTCTGTCCAATAATACTCCCAGGTACTTGGTGTGATCCTTGATTGATAGCTCCTCCCCGTTGAGCCTCGGGGGTTTCCACGCGGGGATTTTGTACCTTCTTGTGAACAGTACCGCATCCGTTTTGTCAGCACTTACCTCTAAGTTTGCTGTTGTCGCCCATCGATGTACGACCCTTACAGCGCTTTCCATTACGTTACTGATGGTGTCTAGGAATTTCCCCGTAAAAACTATAGCTATGTCGTCCGCATAGGCAATTAGTCTGGGTGCTTTCCCTTCGAATTTCCCCAGAAGCTCATTTGCTACGAGTAGCCACAGGAGTGGTGACAGTACGCTGAGCAGTCTGGCTTCGTTCCACTCCGCGTTAATCTTTCTGCAGCTCAGCAGGCTCTTTATCCATAGTAGGATGGAAGACTCTACCTGAGCTGCTTCTAGACTTTCCACTATTGCCTCATAGGTTCGGTGACCATCCGTTCTGTTTTTTGCAGGACCGTACTGTTATTTAAAAGTCTGTCCTGCGCAGTTTTTCAAAACAGAAAACCCCCAAAATGTACTGATTTTTCCCACGTGTTCTGCCTTTGTCCCGCATTTTCTTCGATATTTTAAAATTCACTTTTCCTAATCGAAATAAAAGCAGCGTCGATAACTAATTGATAACTAAATAAGGGTAAGCTGGTTTTGAAGGTTCAACCAGTCAATGCGTTCTAAATTTTGTACGGTTATGGACAATGGATGACGAGAAAATGAAGACCAGCGTCAAATATATCAATAACACTGTCCTACAAATTTTGTGGTAATCGCTTAAGAAAAAAAAATGTTTTCCCAAGCCAATTTTTTTTTCAAACAAGCGTTTTCGTAATTTTTTCGAAAAACGTGTTTTTGGTACAAAAAATTAAAATGCTAAAAGTTATTCAATCAACATAAGCGACCTACAGTCCTCTTACAAAAATATATTACTTTGCCGATTTTGATGAAAATTAGCCGAAAAGCTCCTTAAACTACCCTATAGAAAATTATTAGTACTACAAGCGACCAAAATCGAAAAAAGTAAAATTTCAATCATTTTCTTTTTACAGTAAATGAAAATCTGATGAGAAATGTAGATGTTACGGAACACAATCTGCACAAATTATATACTTTTGCAAAGGGCCCATCAATACCTTTCGAGCTGTAGGTCGTTTCATGTGATATTGAAGATTAACTGAAAAAAATTACTAAAAATACGTTTTTCGAACAAATCTCGAAAACACTTCTTTGAAACCATGGGTATTATTTTCGTGTTCAACGACCCAAAGTTTGCCTAAAAAATTTGCTTTACAGAGGTTCATATTTCGTTTAAAGTAAAATGTAATATGCCTTATTATAATTTTGTAAATATTCATTACAAAAAGATTAATACCAATGAAGCAAATGTGATTTATGTTTAAAGTTTGAAATTGCATTAATAATTAAGAAATATACACTCGTTGTTATTTAAAAGCGCACCCTTTTAATAGTTACTTGTTACGGTTTTCCTTTTGTTTGTTTAATATTCATTAATTTTTTATAAAAAATATAGCATATTCTACGTCTAAATCCGATTTTAAAAATTTTTGAAAAAAAACAGGGGCGGCAACTTTGCTGCTGCGCATTTTCTTCCATGTAAACATTTTGTCCTGCATTTTCAAAATATATTTGTGGTCACCGTACTCATAGGAGACATTATTAAATGCCCCACTTATGTCCAGGAAGACCCCTAGGGCATATTCCTTATGCTCCAGAGTTCTTTCTATTACCGTGGTTAGTGAGTGAAGTGCAGTCTCAGTGGATCTACCCTTCGGTATGAATACGACCCTCGCCTCTCTCCACAGGACAGGCACATAGTTTAACCTTAAACATCCCTCGTATATTATTTTCAAGTATGGTGCCAGCACTGCGGAAATTTTTTGCATCATGGCTGGAAAGATACCGTCTGTGCCTGGGGACTTAAACGGTTCGAAGCTCGATAGCCCACCGTATTTTTTCTTCCGTTATGATGTCCGGGGGGACATTTTCCATGCTATCCCCTAAAAATTGTAGATCTATGCTGTCTGTACACCCCGGAAAATGTGTGTTGACTAGGTCATCCAGTGAGTCCTCACTGCTTCCAGTCCACTCTCCCAATTTTTTCGTAGCAACCTTGGAGTAGTCGGGTTTTGGATAGCAATTTCCTTAGCCTGGCTACCTCGGTTGTTTTTTCTAATTCACCGCAGAAGCTCTTCCACGACTCTTGCTTGCATTTGCGAATCTCTTTCTTAAGAGTCTTAAGATAAAATAAAGAGAAATCTTTCAGAAATAGTGCTAATGGTGTATTAAATATAGTGTTTTCAAATAGAATGGGAGCCAAAATCCAAAATTTCAAAAAAGTGACATTTTTAACTGTATTTTGAGGGTTAAATTACTGTTGTTGTAACTTCTCCATAGTTTTTCTACATTATATGATCGTTTATCTTCACGGTAAAAATATTTGCATTCCATTATCTCTTTGAAAAAAAACTCGTGTTTTGCCTATAGTGCGACGCCTCTAGCCATTGTGTATCACAACTTTAAGTTATCGATCTAATCTAATTTCTCTCTACCAGGAAATATTTTTCAGAGGAGTTGCCAGCTTATCCCTACCCTACGCTCACAACTCGGCCAGCCTGACCTTAGATCGACCTCGATTGATTTTTTATCACATAATTCAAGCTCTTAAGACTAGGTATTGCTTTCTTCGGTGATAGACTCAGCCTTCTCATAACGTAACCATTTCCGCATTCTATTGGCTTCAACCACACAATCATAAGGCAACTGCATCAGTTAGCAATTCTCTACATCTCGTATAACGTACCGATCATTTCCAATAACCTTAAATACGACATAAAGCCCCTTATATTTCGGTATTAACTTTTTATTCGTACCAGCGGCAGTATCAACGTTCCGTGGGACAACAAAGTCACCGACAACGTATTTCTTCGCGTCCGTACAATGCCTAAGGAAATAACTTTGACTATACTCTTGCGGATTCTGAATTGCCCTATCAGCAGCGGCCCGCTGGCCCTTAAGGTCACGCTCGTTATCTCCGGCTGACTTGTCTTCGAAGTATTCCGTAAACTCATCGACAAATTCCCCCCTCTGTAAAGCGCCGCAGCGCATATATTTATTATAGCCTGCTTCTCGAGCTCGAAGCTATGATATTTTGCTTCGGCTACTGACCTGGGTTTCTAGAAATAAGCCCCTGGGTGAAACTTCTTATCATCATGCCGCTGTAATAATACCGCCCCGAACCCGAGCGCACTCCGTTTCCCTGAGGACTATAGATCGTCAGTATGGGAGATTTCATTAGTGCACCCTTCAGTCTTTCAAAAGCTGCGACACATTCTTCGTCAAAATTATAATTGGACTGTGGAAAATGACGGCACAAAGCGCCTGCCCAAAGCGCAATAGCCCAAGTACTATATTCGGTATCTAGCCGAATTTTTACTTTTTTAAATTTACCGTCAAGCGCCGTATCTTAATACGTTCTAAACGGTCTCGTACTAATGTCTTATGCTCTTCAAAGTCCTTGGTGGCTACCACGATATCATCCATGTATATAATAATTTTCCGTGCGTCAACCAGGCCTCTAAAAATGTGGTTAATGAAACGCTGAAATACTGCTGGCGCATTCTTAAGCCCGAACACCATTTTTAAAGACTCGTACTGTCCAGTAGGTGTTACAAAGGAAGTGTACTGAACCGATTCCGGAGAGACTTCAACTTGATGGAAGCCACGGTGGAACGGTTATTTTGTTTAAGCCGCGATAATCTACACAGAGGCGCGTCTGTCCGTTCTTCTTTTTAACGAGTACAATGGCTGAAGCGTAAGAGGAGGTACTGGGTCGTATTATACCCTGGGACTCTAAAACATTTACAATGTTCTGACCGTCTATCCGCTCTGCAAAAGAAAGTCGGCGTGGTGTGCAATGAAATGGGACCGTGGTCATCAGGTGAATTTTCATTTTGTAGTCGTCGGTCCCTACTCGGGCCTTTCGAGTTAACGTACGACTCCAAGATTAAATTATTTAATTTACCTGCCGTAAGAGGTGGGGTCCAACATAGGATCTACGTCTACTTCAGAATCGCAAGAAACTATTTCTATTTTAAATATCTCTGGTATTTCTGAAACTATACTGCCGCTGACTACACACCCTTCATTACTGGCGTTTTATTTCTCAGCGTTTATCTTTTCTTACCCGTTGCTACCTTTGTAAAGGCTATGTCTGTCAAGAATCCTTGTTAAATCGAAAGGCAGAGAAGTGCTCGTAATTTCCTTTTTATTCATAGAAAGTAATTCATTTTTATCGTATTTATAATTCAATTATGGTAAACGTATCTGAAATTAGTTCAAAAAGTCACGACCGAGAATTATCGGCAAAGGCATCTCTTCATCCGGCAGAATATATATTTTAATTTTTCTTGATTGGCGTTTAAATTTGGTAAGGCAATTGATGTTGCCCAGAATATTAAGTCTTCGACCTCCAATACCGAAATAATCGCTTGTTGGCTTGTTCGTCTTAGCAGCACATTTTGGGATACGGGATCGTCTTATGAAGCTAATGGGACTGCCGGTGTCGAAAAGAGAGGAAATTTTTCTAACCTCAGCTCTTCTCTCCGAATCGATTAAGAAAGAAATACTTACGTAGTTTAAGGCTTCAAGCTCTATCATATTCGATTGGACGGCAGCAACAGCTTGAGCGGCAGTGGACCTTAGTACTTTCCTGGAATTGGTGCAGGAGCGGATGTGCCAAGTGAGTGTCCGGCATGCGGAGAGACACCCCACGAGGAGTGTGGAAGGGAGTGTTATCGGACGATAAGAATCTCCTTTGTTCGCTGGTTTCGCCGGTTTGAGCAGTGGGACCACTCTCCCCACCTTCCAGATGTCTGGGATGATGAGAGTGGCCATAGACAAGTTGAGGACGCTACCCCCGCAGGACCCAAATTTTTCAGCATCAGCATGCATATTCCGTCGGGACCCATGGCTTTGGAGGCTTTCGCCTTCCCGATGGCCACCTGAACTTCACCGCAAGTCAAAGCAAGGGGGGGCACAGGTTGTTGGCAGTTTGTGCAGCCTTCTGGTCACTCGACTCTTGGCTTTGTCCACCGGAGGATGCAGTATGAACTGTTCCCCTACGATCGTTTGACAGGCTTGAGTGCCGAAGATAGTGGTGCGCATTAAAGTCACCTACTACCATACGGTTTTATCCTCTGAGGAGCTAACCTATATCGAGTGATATCCTGCCGGGCAGCAGGTGACAGGGGGTATGTATATGTTAAATATTTCGAGCTCAATATCGCCTGACCGGATAGCGATGCCCTGACATTCTAGGGTGGTATCCCTGCGGTCGATGTCTGCTTCGATTAGACGATACTGCACGGTGTGGTGCGTGATGAACGCTAAGCCACCACCGTTATCTCGCTCGCGATCTCGACGGTGCACGTTGTACCCGGCGCAATTCAACAAAGTTGAATTGCTGTGCAACTTCGACTCTTGGACCGCAGCTATCAATATACCATGCCGACACATGAAGACGGTTATCTCCTCAATCTTGCTCTGTAGCCCGTTGCAGTTAAATTGAAGGAGCTTCATGTGGTTCGGGAGACGTGTCGTGATGTGGGGTGTAAGTGATGTGTGTGTTCTTACCGCCGTTGGCTGTGTGCACTGCTGTGATGGTTGCCGCCCTGTGGTGGTGGCGGGAGGCGTCGCAATTGAGGTCTGCGACCGAGCAGCGCAACACGGGCCCTCGCGTGGTACGCAGACCTGAGCATGCCCTAAAGTGGCACCAGCCAAGGCAGATGTTGCACTTGACTGATGTCACATTACGGAATATCCTGGTCTGACATACCGTGCAGATTGTTGGGGGAACCAGGAGTTGTTGGCGGCGGCGTGTGGGTGGTGGTGCTGTTGTGTGTGTTATGTGGTATGTCGTGGCTGTGGTATGGTCTGTGGTGTTATTATGTTGTTGTGTTGTGGTGACTGTGTGAGGCTGCTCGGGTGGACTGACGTTAGCCGTGGAGCCTGCTCTGTTTGAGCAACAGGGGGCCACGTACGACGTGGTCCACTGTCGATGTGTCCGTAGTCCCGAGCAGACTCTGAGGTGACTCCATCCCTCGCAGGCATTACACTTGACTGAGGTGGAGTTGTGGTGTAGTCGTCTCCGGCATACACAGCAGGTGTAGGTTTCTGGCCCTGGGTTTTACTCGATGCCAGCCCTGAGTAGAGTAACACTCCTTTCCCCGGTAGCGAAGACACTCGAGGCCTTGCTACTCCCGTACTTCACAAACCACTTGACCCCAGCGAAGCATCAGCATGGTTTCCGTAAAGTGCACAGTACAACAACAGCACTTAACGCCATAAACACTCAGATAACTCGTGGCCTTAACCGAAACCGTCCCTGTGAGAGAACGATTCTAGTAGCGTTGGACTTGTCAAAGGCGTTGGACTTGTCAAAGGCGTTTGACACCGTCTGCCATTCCACGCTACTAGAAGATACAGAGGCCTCTTCTCTCCCACAGAGGCTCAAACGGTGGTCGGCAAATTATCTGAGTGGTCGACATTCGTCGGTAATGTTTAGAGACAAAACAAATAAACAGAGAAAAATAAAACAGGGGGTTCCACAGGGTGGTGTCCTTTCCCCGCTACTGTTTAACTTTTACATTTCAAAGCTCCCTCAACCATCAGAGGGAGTCTCGATTGTCTCTTATGCCGACGATTGCTCGATCATGGCGACTGGGAATGGAATTGATGACCTGTGTTCGAAAGTAAACGGGTATCTCTCCGAACTTTCTCGCTTCTTCACTGCAAAGTGTCTAGCCCTCTCCCCTACGAAATCCTCCGCGACCCTGTTCACAACCTGGACGAAGGAGGTCAGGCTACCGCTGGGGATTCACGTCGATGACACACCAATTCCGACGGTGATTAACTCCAAAATACTCGGAGTAACATTCGACAGCCTGCTCTCCTTCTCTGCGCACGCAACCGCTATTGTCAATAAAGTACAGAGCCGCAACAAGGTCCTCAAGTCGCTAGCCGGCAGTACTTGGGGCAAAGACAAAGAAACGTTGCTGGCAACATACAAGGCCATAGGCCGGCCGGTTTTGAACTACGCAACGCCAGTGTGGTCGCCGGGGACTAGTAGGACGCAGTGGACGAAGCTACAGACTGCACAGAACACCGCACTCAGGACAGCGACAGGACGGTCGCCCGAACACCATCTTCACGGCGAGGCGCAAATGCTCCCCGTAAAGGAGCACAATATAATGCTCTGCAAGCAGTTCCTGATCGGGAGCCACAGAAGTGGCCACCCAAACAGACAGCTGCTTGCAGAGGAGCCCTCGCCTAGGCACGTCAGGAGGCATCTATATGAACTGACGGACGAAGTCCAGAGGTTCATCAAGCAACCACTGGACCCGACAGCTTACCGACAGGCCCTGAACGGCATTCACAGACGAGACGGAGCTTCATCTGCCTCGGGAGACTCGTACAACACTAGCACAACTTCGCTCCGGCTACTGCAGCAGGTTAAACTCCTACCTGAGTAGATTGAATGAGGATGTGCCGAATGAGTGTCCGGCATGCGGAGAGACCCCACATGACTCGAAACATCTCTTCGCATGCCCGGAAATCCCGACAACCCTAACGGTCTTGTCCCTGTGGACAAACCCCACAGAAGCTGCACGCTTCCTAGGGTTGCCGTTAGTGGAACTTGACGACAACGACTGAGATACCAACCGTCCTGGGCGGGGTTGTTGTAGCCGCTACAACAACAACAACAACTGAATACCCAGCAAAAAATCGGTAATCGCTTTTAGTGGTAAGGTGTTCTAGAAGGCATAGCGTTATAATGCCTTCGAATTTTTCCGCTTCTTTTAGGCATTGCCGGTAATGCAAAGTAGAATGTCCAACAATATTTTATTTATTTCGCTTCTTTGTTTGATTTCGGGGAATGCAAAGTAGAATGTCCTATAATATTTCTTTTTTAATTCGTTTCTTAGCTTCATTTCCGGAAATGCAAAGTAGAATGTCCTACAATATTTTATTTGTCTCGCTTCTTTGCTTCATTTCAGGGAATGCAAAGTAGAATGTCCTACAATATTTTTTTTATTTCGCTTCTTTGCTTCATTTCGGAGAATGCAAAGTAGAATGCTGCATCGTAGTCAGCTGAAAAATAGAATGAATACCCAAAAATTCTTTTTCTACCGTTACTTTCTGTGGAAATTTGTCTCGCATAAAAATCATGTTTTGCTTTGTTCAATTTGCAGCGAAGTTGAAGTCAGTCAATGAAGTGAAGTACAAGAGTGAGGAAGTACAATTTTAAGTTTAGTTAAATATGCATGTATGTACATACCGATTTTTAAGAAAATCTACATACCTAAATAAATACATATGTTTGTATAAAAGCTGATTTATAAAAATTTTAATTAATTTATCTTTTAACACATTTTCTGATTTCAATTTAATATAAATAAGTATGTACTTATCTAGGCATTCTACATTAGTTTCTCTGTAAGGCATTCTTTGTTCGCTTCTCTGGATTCTGTTTATCCATGCGTTCTCCCTTCGTTTGAAGGTAATGCTGCGGGTAAGGGCTTACCTCCAATGACATGCCCATGTTAAAATAAGGCCTTCTTGAAGCGAAAGGGTAAGCGATTCCCATCGCCTAGCTCGTTTCCACTTTCGTTTCTGTGGTAATCGTGTTTTTTGCTGGGTAGTTTCACATGTCTCATATTTATCGTGAACTGTTGATGCTTTTATGAGAAATAACGGAAAATTTTCCTATTATGCCGTTATTCATTACATAGTTTCAGTAAGGCAATTAGTAATTTTTTATGTGTGTGCAGGCCCGGCGAACTTCGTCCCGCCCAAAATTATTTTTTTTATTGAAACATTTGGTCTAACGTTTTCGCCAGCAATTCACGTTCACGTTTGGTTTTGTGGTAGACAGAATGCATATCTTCCATTGCCGTCTTAATAACATGACGAAAACGTTATACGGGGAAGAAGTCCTTGCGGCTCGATGGTGAATTGTCCTTGAATCTGTATAGTATAGTTGGTGGCAATTTCCAAACTGGTGAGTATCATTGGTCCACATTCTGTTTAGTCAACGTAACGTAGACCGCAATGGTTCTGATGGTTGATTTAACGGGCGTAATTTGAATTTAATCTCTGGTGTCTCCGAATTGACGATTTTTTGCAATAACTCGGCTCCAGCGCCACCTTGCGCATCTTTTTTGCAATAGTATTGCCCCTATCGTTACCAATACATATATATCTCTAATATGAGTCAAATCGGTACACAAATACGATTTTGAGTAATATCTCGACTCCAGCGCCACCTGGCGTTTTAAGTTGTGAACTTAAACTATACAGGGGCCTACTCGAACACATAAAAAAGTCATTAATATCGTTTCGGTCGTTAAAGAGCAGTCCACCCACCAGAATAAGTCTTTTACATACTGACACTCTTTGGCATTTTGGCCCATACAAAAAAAAACTATCACGCATTCGTTATATGGAGCAAATGCGCAACATCATCAGCGAAATAATTCTCAAAAATCAACGGTAACTTTTTTGACACCTTGACCTCGTTTTTCTTAAAATCTGGAGCTGATGGAAACTTTATGCCTACGTCAAAAATTGCGTTAACATTTGCTGTATCAAATTTTTTCTATTTTTGTTGACCTGTGTAATAAGTATTGTTAAATAGCCAATACCCGCATGTTTGCGGCGCCTTCAAGCACCTTTCGAACTGTAAAACAATGACTCAATTCTATTCTACGCATATCTATAATACGGGTATCGAATTTCAAGCAAGTCGCACCATAAATAAGATTTTTTCCAATAGATCGGTATCTGGTCCACCTATCAGAAAAAATATCCTATATGTTAACCCAGACAATAAGCTACCTACGTGCCAAATTTGAAGAAAATCGGACCATAAATAAGACCCACTTAACGGAAATAATGGATCCTATATGCTAATCTAGGCAAAAGGCTATCTACGTGCCAAATGCATTTTTTTCGCGTAGCTCGACCCCTGCGCCACCTATCGGAAATATTAAAACTTTGTGCACTTCTTCTAAACACCTTTCCAAAAAAAGCGACCATTCGAATTGGTTATTAAACATAGGAGAAAATTGTTCCAAATTGATTCATGCTCACAATGAATTTTATTTTATTTTATTTTATTTATTTATTTATTACAGTCATTTGACCTATATACATTCCCGTATATACATTTGAATTATGTATTGCAATATATAATAAAAGTAAAGTTAAATTTAATGCTTAAAATAAGTTAACCTGATACACTTTTCCTTCTAAGCTATATAATAGTTTATGTATATTTAACTAAGATAGCATATTCTCGATGGTGTTGGAATGGACGGGATTCCAAGCAGTACCGTAAATATATCACGTACGATATGCGATCTAAGAGTGTAATTTCCAGAGCCGCTACAACTGAGCGGTTGGAAAGGACTAGTTTCCAAGCCGCTTCTTATAAACTTCTCTACCGGCAGGCGATCTGAGTCGGCGAAATCCAGAGTCGCGCTATTTGATCGGACAGAAAGGACTAGTTTCCATGCCGACCTTCTTATTTCATACATTATGCGTGATCTGAATGGACTAAATCCAGAGTCATCCAGCTAGTATGGATGGAAAGGACTACTTTCCATGCCGGACCTTTCTATATGATAGCCAATGTTCTACAGTGATTAAGTAGCAGCCTTTTGAAGGTACCAACGTTTTCACAATTTTGTATTTGAGCTGGAAGTTCATTATAACATTTTAATCCCTTATAAAAGATATTCTACTTATCTATTTCCGTTTTATACAGCGGCAGCCGGAAGCTATTATTTCCCCTGAGTAAATACGAATGGGTTTCACTATTATATCGTAGGATATCACTCAGAAAATCTGGGAGTCTACCTTGTTTTATGTTAAACACGAATTTCATAGAGTGATAGAAAATTTGCTGTTTCACGCTCAGCCAGTTTAATTCTGCGATCATTTCCTGTATGGGTGTGTCGTACCGCTTGTTCAAGATAAATCGCATAGCCCTTTTTGCATTTTTTGAAGCTTATCTATTTGTGTCGCTTGCTATAAAAAAGATTGTTGGACACTATATGAAATGTGGTTCAACTATAGATCTGTAGACCAGAGTCTTATGAACGTCTTCTTGCATTTTAATCATTGCATTGGGTAGATTACAGTCACTGAGGGTTAAGAGGGTATCGACAGAGCTTCATCTGCCTCGGGAGAGACGCACTACACTTGCTCAACTTCGCTCCGGCTACTGCAGCAGGTTAAACTCCTACTTGAGTAGGCTGAATGAGGATGTGCCGAACGAATGTCCGGCATGCGGAGAGACCCCACATGACTCGAACCATCTCTTCGCATGCCCGGAAAACCCGACAACCCTAACGGCCCTGTCCCTGTGGACAGATCCCACAGAAGCTGCACGCTTCCTAGGGTTGCCGTTAGTGGAACTTGACGACAACGACTGAGATACCAACCGATCTGGGCGGGGTTGTTGTAGCCGCTACAACAACAACAACAACAGGGTATCGTCGGCGAACAATTTTACCTTACAATACTTCAATATTGAGTTTATGTCGTTGATATAAATATTAAAGAGTATTGGAGCTAAGCTAACACCGACCCTTGTGGTAGACCAATATCTACTGCTACCTTTGTGGATAGAGCTGTGCCAATCACCTTTTGTTGCTTCCTATCAGAAAGAAAACTACGGAACCATGTAAGTGCGATGTTATCTATACCAATATATTCGAGTTTTTTTTAGCATTATTTCCCTGTCGATTGTCTCGAAGGCTCTCTTAAGGTCCACAATCACCGCCAAGATAGTTTTCTTGGAATTCAGGCCCTCCTTCCATTGTGGTAAGATCAAGTTTAGAGCTGTTTCGCATGAGTGATTAGCCCTAAAACCTGACTGCTCCTTAATGAGTATTTTATTTGACTCAATATAGTTTAATATTTGATTTTTTACAACCGTTTCCAGTATTTTTTCTAAGTTGGGAAGGGTGTTTATTGGCCTGAGCTCCTCCGATTTTATGGTGTTTTTAACCTTTTTTATAGGGACAATGGTCGAAGTTTTCCATTCTGTCGGAACTATTTCCAACTGAAGGCTCTTATTTACTAATAGGGCGTAAATGTGACCCATGTATTCAACGGAGTCTTTGATTACACCCTCGGATAATAAATTATTTCCACCAATTTTTATCTTGAACTTCTTTACTATATGGATAATATCATCATATGGATAATATTTTACCGTTGATTCGAACCTCTTTGATGTTTACTTTGTGATCCGCATTATTAAAAATATTCTTCAAATGTTTCCACATTAAACGACTGTCACCTCTATTAATTTCCACCTTGTATTCCATATATTGCATTTTCTTAATTCTAATCATTTTTTTATACGCTTTCTTTATTTCATTGTATTCTACCCAATCACCAGTGATCACTGCCCTTTGGTATAACTTAAATTTTCTTTATTAGTTTCAGTCAATTGTCTGTCATACCATTTATTTCGGGTTTGACCCGCTTTTGTACACGAGAAGTTAGTTTTTTCATACTCGAAATCAAACAGTTATTAATATGTTCGAGCATACCATCAGGACTGAGACTATTCAGGTCAGCGAAGGTGCATTGTCGCAAAAGATTTAGAATTTTCTTGTTTTCTTTATTAATTTAATAAAAGTCTCCTGGCCCAAAAACAATTCTTCATACAAACATGGCAGCACTTTCGTTATCACAAAGAACATAGAATATAAGGCACGGTGCACATTACAGCGATACAATATGAGAAACGATACGCGATGCGATATGAAAGCGGCATCGACATGAGCGCAGTGCACACTAGGCCGATACGACATGCGATGCGCCACGCGATACCATGTGCGGTGTGATGCAAACCGTGTCGCACGGCCGATACGCATGCGATATTGTGTCGCAGCAGTATCACTGTCATGCAACTGTGCACAGTTTTCATTGCTTCCTACCAATTTACACGTACCCAACATGTCGATGTCGCTTTCGTATTGTATCGCATATCGAATGGCACATCGTATCGCTCTATTGTACACCGTGCCTAATAGGCTGTTTTTGCTTACGCGTAAAAGCACTGTGAGGACTAAATGTTCAGTATGAAATTTAGCCCACACAAACATCTACAACATAGGCAGCAATACGACACCGCACAACAGCCAGTCAAGCAACACAACTCATAGCAACACAACTCATAGCAACACACGACAGCATCTTTGCGGCCACGGCAACGAAACAACACACAGCAACATGTGGCTGCACGACCACTCAACATCAAGCATGCAGCCCATAAAATATAGAGCACAGCGAGAAAAGAGTCAGTCAGCACGGAGCTGTGGTCGCGAGTGGACGACTACAGTTGAAGGGAGCGGTAGCTTGTGAGTGGTACGCACACACCACAAGACATCACTTTTCAAAGGTAGAGAACCATATTTTGTAGTGAGAACTACCGCTGAATGGAGCGATTGCTTGTGAGTGGTACACACACACCACAAGACATCACCACTCAGAGTAGTGATCATTAAAAACGGTTCCGATCACCGCTCGCCACTGCCTACCGCGAAGCCGCGTACGAACGACATCCGCTCGTTCGCCGTCAACATCGCACGCCAAGGGTGCCAGAAAGAGCGCTAATCGTCGCCGCCAACAGCGCAACACCAAGCGCACCTCCAAGAGCGCTATCCGTCGTCGTCAGCAGCGCAACGTCAAGCGCGCCAGCAAGAGCGCTAACCGGCGCCGTCCACAGCGCAACGCCAAGCGGACCAACCAGAGCGCTACTTACAGTCGCCAGCAGAGCCCCACTCACAAGGGCATTACTCATCGGCGCTAACCGAGCGCCTCTCATCGTCGCCGCCGGCAGCGCAACACCACGCGCACCCGTAAGAACGCTACCCGTCGTCGTCGGCCGCGCCACGTCAAGCGCGCCAGCAAGAGCGCTATCCGTCGCCGTCAGCAGCGTGCCACTCAACGGCGTCAACAGAGCGCTGCTCACCAGAAGCGAAGTCACGCCACTACCGCCTAACGGGCCCATAGCGGGACAGGAAGCCGTTACCCAACCACTGCAAGTGACGCCAGCAAGTTTTGTTATTTGTTATATGTTCTTTATAGAAATTAAGAAAATTAAATTAATAAATTGCGATTTACCAGAGCCCCGAAACTACAAATTTATTGTAACGAACCCTGGACACGGCGAGTATACCCCAGCATTATAGAAGAAGCGGCGGGGCAAATAAAACGCTTCGTTACAGCACATTTACCGCACTTAGCTCTAAATGCTACTCTAAATGTACATTTATCCATACAAAATTCGTCACCTAAATGCAACTAAATGCAACTCCATTTTTGCATTAAGAATCTAAATGCTAAAAGCAACCCTGTGATCTTCCAAAATTTCCACGAATCGAACATGGTTTAATGAGAAAAAGTGGCAACATTGCATTTTCGAGTATACAGTGGCTAGCTGCGTTTCAGTGATCGCCGATCGAGATTTCATTTATTATTTTACATTATTTGGATAAAGAAAAGTTAAGAAAATTCAATATCGATGTGATGCTGATAGAAATCTGGATCAATTTGTGATCAATTCTGTTTGTTTTGTTTCCTAATTAAGTGAGGAAATTTTAATAGACAGCACCGACAAATGAATATATACATAAACAAATGGTCGGTCATGGTTAAAACAATTCAAATTTTTGTATTGAAGTTTTGGTTTAAAATTTATTTTATCCTTTTTTTTAAGGTTTTTGCACATTATCTTCTGCGTGAGAATTGATCGTAATAGATACGGATCTGAATAAGCGACTGGAACACGGCTGTTTGTCAAAAGCATACGATTTCGAACTCGCGTAAATGTACATTTGCTAAATGCGATAGCATGAACGCTCTTCGAAAACATATGTTCGAAAGTGCTAAATGTTGCATTTTAAATGCAGCAAAAACGCTGCATAAGGGAGCCATAAACATAGCCTGCGTCCTTTTTTATGATATATTTTTTATGTACATATTCTTAAATTGAGACAAGAGCCACAATAAAGATGAAATAATGCCCGCGGGCTTTATTTCATTTTTTAGGAAATGAAGCATGCGGGCCTTATTGCCATATCGAAAGCGAAATAATGCCCACCGGCAAAAGGCAATAAAGCCCGCGGGCTTAATTTCTTTTTCGAAAAGGCAATAACGCCCGCGGGCTTCATTTATTTTTTTTAGGAAATCAAGCCCATGGGCGTTATTTACGCGGGCCTTATTGTACTCCACCTACATATACCTAGAATGAAATGAATATTATCAATATATGTGAGAGTGTCAACGTGAATGGACGTGTGTTTGATTGCTCTGCAATGGTTTGTTATAGATCGAGATATTTCCAACTTATATTCATGTTTAAACTCGGCTGATGGTTTTACGAGGTAGTGACTCTATACCAGTAGTGAAATATATATGTGACACGTAAAGTTAAAAGGGACCTACGCTCCAAAAAAAAGATTTCGAGAAAAACGACTTTGAAGTTTACCAAGTTGATTTTGATGCTTCTGAACGTTTTAATGGATTGAAACTCTTTCCTCAATATGGCAGATGACTTTTTTAAAAATTGATCGGAATCGCTTGAAACTCGTGGCTCGGGGGTTTTTGGTGTCGCTGATTACGAATCCGATGTTCGTTTTTAAAAATTCAAAATGGCGGATCCAATATGGCGGAAAAAATTTAAAATTTGTGCGGATTCATGTGAAACTCAAAAATGTCGTTGACACCGAAAACGAGGTCACTGATTACGAATCCGATGTTCGTTTTCCAAAATTTAAAATGGAGGATCCAATATGGCGCCGAACTTAAAAAAAATTTTTGGATTCACATATAAATTCATACTTAAAGGGTATCTTGGGGTCGATGATTACGAAACAGATTAATTTCAGGATCTGTATGTAAATTAGTATATATATGTATTAATGGTGTGTATTAAAGTTGTTCTTACCAATTCTTATTATAGTTGTTTTATACCAAGCAATTTTCTCAATGCAGTAGCTTCAAAGGAAACATGTATCAATTTATTATGTAACAAGCACCATCGCTGTTGGCACAAAGTTAACATTTTGTCATCAACGTGAAAACTGAAGTATTAGCTTAAAGTTATAAATATCCTGTAATATATTAAAACCATACATTTAAAAATTCTGGAAAGCAAATCCGAACAATTTGTAAATAACTCGTCAGCCATATTAGATCCGCCATTTTGAATACTGAAAAACTAACATCGGATTCGTAATCAGCGACCTCGAAAACCCCCCGAGTAACGAGTTTCAAGCGAATTTGATTAATTTCAAAATAGTTTGTCGGATTTGATTTTTTTTGTACTTTTTTTGTGAAAGTACCTAACTTTGAAGTGAAGTTGTGAAAAAACTAATGCAGCTAAAAAGCTGCGGTTTATTGCATTGGAAAGAGCGGCCCGTTCACTATAAGAGTCGATGAAAAAGTGAAAACCGATGTTTTCTGACCGTAGGTCCCTTTTAATTTTACGTGTCACATATAAAGGGGTGAAAAGGATTAAATTCAAGAGTTGAACTCTAAATAATAATTTTTCTAATTCCACGTTGTTTTGCGCAAAATAAACAAAACGGTAAACAAAAGCTGAGTGAATAATGGAAGAGTGTTACAAGTGCCGAAAAGGCATAAGAGAGAAAACTGGATTGCACTGTGCGGGTGTGTGTGGTAGAGTCTATCACAAAACCAAAGCGGGTGCATCTATAGATGACTACTGTTTGCAAGGTTTAGTGAATTGCCCCTACTTGAGGTTCATGTGTGATGACTGTGTTACATACATATCGAATGTTGATTATGCGCTCAAACAAATGATATCAATAGCGGAAAGCAACAAAATAAATATATGCGAGCAGAAAACGGAAAGCCTCATAAACAATCATAATAGGGAAATCAAGGAATTAGTAGCTAACAATGAGAAAGAAATTAAGAAGGTAATGGAGACTTTAAAAGAAGGAAATAAAGAGAAAGATGATTTAATTAAGAGGGTGGAAAACTTGTGCATTTTTAATAAAGAGTACTTAGAGAAATCAGCTGAAGGTTTGTCTAAGCAAAGAGAGGAGATAATTAAAGAAGTGAAAAAAGTTGGTGTACAAAACACAAACAATGGTAACAGCATTACATCGTATGCTAATGCTTTGAAAAGTGTCCCGCCTATTATTGTTAAGCCAAGATCAAAACAAAGTGTTGGCGTAACAAAAAAATACCTAAACAAGAAAGATGCTACTGACATGAGAATTAATAAGGTGATAGATAAATCCAACGGGTCAGTTGTTGTTAAGGCAGACGGTAATTCAGAAAAGGAAAATATTAAAACAACCCTACAAAATAGATGAAATCAGAGAATCTAAGGTTATTAACCCAAAAATTAGAGTCACCAATATGAGCGAAGAATACAATGATGTTGAAATAGTTGCTAAAATAAAATCACAAAACGAATAGAAAAAAGAAGTCTGATGAGGGGATGTGGTGATCTCCGAAATAGCGGCTATAACTTCTACCGCTAAGACTTTGTTGCCTTTTCAATTTTTCCGAATAAACAATCGTGGTACAAAGCTCAATAAAAATATTAAAAATAAAATGTTAATAAACCACAATACCATTGACAAATTAATTACCTTCATTTTGACGTCATTAGTCTTTTAATAGGTTATGTTGTTCAAAAGATATTAATATTTAAAAAATTCAGAAAATTTAACTTTAACCATTGATATCTTCTTTATATTTTACTTTCGCCACATAATTTTGGTAGGGTTTTTTGGTTTTTGCATCGCTAGATTGTTGATATTCTAGACTTACATATGTGCACAGAACCACCTCCGACTAATCCTGATTAAATCCTGCAGTACGGGAACAGACTAAAGCTGAAATTAGTTCAGAACGTAAACCTACCGGTAATGTAAATGAAAACTCAACACCGCAGAATTTTTCTGCAGTTGTAGCCCGGAATTTAGATTTTTCCGTGTCAGCTGATTTCTTCGTTCTATAGATGGTTGCCACTCGCCAGTTTTGCAGATGGTAACAAAGTTATAAGTTCCTATACAAAATACGTTTAAAATATTTGAAATTTACTATTGGATAAGGTTTTTTGTTGAAAACTAAGTAGTTTATATTTAGCTATTTATATTTCAACTCACTTTTTCCTTTGTACACCAATTGAACTGAAATGTCGGTGCATCCATACATACCAAAAAATGTCAAAAATACACAAAACGGAAGCAATAAAAAAATGCACTTAATGTTTTATTAAAAATTTAAATTATTTATAGCGCTATTTATCGAAGTATCGATGTTACCTTTTTGGACCTTTTTGCAGAGGGCATGACAAAAATGCGACCCCTGACCACCTAGGCCCCCTAGAATTCCCTTTCTGTGTGGTAAACCTGGGGTTGCCGCCCCAGTGATGTCTATTTTGGTTACTGGGTGTTTTATAAAAATGTATTGTATATAAAAACGTCTTGTGCAAATTAATATTTAACACTTTTCAAGCAAAAAAACGCAAACGCATTATTCTCGAAGTATCGATTTTATAGTAAAAAGCCCAGCAGGCGAAAATTTGTAATGCCATTTTTAATTACAAACTTTCGAAATATATGGAGCTATATTAAAAAACTAAAGAATCAATAAAAATACGAAAATAATACGGTTCATAGGTGTATTTTATATCGTCGAGAAGTATGGCAGCACACAGTTGCTCTTACTGTCGGCCATTGTTATATGTTTGTTTGTGAAAAGTGTTAAAACGCGTGAACGAAATTATAAACGCGTTTTACTTAATTAATTGATGAATATATATATATTAAAAGTATAAAATACGCACGTGAACATTGAAAATATAGTACATATATCACAAAATATAAGTGAAAAGTGGTATTTTGTAAAAAAAAAATTGGGGGTGGTAGTGAAGATTATTTAACAAATTCCTTAAATACTATTAGCAACTACTTTGTGAGAGTGATATATTCATGTAGAGAAAGCCTCCCCCAACATACTCACCAAGTTTCATGACGAAATTCCTTATACTTTCGCTGAAATCTCGATTGGTTCCGTTTTGGAAAGCCAACCCCCAAATCGGGCCAAAAAAGGGGTTGCATTCACATAAACTCCAAATAAAAGTGGTGTTTAAGGAGAGTTTAACTCCAAAATGGCCTATAAACTCGAGTTAAGCCCAAAATACAAGTGTGGTGTTCAATGAAGCAACTCGTAATACAGCAGTGGCAGTTAGCAGTACTGCTCAGTTTAGCCCAAATTCTAAATTCACTGCCACTGCCTTAATCGCAGCAAACTTCGCATGTTGAATTTGACATAAATGAAACGCAGCCAACTTCTGTTGATGTCACTGCAAAAAAAGCAGTCAATGACAACGCCGTATTGTGTTTGCGGCGGCAGTGACTGCCAATATTAGCAGTAACAGCTGATTTTTTAAACTGTCACTGCCACTGCCACTGCGCTATTGTATTTTGGCCTTTATTGGCTGAATGAGAACGCTTTATAAGACAAATAACAAACGGTTAGGCAAAGAACATAGGGACGCGACAAAGAGAGCGACAAGACATTTTCGGATAATAGCGACAAAACCAAACCTTTATTTTTCAATGTGCATATTTCTACAGCTGAACACGTTTTGCAGAGAACACCTTTCTGCGTAGGCGGCCTTCGGCCGCACTTAGGGATTATAACCCTCACAAAGTAGAATTCTATTTCTGAACACCTTTTGCAGAGAACACCTTTGTATATTTTTAATGCTTATTGGGTTATATCCCATCTCCTTTTGTCTCTCATTCTTTTGCATATTTTGGAGTTTGACAGCTGAACTACGCCATTTAATTTGCATATGCAACCAAAGTCAGACGCTTGATTTTGAAGGTGTTTTTATTTAATAAATTGTGATTAATTAAGGGCATATTTCTAACCCAATTTGTAAATAAATTAGTGGCCAAAAATTACAAAAGTGGGTATTAAAATAATGTTTAGACCCTTGGCTACAAGTGTGTGGATCGGGTCACCCCTTTGGACGCAATACCTCGAAATATTTCGGCCACGTACTAAAGGGTACCCCTATGTTTTTACGTTTCTTGTCTCTTTCTTCGCTATTATCCGAAAATGTTTTGTCGCTCTCTTTGTCGCGTCATTATGTTCTTTGCCTTAGGCAACACCAGCGTCTTATGAACGCGCCCATTATGTAACGATTCGGTACTTCGAGTCAGGGGCTGTACCAGTTACTCAGTAACGAATACATACGGTTGGCTACAACCAAGGCGAATTTATATTAGGTGGCGTTGTTTAATCAGCTGTGCGTAGCGTTTGATTGTCAAAATTTTATATTTTGCTAGTGAGTGAAAACGTGAGTGTTTGCATTTTCTGTCGCCCTTTTTCATTCGGAGAAGAATAGCTGAAATTCGACAATGACCAGCTAAAAGCAAAAACAAAATACAATTGTTGTATTTGTTGAATCGATACCACCTTATATGAATTCGCCTTGGCAACAACTCTAGTGCTGAGTTACCCATCACTAATGTGCATCTCTACATGCGGTATCACAAAACATAAACTAAAACACCCAACCACAATATAACCAGTAAACAACCTTCGGTGAATTTAGCGGCTGCCTTCCTCGGGGATGAATATGCTAGGGATGAAATTATTGGTACACACGCCTTTCAAGCACGCAGGGTTGCTTTTAACAAACAAAAAATAATTACCTCCAAATTGTTTCAAAAAGTATAGTGTAATACGAAATTTATTGAATAATTCCACATAAAATGGTATACATAAATGACTCATTTTCTAAACGATTTAAATAAAACGCATTTCATAACCTTTTTTGTGCAAACGGCTTTGGCGAATTGGTAGAAAAGTACTACGGATTGTAAATTTTTGTTAACTATGAGGTGAATGAAAATTTTCAACCCGGCCTGACGGTTTTGAAGAATTTTTTTGTTCTAATTTTATTACTAAGGCGTCTAATAAATGCATCGCTTTTAGTTCTAGAAGAATAAAAGTCAGTAAAGACAAGTCTTTTTTGTATAATTTCTGAATTTTAATTGCTCAACTTCTTTCGCACCAGAGCAACTGTCAAAAATTTCCAGCAGTAAAAAGTTACGAATTGACACAGCAATGTAAAATTTTCTCGCCATAATAAAAAAGTTTTTTCAACATGGAACTTTTCTACTAATTGACATGAAATTACTATCTCAACGCTCGGAGGGCTGCCACTGAGGGCTTTTGCTAACTGATAAAAAAGAGAAAATTTGGAAATACCAAACAAAAATTTTTAGATTTCTCCTTGTGAATAAGAATGCCATAGTTTTTACCTAGCTCGTGGGACTACGTAAAATTTTGCCAGCTTGTAAACATGTATACACATAAAGTTGTTGGCGGTAAGTCAAAATCAAAATGGAGAAAAGAACAAAAAGCGTACGTTAGTTGTCAGTTATAAAATAAATTCAATTTATTTGCGAATATTTGTTTATTCTATTTATTGAAAGGCAACTACGCGAAAAAGCTTGTGTTAATTATATTGATAACAGAACCTGGCAGCTCGCACGTTGTCTAAATTCTCAAACAACATAAAATCCACAAAAGAGTACATTGCTTGTATTACCATCAATACGCCATGTATAAATTTTAACAACACACAAAAATAGAGCTTTCGCACTAGCGTTTGTTTAGGTTTTCAACACCATTTATAATTTTCTTTAAATAAAATCTCGATTTGTCAAATGCTTAAATTTATTTATCTAATAATAATGCAGCACACTACCCTGAAATCTAAGAAAAAGTCTGAGGAAGGCCATTAAATAGCAGCACACAACCCCGTGCCTTCCTCAAGAGTGAATATAACTACAACAACAACGACTACTACAACAACAACCCAAAAAGGTTGGTTATAGGGAATTTACGAGGCGATTTTTAGTTGAAAGCAACAATCGCCTGGTGTAAATAGCCTTTCAACTAATCGCTTACAATGAAGTTGGTCGGCTCCCTACTTTCGTTCAACTTTTGGTTCAACTAATCGCCTGTGAAAGTTGAATCATGTAAATTCCCTATTACTGTCTATACTGTGCACCCAACTCAATTACCTGGCATATAATTATTCCATAAGTAATGGCGAAATCACAGCATTTTTCTAAGTAGGATACATCTGATTTGCTTAACGTAACAGAAAGCGCCATACTGAATCTGAGTTAAGTCGGAACTTTTTTAACTACGATCGGAATTTACAAATATAACTAGGGATGAAACGATACCATGCAGGTATCGATACTTTTATTTGGAAGTAGTATCCACTGTTGCCAGCTTCTGCTTTTCGTATTAAATTTAGTCCTTAAAAGCGCAGTTACCCATGGACGTAAAAACGGGGAACGTGTCAGCTGATACGATCTATCTTATGGGATCTACGTGTTAACAAAAACTCACCACCGCAGAACCTGACGTACACGTTGCTGCTCTCTCTTTCTATCAACAGTACACCTGATATCTTTCTACGCACTTCTACGCTACGCTACGTACACGTTCGTGGGTAACTGCGCTCTAAGACTATGTTCAAACAGGCCAATTAGCTGAGGCAATTAAGCTTTATAGGGAATTCACAGGGAAAATTTTAGTTGACGGACGGCAAATTCTAGAACAAGGGGGGATGAGGGGGGTATAATAGGACCCCCTGATTTCAAAAATACCCGCCTTTTTGCAAGCAATCCTATAGTTCTTATAAAATTTATTGTTAAAGTTTTCATATAAACGATGAATAAGATAGCAAAATAACATACAACTTGGTGCTACCAGACTGGAATTTTGAATAATAAAAGCGGATTCTCAATTCGGAATTTTCATTTAGTAGAATTCTCATTTTTGTTTTGCGAAGAAAAGGAGCTGAACACCGTTTGTAGAGAACACCTCTCTGCGAAGGCGGCCTTCGGCCGCATTTAGGGATTATAACCCTCAGGCAGTAGAATTCTCCTTTCTGTTTTGCGAAGAAAAGGAGCTGAACACCTTTTGCAGAGAACACCTTCCAACGTAGGCGGCCTTCGGCCGCACTTAGGGATTATAACCCTCAGGCAGTAGAATTCTCCTTTCTGTTTTGCGAAGAAAAGGAGCTGAACACCGTTTGCAGAGAACACTTTTCTGCGTAGGCGGCCTTCGGCCGCACTTAGGGATTATAACCCTCAGGCAGAAGAATTCTCGTTTCTGTTTTGCGAAGAAAAGGAGCTGAACACCTTTTGCAGAGAACACCTTTCTGCGTATGCGGCCTTCGACCGAACTTAAAGCAAACAAATCGGGCGGGACCAACACCGCCTACGTCATGGGCAATATTTTTGCACAGGGGTTCGTGACCGGAAACCCTCATTGATAATAATACACGTCCAGAATAAAAGTAGCGGTAAATTTTCATTTTCTTTTGTATTAATTTCCCCTGTATTCCTTTTTAAACATTGCCTTCTTTGTATGTGTTGTTGTGTACAATATGGCAACACATGTTATGCGTCAGTTTGCAACCATGTGTTATTGTAAATATGGATGCAACTCAATGTAATTTACGAGTCGATAACAGTTGAATTAAAGTGATTTATATACAAGATAAAATAAAAAGGGTATTCATCAAACCTTATAAATGCATTGTAAACCGTATAAACTTATAATTGTGTAAACCTTATAAATGAACTGTCAAAATTTTTATGGAAACTCGTTTACACATTTCTGATAAATTTATCCAGCGATTTCACTGCATCAACTTGATAAACTGATGACAATGCAACTCTGTCGCAACTCTAGCTATGTTTTCTTAGGCAATAATCGGGATCCGCATACAAATTTTGCACGCAAATTCAGCAACGATATGATCCTGATAGAGATCTGGTTCAATTATTATCCCGTCTGTTTGTTTTGTTTCACTGATAATTCGCAAAGTTTGGTAGCCGTGACAAATGAATTCATACACAAACAGACATTCTGTCATTGTTTCTTATAACTTGCTTCAAATAAATAGCCTTTAAGTTATATGTACATTTATTTAAATAGATATCTCGTAAACATTAGCGCACACAAGGTGTGCGTTTTGGGGTTCAAACCCCCCCCTAAAGCTAATAACCTCAAATGCAAACTGTATCTTAAATCTAAGAATCCAGCTCTCAAGGAAATTATAAGAAATACTTATTATAATTTCTGTTGCTTGAAAAAGAGCTTTGCTTTTGCTGTAAATTTTCATGAGTAAATGAATATACGAGCTTTTTTTTCTTGAGAGCTGTAAACTGATTTAAGAAATTTTGGTAGAAGAAAATTTCTTTTCATTTCTCGTCCGTCGTTTTATATGAATTTTTGGTTTTTCTTGAGAGTTCAGTTAATTTTTTCGGTATTCGAAATATTAAAAAAAAATTAGAAATCGTGAAAAATCACCATCTCTATCGAAAGCCAGAAACCAGAAATCGAAAAAGGAACATAAAAGTGCAAGAATTAATGGAATCAATAAATTTATTTTTACTGAGTCTTATTTAAAATTTTTTCTTAGGTACTTTTGAAAGTTGAGCGCATCTTGAGTTTATAGCACTTTTTATTAAACAAGTAGTTTTTAAGGAAAGAACACAACGGGCTTCAATTCTTATATTCAAATTTAGGGGTACCGTTGATTTCTTCATGATCCAATCATCGGATCTCTAAACCAAATTACGGGACGAACCTTGAGGTACCATCTTTCTACAAAAAAGTGATTATTGAAATCGGTTCACGTGGTCCAAAGTTACGTATTCCGGCGAATTGATAACCTCCCCTTTTTTTTAAAGTCGGTTAAAAGTGTTTGAGTTCTGTTAATCTTATGTAAATAAAGTGCAGTTTATGAATTTTAAAAGTTTATTTATTTATTACAAACTGTACATAAAACTTGCATAAATATATTTTAAAGAGCGTATTATCTGAAGAAAATTTTCAGTATTTTCCGGTGATATATCTTCAGAAATATAAAACCCCCCTAAAATATATTCCTGGGTGCGCCCCTGCTCGTAAATATATTTTTTTCCAATTTAGTGAGGTAGTTTCTATAATTTCTTTATCCCCGTGCTAGTAGTATAAAGTTAGTGACACTGCGCTTATAGCCAAAGAAAACACGACTATTGTCGCATGTGTAAACGAAAAGAGAGTGTGGGTCGTTCATGTAACAGAGTGCATAAACTAATAAGCAAGGCGAATTTATATAAGGTGGTGTTACTAGATCAGCTGATTTTGTGTATGTGTTTCGCCTCACGGCTTCTAATGTCAAATTGAAAAATTTTGTTTGAATTTCCACACACACACTTACAGATTTTGGCAGTTTATGCCGCCAAAGCAAAAACAAAATACATGTAAATTTTTGTTTTTGTTCTCCTGCTATCACCTTATATTAATTCGCCTTGCTAATAAGATTATCTGCTTGATAAAGTTATCGGTTTAGATGAATACCACTAAAATAAAAGTGTGTAAAGTATTAAGTACAGTGTTATGTGCATTTATCAAGAACCATGTGCATTTATATAAATGAAAGTATGTGACAAATGCACTTTTTGTTAAGGATACCAAGTGGAACGGTTTAAAAAGTTTTAACAACAAATAACTTATAAACAATGATATTGTTTATATTTTATAGTTGTACATGTTTTAGAGGATACCTCCCTTAACATCTTGACCAAGTTTCATTTGTTAATTCCACCTGGTTTTTTAAAACACAAGGTGCGGCTGACTACTAAAGCCCCCCTTTTTGATCCAAAGAACCGATACCAAACTTTCTTGATTTCTAACGAAAAGTATCGAGTATGTACTTGTTTCATTCCTAGTTACAATATATCAATTAAACGCGTTCATTGCATTAAAATTGTGCATTGCTATGGATAAAAAATTTAAAAGCAGCTCGCGCGTTAGAAACAATGCAAAGGCAAGTGTCATTATTGTGACTATGGTGCAAACGCCAGCTATTCATTTCATCCCGCAATCCAGGATGTGCAGGTTTGGTAGTAGTGCACTTTGGCGAAGGTAGGACAAAATGGACGGAAAAAGTTCGAGCGTGGTATAAATCGACGCGTCTTAACGCCAATAATAACAATCGGAGACCGGAAATTAACATTTTTAATTAATTAATGAGTTATTTGCAAAAAACACTGGCATACATCAAGATAACCAACCGTTCAGCTATAGAAAAACTAAAAATGCAGATTGCTAGTACTTTTTACGCTGATTTTGGGTACTGTTTAGTAAGTGGCCCACCTATTTCGGGGTATTGCGTCCAAAGGGGTGACCCGATCCAAAAAAATTGCACACACTTGTAGCCAAGGGTCTACCCATTATTTTGATATCCACAATTGTAATTTTGGGTCACTAATTTATTTACAAATTGGGTTTGAAATATGCCCTTTTTTGTAAAATTCGGAAATTAGCGTAAATTTATCACTCCTATTCTCCTTAAAGCAGCTACATCAGCAATATATTTTTATATTCTCCTTCACTTTACACTTTACTCGATGAGCTATAACTTTCTTTATAACTTTAATATTAACCAATTAAACACAATTTATTAAATAAAAACACCTTCTAAATCATGCGTCTGACTTTTGTTGCATATGCAAATTAAATGGCGTAGTTCAGCTGTCAAACTCCAAAATATGCAAAAGAATGAGAGACAAAAGAAAATAGGATATAACCCTGTAAGCATCAAAAATATACAAAGGTGTTCTCTGTAAAAGGTATTCAGCTCCTTTTCTTCGCAAAACAGAAAGGAGAATTCTACTGCCTGAGGGTTATAATCCCTAAGTGCGGCC
>NW_023458555.1:111532716-111534775 GCF_013731165.1 Rhagoletis pomonella
ATATTGCTGATGTAGCTGCTTTAAGGAGAATAGGAGTGATAAATTTACGCTAATTTCCGAATTTTACAAAAAAGGGCATATTTCAAACCCAATTTGTAAATAAATTAGTGACCCAAAATTACAAGAGTGGATGTTAAAATAATGGGTAGACCCTTGGCTACAAGTGTGTGCAATTTTTTTAGGATCGGGCCACCCCTTTGGACGCAATACACCGAAATAGGTGGGCCACTTACTAAACAGTACCCAAATTCCTTATACTTTCGCTGAAATTTCGATTGGTTCCGCTTTGGAAAGCCCACCTAAAATTTGCAACAAATACCATATTTCCAACCGACATTATTGTTACATTAGTGCACAGATTTAGTAATTAAATTTTTTTAATAAAGCGTGAACTGTTGTCTACAAGTGTGTGTAGAAGTTTGTTGATTCGATTCCGCGTTTGGGATTACAAACTTTAATAACAAATTCCTTAAAAAGTATAAGGTTGCGCGCTTTGAAACTTCATACAGGGAACTGTTAGACCCCCCTCTACCTCCCATATTTTCCATAATGCTGTACTCCGGGGTTACCAATCTAAAGCCCACCCAATAAAAAAAAAAATTTGGAGCCCAACTGCATTTGTTCCACGCTTTCTATTAAATTCCTGTAAATTCTCGCAATTTCTTGCGAGTTATGGAACGCAACTAATGACACTTGCCTTTGCATTGTTTCTAACGCGCGAGCTGCTTTTAAATTTGTTATCCATAGCAATGCACACTTTTAATCTCAGTATATCCAGTAAACAAACTTAGCTATTTTTTTTTCGCCAAGTTTGGTCCCCATAAAGGACTAGTGTTGCAAGCAACGCTTTTTCGGCAATTAGGGTGTTGTGCAGCTATTTAATGTGGTGAAAATTATTTAAGCACTGGGGAGATTTATTCACATGGAATTGGAGATTGGGGTAATAGATTTATTTTAAATAAATTGTGAATCTGCGAAAATATCTTTTCAGCAGATGGATACACTTTTTAACCTTTTTCCCGAAAATGTACATACAGGCTCGAAAATATGCGAGTAACATTAGGTTTGTATAGTAACAGTAACATTGCAGCGAGAGCGTAAAAGCAAAATAGAGCGTTAAATTGAGAACAAGAGAAAACTAGCAGAAGAACTTATTGAACACAAAACTAGCAATAACTTGCAAGTGAACAGTTGTTGCACTGCTTTGACAATTTGCTGTAAACATTTTACTATTTATAAATCAGTTTTAAACTCTTTGCTTTACACACAAGCACTAACACTGTCCAGTACATCATTAATATTTTTGTTTCCACTCATTTTACTTTTGTTTGTGCCAAGGCGAATCAATATAAGGTGATTGCAGGAGTACAAAAACAAAAATTTACATGTATTTTGTTTTTGCTTTGGCGGCATAAACTGTCAAAACCTGTAAGTGTGAGTAGAAATTCAAACAAAATTTTTCAATTTGATATCAGAAGCCGTGCGGCGAAACACATACACAAAATCAACTGAGCTAGTAACACCACTTTTTAGGTTCATTTCTTATCCTTTTGGACTAAAATCTGAAAAGTGTCAAAATGCCAGAGCGTAAGCAAAATTCGCTCACTAAAAGAGAATAACAGGAAAAGTAAAGGAACGCAAAAAACCAAATTTTTTAGTCCAAAGATTGGCAACAACAAAACTAACGTCAAATAAGAATGGAAATGTATGTACAAAACACATTCACACAAGCACAAGCACAATAAACACTTACTATATCAATTATTTTTTGCCTCCTTCCAATTTCAATTCATTTCTTTTACTTTTTAGATTATTCTCACTTTTTGCGTATTCTTTAATTTCCGTTAATTTAAATTCAGTTGCGTTTGACACTTTTCAGGATTTTGCCAGAAAAAATTCTTCTGACTAAATCTGACTACTTCGGACTGATGAGAGTCACTCTCACTGACTGTTGCTCTCTCATTTTTGCTGTCATTTCCGAGTTAAGGAACGCTTTTTGGACTAAATCTGACTACTTCGGACTTTTTCTGACTATTTCTGGGAGATAAGGAACGCTCCT
>NW_023458555.1:111534875-111538759 GCF_013731165.1 Rhagoletis pomonella
GATAATGGAACGGCCCGCAGAAGTCCACTCCCGTAGTTAAAAATGTCCTACCCGGGTGCACTCTTTCTGATGGTAAACTTCCCATAATGTGCTTCATCAATTTAGGCTTGGCACGAAAACAGCGGATACATTTATCAACCACACGCGAAACGGTTTTTCTGCCCCCAATGGGCCAATATTGCAACCGTATAGATGCCAGTAATGATTGGGGCCCTGCGTGGAGCATTTGCTGATGAAAATGGTTGATTATTGAATCCGTTACCGGATGTCGCTTGGGTAAAATGATGGGGTGCTTCGCCTCAAACCTCAATGTGGAATGCTGCAGCCTGCCGCCAACTCGAATCAACCCATGCTGATCGATAAATGGATTTAGTGATCGAATGTCCGATGAACCTTCCACTTCCTTTCCGGCATCCAAAAGCCGATACTCCTTGTGTAGGCTTGCTCTCTGCATCATGCGAAGAATTAGAAAGGTTCCCTGCTGGATTTCCTTTGCGTTTAGTGGTCCAGAATATTTGGTACCGACAGGCCTCGAAAATCGATAGACGTACGCATAAACTCGTTGTAGCCTCTTAAACGTGTTAATAAACTTGCAGCTAAGTGTGAGATCTACGCTTACCACCAAGACCAGCGCACGTTTTCGTCGCTCCGGCAAGTCTCGCAGCATAGTGGGACAAGCTGGCCATTTGTGATGGGCTTCACGAAGAAAGTCCGGCCCGTGCTTCCAAAGAGGCAAATTCAGCAGCTCTCTAGGACTTGTTCCCCTTGACAGAATATCCGCGGGATTAACCTCTGAGGGAACGTGGCGCCAACTCATGCCCTTAGTCAGAGTTTGGATGTTGCTGATTCGATTTGACACAAAAGTATTAAAGTTGGATGGTTCGTCACGTAACCATGACAGAACTATGGTCGAATCGGACCAACAACGAAATTCACCTTTAAAAATATTTTGTTTCGAGATGTTGGATACTACCTCGGCTAACAGAAAGGCTGCTGAAAGCTCGAGTTTTGGTACAGTCAGCGTCTTTAGTGGTGCAACGCGGGACCTGGAGCAAAGAAGATTTGTGGGGACGGTTCCATCTTTCTCAGCACGCACGTATACGCACACGCCATATGCTAACAAACTTGCATCGCAGAATGCATGCACCTCTAAGCTAGCGCCAGGGATCAAAACATATCTATCAAAACTGAAACGATCAACCAGGGTGTACTCTTCACATATTTCCTTCCAAGTATAGTGTAATGATTGTGGAAGGCTTTCGTCCCAATGTAATTTCTCCTTCCAAAGCTGTTGCATGAAGATTTTAGCCTTCGTTATGATGGGTCCGATTAAATCGAGGGGATCATACAGTCGGGCAATGGTGGCTAAAATGCGCGCTTGGTCAATTTCGATTGTGGCTCGAGTGGCGAAAAGGAAAATATGAAGATGTCGGAGTCGGGCTCCCAGACTAAACCAAGCGTTTTTGTGACGTTAGTACCATCATGAAACTGTAATAGATTCTCCCTGTCCTCGGCTGCAACGTCAGCATGCACACGACGTTCGTTCGAACACCACTTTCGCAATTTAAAATTCCCCTTGGCTAGTAACTCCCTTGTTTGGTGGAGAGTTTCACGAGCCTCGCCTATTGAATTGGCGCCAGAAATCATGTCATCCACATAATAATCTCGGCAGATGACCTTTGCACCGATTGGATACGCATGCCGTTCATCAACGGCCAACTGCCTCATTGCACGGATGGCGAGAAACGATGCAGGCTTTGTACCATAAGTGATGGTATCTAGCTTGTAAACCCTGATGTTTTCACTTGGATTATCCCGCCACAATATACACTGGAGAAAGCTGTCTTCATATGCCATCCTAACACAGCGGTACATTTTGCATATGTCGCTAGTAATAGCAAATTTAAATGAACGAAATTGTAAAAGAGTGTCAAAAAGTGAACGCTGTATAGTAGGCCCTGCCATTAGTAGGTCGTTAAGCGAATAACCACTCGTCGTTGATGCAGAACCATCAAACACTACCCGTAGCTTTGTCGTTGTACTATGAGCCTTTAAAACGCAATGGTGCGGCAAAAAATTTACAGAAACTCGACTAGGTAGTTTACCAACAAGCGACATATGCTGAAGGTCATGATACTCTTTCATGAACGACGAGTATTGCTGTTTTATTTCCGGTTTATGTTGAAGCTTTCGTTCTAAGGTTTTAAAACGGTGAAGTGCCTGTTGATAGGAGTCGCCTAACTGCTTAGTTGATGTCTTGAAGGGTAATCACACAGAGTATTCACCCGATTCCAGGCGCTGGTAATTTTTAAGAAAGTGATTTTCGCATTTGATTTCCTCCGCAGTAAAGCGCGGCATGGAACCGCTGCAGCCTTCCACTTCCCAAAAGGCCTTTACTAGATTGTCTAACCGAGTGTCGAAATCAATTTCCGTTTCTACATTGATTACGGATAGGCATGATGGCCTTAGCACCCTTCCCGTACCTTCGCCCGAAACAATCCAGCCGAGCTTTGTTTTTTGCAACAGCGGTAGCTGCTCGCTTAGTCGAATTTGACCCGCACACAGTAACTCAAAAAACAAACTTGCTCCAATGAGAACGTCTACACGTTGCGACTCAAAAAATAGATGATCTGCTAAGCATACGTTGGATGGGATTTTCCACTCAATGTTATTCAAGGAACGAAGTGGTTGAGCGTCAGTGATAGAAGGGGTGACTACTGCCGACAACTGTGCTTGATATTCACCGATGCGCGAATGCATCTCTAGATCAACCATATGATCGGCGACGAAATCAATTTGGCCTATGCCTGAAATTGATGTTGTTGATTTGACTTTTTTCAATTGAAGCTGATTAGCTAAGCGATTGGTGACGAAATTCAGTTGCGAGGCAGAGTCAAGCAACGCTCGACACGGAACGAGTGATCCAGCGCGATTTTTGATAAGTATGATCGCAGTGGCTAAAAGGACGAAATTATGGCCAGGTTCTGCAGTCCCAGGCTTGGAACTAATTAGCGATGTGGGCCCTGGGTGAGGTTGATGCGATAATAGTGAGCTGCTTTCAATACCAGCAGTCGAAAACGAAGATGATGTAGCCGTATTTGCTGGCAGTGTAACAAGATGCGATGACGTATTTGTGACTTGATCTGAGTGTGAGAATTCTTGATGCAAGAGAGTGTGGTGTTTTGCTGAACAATATCTGCAACAGCCAGACTTGCAGTGCTTTAGCGAATGACCTTTTCGTAAGCAATTTAGGCACAGTTGAAGTCATTTTGCCTCTATACCGCATAAGGGGGTAAAACCAAGAAACTTCTCACACTGGAAAACCGTGTGCTGATGGCAGTTGCAAATTAGGCAATTAGTTGTGGCAGATGAAACGAACACCTTGCGGTTCTGCCCAAAGATGAATTTTTGCTCACCTGTTTGTTTGGAAGTTTAGTTACCAGAGCGTCCTCCACGCTCTCCAGCCGCTGACAGCGTCGTTCTAGAAAGGTTGACATAGCGCTCCAGGTTGGTATTTCGTTGTTAGGAGTTTCCTCCTCCCATTTCGTTCTAGACGCAGTATCCAACTTCTGGCACACCAAGTGGATTAACACCCCATCCGCAATTTGCTCCTTAGTTCCCAAAGTTGCCAATGCTCGTAGATGTGCGTTTAGCTTGTCACTCAGCCCACGCAAGCTTGCCACAGAACCGGCAACGATGTTGTTCAGCTGAAAAATGGTTCTCACATGAGTCTGAAAATGTAGACGTTTATTATCAAAACGATTTTTTAGCAACTCAAGCGCCTTATCGTAATTTTGGTCACAAATTTCTAGGGACCCTATAGTGTCTAAAGCAGTCTCACGCAGGCTGGAGCGAAGGTGCTGAAACTTCTCAATTCTGGTTAA
>NW_023458555.1:111538859-111540772 GCF_013731165.1 Rhagoletis pomonella
TTTCTTCGATGGTCATAATGATGTCACGACTACGCATTTTATCCAATTCGGCTTGAACTTGTTCAGCCACGTATGGCGATACTGGATACTGGCGTTTCATGACGGGTTTTGCATCACCCGTATCAATTACGTGTTCGATCTGATTAGTGACGTTTAAAGGGCCAGACACAGGAGTTGGATTAAAAAGTCTGAGAACGGCGTCCAACATTTGTCTTTGATCTGGGGTGAGATTATGTGGAAGGCTGACGCTCGTTATTTTTTGGGTATCTAGTTCACCCTCTAAACCGAGTGTGGAAGCGTCAATTGGCTCCAGATCATTACTCATAGAAGATACCTGAGCTTGTTCTTTCCCACTCCCTGGTAGCGAGTTACGAAAATTAATAAATTTATCCGCCGTAACCATTTCGACTTCAGCAGATGCAACTTCCTCAGTATCACCTTTGGCTGTATGTTTTAAAAATCCTTGAACTTTCTCTTGGTTCTGCACCAGTTCGAAAAAGAAGGCCTCAAGGATTGTCCGTCCCATAATTGGGTGTTTCAGTGAGATAGGTACGACCTTATATAATACATCCACTTTACCAATGGCCTTAAATGAAATCGAATTATCGGCAAGACCAATGGAGGTTTTGGTAGGTTGCAACTGCCCCCATCTGTACTTCTCATAAAATGTTTGTGAAATGACTGTGACTTCAGCTCCACCTTCGAGTAAAACCGTATGAGAATGGTTGTTAACCATAACCGTGAGATAATCGCGACGATCGTTCGGCATATTATATGTCAAGCATTTTTCTCAGATAAAGAAAACATCGCGGAGTCGTGGTGGGTTAATTTTGTTGTCTCCGTCTTGATTGTGATTAGGGATTGGAGCTGAAGTAGGTTTGGTAAATGGTGGTGTTCGTTCAGAACATTGGGTTGATGGTTCTTTGCCATGCCCTTGAGTTTGATTATACTCGTTAAGAATCAGAGTAGAACTATTACTGGAATTCGGGACTGAAGATTTGTCGATTTGTAGAGCGACTTCGGTAGAGTGCGGATTGTTAGAGACAGTGGATTTAGATAAAGTTGTGGATCCTGAGTACCATGGACCACTATTCCCAATCGACTCCCTTACGCGTTTTTTGAACACAGGCATTGATCAGACGTAACCCCCGGTCGTGTACATTTGTAGCAGATCACCCTATTCGGTTGGGTTCGACACTTTTTGAAGTGATGGCCCCACATGAGACATTTTGCAAATCGTACATTTTCGTCGCCCCCAACAGCGAGAAATGGGTCGACGATAGTTCCTACTTTCGTATCGTTCCCCTTTGGATTTTCGCCATTTTTACAATCCTCGACTGGTTTCGAATACCTACGTTTCTGAGATGCTTTAATTGGTTTATTTTGCTTGTTCACGTATGCACATTCCTTGTCATCAGAGTCGGATCCAGGAAACGAAGCGGTATATTCCGAATGTGAAGACTCATCCGGAGAATCATGTATTGCCGAAATTTCCCGTGCCGCTGATCGCTGTCTATCCGAACGGGTTCTTTCCGGACGGGGTGTGGCAACAATGAACGAATGTGGTGCAATTCGCTGAGCGAACTCACGTAATTGCTCCAACGTGTGGACTTGTCGAGTGTGGAGGAGTTCACGCAGATGATCGGATAAGGTACCAATGATGATATCGAGGTGGTCCCGTTCATCCAGACCACAGGAATTACCCTGCAATTGGAATGTCAAGTCGTCTATATGTTTCAGCAGTGTTTGCGAACGTGGATCGAACTTAATCTGTGCATATGACATTATTACTTGGGCCCGAGTATGTTTGTTGAGGAAACGAGCTCGAAGTTTCGTGCAAAAATCTTGATAATCTCTGAAGTTCCTCAGTTCGGTGAAGTACCATTGTCGAGCGGCCCCCGTGAGTGTGGGCA
>NW_023458555.1:111540872-111552464 GCF_013731165.1 Rhagoletis pomonella
TCCCATCCATGATGGTAAGCCTCTGAATTTCCTATCCATTGCATCCGCTTGGGCAGATTCGTCGAATATAGTGGCTTGATCGTGATTGCGGTGGACCGGATAGCGAATAATTCGGATATAAATGAGATGGGTGATTAATTGGTTCTTGGATATGTGACGTTCTAAGACCACGGTAGGTATTGATCGTTTGAGTCTGTAAGGTTGAAGGACCACCCAAAGAACCATGCGAAGGATCCACCGAGGGTGGTATCCAGGTATGATTCCAGGTCGTTGGCATGGTTTGGTTCATATCACGAACGTCAGGAATTTGTGTCTGCAACTGAATCCGATCACGGATCATTTGCTGTTGCATCTGTGTTTGGGCTCTCAGCAACTCAGACACCATTACAGACAGTTGGCGTAATGAGGGTGTTGGTTCCGTTCCGCCTGACACTGAATTGAGAACGCCTGGTTGAGCATCTGAATTAACCGTACTGGTGGTCAGGGTATACCGTGGTTCAGTTGCCTGAACCGAAGTCGGTATATTCTGGTTTGGAATCGAATCTGGTATGGTTAAGGGTAAATATTGTGATGGGACAGTATTTTGAGTTGAACTAATCGTTCCCCGTTCATTCTCAAAGCCATCGAAGGTCTAGTTCAAACTAAATCGGGAATCGCCCAACGGGATTCCCGTATTCGGTGAAGACATCCGAAGTTCACGAATCTTCGACTGAAAATTTCCGTTCAGATCTGCCTGGCGTGTAGGCGACTCGGGTTTTAACTTTAACCGAGCGATAAAAATAAGGTATCATTTGATGAAGACGACTCTGAGGTGTTAACACCTCATTCGCCTTCACTTCCCGATATGCTCTCTCACATATTTCCAACTCACTCATTGGGTGTAGGGCATGAGATTTTATCAACCATAGTTGGCCAACGTAAGCAGATATTTTACCATTGAGGGCGGCTATTTCGGTGTCGGTCCATTGAACCGGCGCTGGATATTGGTTATATATCTCCCTTCGATCTGTCGCTGTTCGTCTGTAAAATAAGTTGCATCGAGAATAGGAAACAATTCCATGTTCAAAGACTCAAATACCAAGTTGTAAATTCCGAGTATTAAAAAATTCTGCCAACGGTAGACGTAAAGTCCGTACTATTAAAGTCTATGTTATAAGATGATGGTAGTCGATTTAAAATCAGTACAGTATTTACTTCAGTTTATTATTTATTATTATTGTTATTTTATTCTATGAGTATGTCGTTTTGAATATCCACTTTTAAAAATAATGCCGCATAAATCGATCACTATTTGAATATTGCTTTAAATCTAATTAGTTTAACAAAAAAGTCACGCTCAATTGGTTGTATATCTCATGTGATTTTCGGTCCAAAATTTTGTTTAATATTATATCGAACGTGGGCTGAGAATGGCGTTTAACGCACTAGCTCGAATCTTTTTATAGACCAAGTTGTTTGATCCCGGGATGCAGCGAAGGCCTTGAATACTTGGGAGTATTACCTGTATCTCCTTCGGTCCCTTCTGTCGCCAACAAGGTACGCAACAAAGATCAAGACTATCCACCCCCGAATTTACCGGAAGACCAAATCAGACTGAGCATATTCAACCAGTTTGCGAATGTTAAACGAGATTACTTTGATACGAGTTTCAAATTTTATTAGGAATGAATACCCAAAGAAATTACAAAAATAAAGAAAAATTAATAGTTTGGTTCAATTAATATTGACCGTGTTATCGGCTACGTTGCTTGAACTTATACCGAAAGACGAAAAGAAAAATGATCGGTTCAAAAATCTTGACCGTCGATGTGTGGTGTTACTTGATTAAAAAATTCAATTAACTCGCTTTTCAGAATTGGCGAACTGAATTGAACGAGAATGGTTGTGACTGCTGATCAATGGTGTTCGCATCGCAGATCGATCACCATTCACCCCCGCGGAATTAAATAATCAAAATATCCACAAAAATTTTGATTCAAAACGAGCTCCAATAAAAATCAATTAAAGCATGCCGTGTGAAGACTGAGGACGATATTGATTTACAGTGATTATGAATTCAAACGATAATTATTTGATTCAATCTCAATGATGATTTATAATAGTGAAATTTCTAAAAGAATAAATTTATCAAAAATCTATTAAACTCGAATATGTTTGGTTCACCGACGTACAATTTTGTGACCAACAAAATGAGAAAAACGACTAAAAGATTTTAATTTCTCCTTAAATCTAATTTTATGATGTATCAAATTGATTCGATGATGAAATTGCTATATTCCCTCAGCTGAGCACGCGGTTATTTTATGCCGGGCTTAAGTGTGATTATGTTCAACGAAAACTTATTCTTTTCCACCCGTTTAGTTGGGCGCCAATGGTTTGTTTGACCTTGGTTTGTCGGTCCAACCAGGAATCTTTTTTTACGGTTGATGGATAGCTCGTTTCCAATGGATGGTGGCAAGAAAGTGGCTGACTTACGTGTAATGATTCTGTATTACCGGCTTATGGTGACTCAATTGCTGTTAAATGAATAGTCCAGATTTGATGCTCACAACTTCTTTATTCTAAGCAACAACATGGCTGGGGATTTGCCGGAAGGAATGTGACGGCACCTTTTTCCTCTATTAATTTCCACTGAGGGGTGAGTATCGACTCCCCGAATGTCGCCAGCTTCTAATCCACTTTAATTACTTGGTTGTAATTCCGTTCTTGTGAGGGCTGATGAGTGTGGTTCGCTCTGTGTCCAATTCCAAAAAGAAAGAAATATCTGTCTAGCCTCGTGGTATGTCATCAACGATTCTTTTATCGTATATCAGTGTGGCTGTTTTTATAGTGGCCATGTCAATTCGTGTCTATACCGATATGATGGTTCGTGTCTTGAATAACTATTGGTTACGTACATTCATCTCCTCTATACTCCCTTATATTTTTTTCCAAAGCCTGGATCCGTTTTGGAAAATTTTCCCAATATGCACTTAACACAACTGTTTTGTAAAGCAATACGCCGACGATTGCTCGATCATGGCGACTGGGAATGGAACTGATGACTTGTGTTCGATAGCAAACGGGTATCTCTCCGAGTTTTCTCGCTTCTTCACTGCGAAGTGTCTAGCCCTCTCCCCTACGAAATCCTCTGCGACCTTGTTCACCACCTGGATGAAGGAGGCCAGGCTACCGCTCGGAATTCACGTCGATGATACACCAATTCCGACGGTGAATAACCCCAAAATACTCGGAGTAACATTCGACAGCCTGCTCTCCTTCTCTGCGCACGCAACCGCTATTGTCAATAAAGTACAGAGCCGCAACAAGGTCCTCAAGTCGCTAGCCGGCAGTACTTGGGGAAAAGACAAAGAAACGTTGCTGGCAACATACAAGGCAATAGGCCGGCCGGTTTTAAACTACGCAGCACCAGTGTGGTCGCCGGGGACTAGTAGGACGCAGTGGATGAAGCTACAGATAGCACAGAACACCGCACTCAGGACAGCGACTGGATGCCTCCTGATGTGGCCAGAACACCACCTTCATGACGAGGCAAAAATGCTCCCGGTCAAGGAGCATAATATAATGCTCTGCAAGCAGTTTCTGATTGGGAGCCACAGATGTGGCCACCCAAGCAGACAGCTGCTTGCAGAGGAGCCCTCGCCTTGGCACGTCAGGAGGCATCTATACGAACTGAAGGACGAAGTCCAGAGGTTCATTATGCAGCCTCTGGACCCGTCAGCATACCTACTGGCCCTGAACGGCATTCACAGGGAGTCAGTCTCGAGTTATGTAGACTCAAGACCTGTGAATGCCGTTCTAGGCACACAACCACCGGACATTGACGAGACGGAGCTTCATCTGCCTCGTGAGACAAGAACCACAATAGCCCAACTTCGCTCTGGCTACTGCAGCAGGTTAAACTCATACCTGACCAGACTGAACGCGGATGTGCCAAATGAGTGTCCGGCATGTGGAGAGACCCCTCATGACTCGAAACATCTCTTCGCATGCCCGGAAAACCCGACAACCCTAATGGCTTTGTCCCTGTGGACCGACCCAGTGGAGGCTGCACGCTTCCAAGGGCTGCCGTTAGTGGAACTTGACGACAATGGCTGAGATATCAACCGATCTGGGCGGGGTTGTTGTAGCCGCTACAACAACAACAACAACAACAACAACGACTATGAAATTCTTTAATTCCAAAAATTAAAATTTTACTTTCACAACATACAAGTTAGAACGGCGCACAGTGGGGTAATCGACCCAGAAAGTGGAGATCAATTCATACGTACATTTAATTTAAAATATTTTGATGTATTTGTATAGCTAGCACCAAATGAAGTAAAAAAAAGACAAATCCGAAAATAGTTTAGAGGAATTTTTTTTTACGTAGGATTATAAAGCGTTACCAAGGAGCGAGATAAGTTAAAATGTAGTTTTTACTCCCATAAATACTTTTTATTATTAATGATAGTTTGTTAAAATCCTAATCATCATTAATTACAAGTTAAACTCCTCGTCTATCATTATAATAATTATCCTCATCATTATCTTCATTACTATTTTCATCATCAACATCACCACATCATCACCTTTTTAGGTAATTTTTTATATGATAATGAATAGGAATTGTAAAAATTTTCTCTTCAACAATTATCTACATGTTTTTGTTAGGCCTAGAAAGCATTTAAGAATATATAACCTTTAATAAAAATGATCATCATTTTCGCTGGCGTCATTGTCATCACTATCAACAGCTTCATCACCCCTATAAGGCTGCATAATTAACAACTGTTGTGCTTCTTTCGGCAAATCCTGCAATTTTTTTGGGGTAGTTTTCTCATACTTGATACAACAGGGTCGGAACTAATCAAAAGTCTATTTAATATATCTTCATTCGTCATTTTTCTGTTGCACTTGCGAGAAAAATGTTCTCTGTAGCTCTTCAAATCTTTGGCTCGCGCCTCTAGAGCTTCTTCTGACAATTGACCGATAGGTAACAAAGCGTGGGATATTATCTCTGGCCCATGGATGAAATATTTGTGGAGTGTTGGGGGCATTTAATACCATGGGTAACATTTAAAAAAGAAATTCGCTGTATTTAAAGCGTAGTTGCGAAACTTGTCCACCTCGATTTGATGGCCACTAGAATCAGCTATAATAATTGTGTGCATCATTTTAATTAAATTGAGGTCAATCTTTGTTATTATTGCTGACATCTCGGCATTTTGAAAGAAACGCCTCGCAGTATTGCCATCATTAGAGGTCCCGAAGCCAGGCATTTGTTGGTCAACAATTAGTCCAATTGTATCTTTAAATTCCTTCTGAATACGTGCTTTATTTTGAGAAACTAAAAGTTTCTCATTTTCCGACCGTGCTTGCCACTTTTTTATCAGCAGTTTGTAGGAAATATGGAGTAGACATTCAAAAAACTAATCCACCCGTGAAGTATTGGAAAGCCTAAATTTTAGGTTTTCGGTTTTTACAGGCCTTTCATCACAGTATCAATTTCGTTTAATTCTTTAGAAGTAGCGCCACATAAGTAACATTTTTGTGTTGATGTTGTTTCGGTTAAAGCGTTTCATACTTTACCATCAACCATAGCCAAAAATAGATATGTACATAAATGTATACATACTTTCTTTGATACATGCAAGTACTAAAACTTTCGCCTTGGAAACAAAACAGTATTTAGCCTACTTTTGATAATAGACGTTATGCCGTATGTAGGGTATAAAAAAAAACAGTAATTGAGCAAACAACGAACGTGGACAATAATTTGTATGCTTTGTACTTAGTTTTCACTTGTTATATTTGGTTTTGTTCTTCATCGAGAATTTCATGTATATTTCACCAACGAGGTTATATTATATAAATCGATATACTGAAAAAGTGTGCAGACATGCCGGAACATTTTCTTTACAGAATGACACTATAATGTCCAAGGTATATGTAAATGATTACACTTTTGCTTGATCGTACCTACTTATCAACTATATGTCTACGTATATAGCCAAAAACCCCTTATTTTTACGCTTACGATAAAAAAATAAAATAACCATAGTAAAAGAAACTAAAATCACTTTGTATTGCCTAAATACCTGATCAAGAAGGTTCCATTGCCGTTTTTGATGTATCTTTAAAGAAATCTCAGATATAACTTGGAAATTTGAAATATTAAATCACGTTTTTCACTTTGAGAGTATATTGCAAGAAAACGGTAAATTTTTGGGCAAATATTTGATTTCATAGTGATGTAGAATTTTATCTACTTTCATTTGGTACTAAACCCTTCATTGTATTTTGAAATTCATTTTTTGAATTAATTCGCAATATCGAAGGTACCCTCGAGATATATAACCATATAGTCTGATATGGAGGGTTCCCTATTACCCAAAAAACACTCAGGTAAACTTTATCATGAATTTCGTAATTTGGACTTTCGGCCAGCTTTTAAGAGTCAAATGCCCTTATGTGCGTCGGTGGCTGGTTGAACCATAAGTTTTATAATATTAGGTGTGTACTCGTATTGAGAGGACAAACTTCTCCAGCAGAAAAAGTTCTGAGAACTTAGCAGCATTCGCTCTCAAAGAGACGAAATATCAACAGAAGTACGAGAACGCAAAATTTGCAAAAACTTGCAACCTTCGAAACAGCTGATTAATGCACAGTTGCCACTGCTGATTAATTTGGCAATTTATTTTCTGCTTGGTACATTTTCTCCAGATTTGGCATTTTATGCAATTGAATAGTTTTGGATAAGAAACACCTTTTTAAAATACAAATTAATTATATCGGAGTGAATAAGTTATTTTTTTCATAATTATTTGTGATATCACATGGTGACGCATTCAAAAACAAGAGTATCTCCTCCAAACACCCATCATTGATCAAAAAAAAAAATGTAATAGATATAGCTACAGATGTAGCTTTAAAATTATAAAATTTTCATTTCAACAATCAACCTACCAAAACCGAAACCTTCAGCAAAAAACATTTCAGCATGCTGCATTTAAATCTACTTTAGTATATTTAAAGGAAAATTATGGTACAAACGAAAAATGTCATACGGCAACCATAGTCAGCACACACTAAAGTAAACAACCTGGAGATTAGTAGCAAATTAACGAAAAATAAACTCAACAAACGTTGTACTTATCAAATTTACTCACCTTTTCGTTGTATACTAGCATTAATAACAAAATTTGCAATAAATAACTCGAAAAGGCCATATTTTCTTTTGTTTATTTACAAGCATGTGTTTGTGATCAGCTGATTCTCTTGCAAGTTTTAGCTGGGAAAAATTTTTCCAGCAGAAATTTGGAACTCGCTATCACATTTTGCTCTCTCAATTTCCCCTACTTTACAAGTTTTTTGGGTACGAGAACGCAAAACCAGTAAAAGTTTTCTAAAACTGTAGATAGTTGGGCGCACGAGTACACTCCTATTTGCATGTAATTGTATTGCCATTTTTTACATATGTGTATATTATTCTATATTTGACAGGAAAGAAACCCTTTTCCCAAATGCTGAAACGTCGGAACAGTTATTTAATGGAATTCCCTTCGGCGAGTTACCCGTTTGTAACATACGTGTATCTCCAAATAACACTATAATTAGTGTCACCGATAACAAGGGTATCTCTCGACTAATCCGTTCCTGTGGCATTGAGGGTTTTAAAAATACTCGAAAAGGTACAAATATTGCAGCTCAAGCTACTGCAATAACTATAAGTGAAGTGAGTGAAAGATATACCTTGAGCGATTTTGCAATATAAATATTTCTTATTTATTTACAGAAAGCTATAGAGCTAGGTTGGAAAACTGTTCGGGTAAAAGTGCGTGGACTGGGACCTGGTCGAATGGTAACAACGCTTTTTATATCTTATTTATAAATATCGTTACCCAAACGGGATAATGTGTCACGACGAGGAAAAATCGATGTAGTTTCCCATTATCTGTCAGTCTGCATAAAAAATTTAATTTTGAAAAAATGGACTTGGCACCTTTTCATCTTTAGGTACCGATATACTATACATACGTTGACAGATTTCTGTGGACTAAAATTGTGACATTTCTAAAGCATCGAATAGAAGCATACAATTTTGTTTTTTGACAGTTGTTTCTCTCGCACCGCTCCCTTAGCAGTGGCACCGTGTTGCTTCTTTGCAAATTTACTTGGAAAAGTGTAGCTTTAATGTGAAAAAGAATTATACGTTTTTGTACAATATGTATATTTGTATATACATATAAAGCACATTTAACTGATGAAAACAAAAAATTGCTTTTAAATTCGATGTTTACATAAAACTCATAGTAGTTTTATTTTAATTTTGAGCCCTTTTTCACTTTTTATACCGCTAAATAGCACATAAATTACTTAATTCATGTATATATATTAATATTTCGTATAAAATGCAAAATTTCCTGCAAATACATTAATATTTACAAAAGGAATTTCAGTACTAAGTGCCTACTTTTCTACTACCATTTTCACAACAAGGGATTTCATTCTTCCCCTTTCTCTGTTCTTCGTAAATGCGACCTGTTGTAAGGGAGTGTCAAACCGCGACTGTCAATAATTATCTAACCTTTAATTATTAAATCATGAGCTGGAATCACACGATTGCCCAAATGAACCAATCTGGCACAATGTTATTGTTCTGAATTAATTCAAATTCTGTGCAGCCACACGATTGCCTCATTTCATACAATTGTTGTTGTTGTTGTTGTAGCGGCTACATCCGCATTTAACCTACACAGGTAGGAATTTAGCCTGCTGCAGTAGCCAGAGCGAAGTTGGGCTATTGTTGTTCTGCTCTCCCGAGGCAGATGGAGCTCCGTCGCGTCAATGTCCGGTGTTTGTGTGCCTAGAACGGCATTCACAGGTCTTGTGGGTCTACATAACTCGAGACTGCGTCCTTGTGAATGCCGTTCAGGGCCTGTCTGTGAGCTGACGGGTCTAGAGGCTGCTTGATGAACCTCTGGACCTCGTCCGTCAGTTCATATAGATGCCTCCTGACGTGCCTCGGCGAGGGCTCCTCTGCAAGCAGCGGTCTATTTGGGTGGCCACATCTGTGGCTCCCAACAAGAAACTGTTTGCAGAGTATCGTGTTGTGCTCCCTAATTGGGAGCATTTTCGCCTCATCGTGGAGGTGGTGTTCTGGTGACATCAGGAGGTATCCGGTCGCTGTCCTAAGTGCTGTATTTTGTACCGTCTGCAGCTTCGTCCACTGCGTCCTACTAGTCTCCGGCGACCACACTGGTGCTGCGTAGTTTAAAACCGGCCGGCCTATTGCCTTGTATGTTGCCAGCAACGTTTTTTTGTCTTTGCCCCAAGTACTGCCGGATGGCGACTTGAGGACCTTGTTGCGGCTCTGTTCTTTATTGACAATAGCGGTTGCGTGCGCTTAGACGGAGAGCAGGCTGTCGAATGTTACTCCGAGTATTTTAGGATTATTCACCGTCGGAATTGGTGTGTCATCGACGTGAATTCCTAGCGTTAGCCTGACCTCCTTCGTCCAGGTTGGAACAGGGTCGCAGAGGATTTCGTAGGGGGAGGGCTAGACACTTTGCAGTGAAGAAGCGAGAAAGTTCAGAGAGATATCCGTTTACTTTCGAACACAGGTCATCAATTCCATTCCCAGTCGCCATGATCGAGCAATCGTCGGCGTAAGAGACAATCGAGACTCCCTCTGGTGGTTGAGGGAGCTTTGAAATGTAAAAGTTAAACAGTAGTGGGGAAAGGACACCACCCTTGATTTGCTTGACCTTGGTTTGCCGGTCCAAACAGGAATCTTTATTTACGGTTGATGGATAGCTCGTTTCCAATGGATGGTGGCAAGAAAGTGGCTGACTTCCGTGTAATGATTTTGTATTACCGGCTTATGGTGACTCAATTGCTGTTAAATGAGTAGTCCAGATTTGATGCTCACAAGTTCTTTATTCTACGCAACAACATGGCTGGGGATTTGCCGGAAGGAATGTGACGGCATCTTTTGCCTCTATTTATTTCCACTCAGTTATCGACTCCCCGAATGTCGCCAGCTTTTAATACAAGCTTTTAATCCACTTTAATTACTTGGTTGTAATTCCGTTCTTGCGAGGGCTGATGAGTGTGGTTCGCTCCGTATCCAATTCCAAAAAGAAAAATATTTTTCTAGCCTCTTGGTATGTGACCACCGATTCTTTTATCGTAAGTCAGTGTGGGCGTTTTCATAGTGGCCATGTCAATTCGTGTCTATACTGATATAATGGTTCGTGTCTTGAATAACTATTGGTTACGTACATTCATCTGGCAATCCCCCACATTTTGAAGTTTAGGTTTGACAGTTTCGTTATGTTTACATTTCTCATAATCGTTCTTATGTCTATTATTTGGGCAATAAAAAATAATAGATCATTATCCCCCTTCTCATCTTCAGCGACACGTTACCTCTTTTTTTTCGTATTTAGTTTCAGTACGCATTACATAAGCTACGGTAGATGAAAGGCATTGGTAAATGATTTGGTGATGAATCTTCTCTTGTTTGCTTTGATCGATTTACTAGCAATGTACTGAGGATATAATATAACAAAACTAAACTTAATTAATTTATTCCAGCCGGGTACCCTGTAATAAGGCAGAATGAATGGAGTATGGAGGCCCGCCATATATTCATCGAAATTCTTGAGAAGGCAAATGTACTGAATGTGTTAACGTGTTGTGATTAAATCGGCGGAATAATTGCCAAGCACTCGGTGTTTAGCATCGATCAGTTCATATGAATTCGAACCAAGTTTCCGTGAAACATAGGCTCTAATTTTTGGTGGGGCTAGTTTTTGTGCATAGCCCCCTCCGGCCACGGACTGTTTAGGATTGGGAATGTACACTTCCGAGCCTATCTCGAAATGGCGTTCTCTTTTGCGGGTAAATGCTCGTTGCGCGGTTTGTTGATATTGTTCGAACTGTTTGTCTCGAATTTCATCAGCCAGAACTTTACGCTGTTCCACATCCTGTGTATGGTATGGATTTACATCCAATAATAATTTATATTCGTTTCCATCTTTCACATATTCACGACCAGTGTGCAGGAAATATGGCGTGTAGCCCGTGGCTGAATGCACTGAAGTGTTAATATCATGAATAACACGAGAAAGATGGTTTTCCCAGGAGGAATGTTCAAGAAGGTCAGCCATGTGAGCACGTAATCCAAGTTTAATGCTTTTGTTTGTCGCCTCGACCTGATTGGCTTGTGGATGGTACAAAGGCGTTTTCATGTGTTTGATGTTATAATCGGCGCAAAGCTGTGCGAAAGTTTGACTGATGAATTGAGTACCATTATCTGATATAATGAGTTCGGGGCAGCCATTCACCGTGAATATATGTTGAAGATAATTGACTACGGATATGGTGTTTGCATTTTGCATGGGCTGCGCCCAGATATATCGCGAGTAAAAGTCGGTGGCTACGAAGATCCATTGTATACGATTTTTAGACATGGGTAGCTTACCGACGAAGTCAATCGATAATTGCCTACCCGGTCGTTTTGGTTCTCTATATTTAATTTAATTTTAATTTATTTTTTAATTTATTAATGCTTAACGCTTAACGCCAATCGGCTTTGTACTA
>NW_023458555.1:111552564-111561756 GCF_013731165.1 Rhagoletis pomonella
AAGTCCGTTCTTTTATACAGTTTAAAAGAGTGCGACTTTTTATTTTTAAATTTTTTAAGCTCTTTAGCGAACCACTAAGCCTACTAAATATAAGCCTTTCCAGCCTGTACACGTATACATTTAAATTCGGTATATTCAATGACAGGAAGACTAACTTCCACGGATGGTATCGATGAATGCACCGCAAAAAGAACACCACCGCCGATTCTGACCACGCGGTCACTCCTGTATATTTGATATTCATTTGGAAGAATTTCGGAATTAAAAATGTGAGGTTTGAGCCATGTTTCGGTCAAGGATATAATATTATAATTGCAGTCAAAACCTTTTAAATATAAGTCAGTTAATTTGGTATTCAAACCTCTAACGTTTTGATAGTAAATACTTAAATTAGACTTGCGAGTTAGTTTTTTGAATCCGAATTAAGATTAGACATTTTAGCTACGGTATTATTACTTTTATTAGGTTTATACTCAAACTCGCGAACAAACGCCCCGGTCGGCCAAAATGAACTATTTAGTAGTGAATCAAAATCTTCGGAAGCTACATAAATTTTAAAAGATGAAATATCGCGATCGTATTTAAAATTAAATTTACGAATAAATACATCTTTAGTTCTAATTTTAGTCGATATGTATGACTTTATATCATCCGAAAAGTATCTTTAGCAAATCTAGAGACAAAGATTGATCTTCTCGGAGGAATTACAACCAACTTTTTGGTAATGATGTCTGATGTGCGGGGCTCCGAATTATTCGGAGGAACTAAGTTAGACAGTGGAGCTTGAGATGTTGATGGCAACACTGTTAAATCAACGGTTTGACTATTTTTAGAAGTAGACCTGTCTTTTTAGGTGGACTAATAACATGCCCACCTTTATTTTCTCTTCTATCCTCAGAGTGTGGAGGGTTGTCGAGACAAGTGAAAGACCTAAACATTTTTTCGTAATGCTTAAATTTCTCAACAAGCGCCGACAGATCCTTCCCGATCTCAGAAAAACCATTTCTGGACTGCCTGAAGAATTTAAATAAATCAACATCGGTTGATTTACATTTTTGACAAGACCAACGAAGACCCTTACCCTCGTTAATAGCGTCTACTACTCTACCGCTCAAACCAGCACATTTTATATGGGCAATCCCATCGCAGAGCCAGCATGACACATAGGAGTCGCTTTTAACGTGGCTATTGGTGTAAATACACGACATGTTTAAAATTATATTTATTTTTAGGTTTTAGAAGCAAAAAAGCAAAAACGGTTTTGAAAACGATGTATTGATCAGTGAACCAATCAGCTGGTAAATATCAGTTGGAAAGCTATGTAGCGAACAGTTTTAAATGCACTGTATATTTGACACCTAATAAACACAACGCAAACAGCTGTGACAAAGATGAAACAGCAGAAATGACAAAAAGACAAAAAGAGCAAAATCAATGTGCACAAACAAAAACAATTGTACAACAACAATATATTATATAAAACAAAATACTCGGCACATGCAATTAAGAATATCAAGTTAAATTAATCAAATTTACGGGAAATTTTGATGTTTTGCTTATCTTTAAATTGTGCACCAGAAGTTTATCAACACTTTTTTTAATTTTTTACTTTAATAAGCGTAAACAGCTTTATTAAACACAAAATTTGAACAGATCACAGAAAACACAGCTTCACAGCTTGACGTTTGCGTTATTCTTTTATTCAAAGAGACTATATAAAGAAATATACAAATAGTAATGATGTAATTGATATAATGCATATAAATTAATCTGCTAAAAATTATATTTGTTGCTTTTAAAAATTACATGTTAAATATCTTGAATTGAATTATATTTGGTTTTTACAAATTTCAATTTGTTAGTAATATTTTCTACTATTTTTTCCAATCAGTCTTGTTAATCATTATATTGGTTACATTTAAAAGTTACATCTTCAATATCGTAATTGAATTACATTTGGTTTTTTACAAATTTAAATTTTTTTAATGTTTTCTACTATTTTCTCCAATCAGTCTTGCTAATCATTATATTGGTTACATTGAAAAGTTAGATCTTGAGTGTCCTAATTTAATTACATTTGGTTTTTTAATTAAAATTTAATTTTAATGTTTTGTATTTTTTTCCAATCAGTCTTCTTAATCATAATATTGGTTACATTTAAGAAATATGTCTTCAGTATCGTAATTTAATTACATTTCGTTTTTTAAACATGTAAATTTTTGGAAATGTTTTCTACTATTTTCTCTTATGAGTCTTGTTAATCATTATAATGGTTACATTTAAAAAGTAGATCTTGAGCATCCTAATTTAATTACATTTGGTTTTTTAATTTAAATTTAATTTTACTGTTTTGTACTTTTTTGGGTGTTCTATAGATGAACGGTTAGTACACTAGACTTTTTCCACTTATTAAAACTTACATACAAAACACCAGCATATCGCACACCGTCTTCAAAAGAGTCACACCTCAAAATTTGTAATTTTTGAAATTATGCACAGAGCTCCTATTTAACTTTCAGCAAAAGCTGCAGAAATTTTTTTTTTATAATTTGTTAAAAAAACCTAAGGTAAAGTCACCCTTGTCCATGTGATGACCATGTGCTAAGAAATAGTTTTTCGCATTTTCTTACAATCGTATTATTTGAGTTGTGACTCTTTTGAACACGGTGTGCGATATTGTAAAGGTCTTGCGCTAAAAGTGGGCTGCGCTACGATGATGTTGAGCTTGCGGTAAGGAAAAAGTTGTATCTGCGATCAGATTAGAGTCCTGGAAGTATATAAAAATCGCTGCACCAGCGAATGTAGACGGACAGACAAATGATCCGGACCTGCACAAGAAAATATCTTTATTAATATTTGTACTTTCACTTTTATGGGGTGGTATACATACTTATAAATATGCAAAGGCTGCAATAGGGAGAATCCCTGCACCAGCGAATGTGGACGGACACACAGATGATCCGGACCTGCACAAGAAAATATTTTTATTAATATTTGCACTTTCACTTTTATGGTGTGGTATACTTACTTGTAAATATGCAAAACTTTACTTCTTCTAAAACTCTAGTTCTTTAATACGAATTTCGAATAACTCGGAGGCTCTGCAAAGAAATACATATGTAAATTATTGTTTTAATTCAAAATATTTCCATTATTTTAGATTTTTTTGGCATACTTGAATTTGCGCAATAAGAAAATGAATTTCCACAAAACAATCGATGAAAATATCGGCAGTGTTGCCTGTTGAACTTTTTATACGAACACAATATTTCTCCTTGTATTTTAGTAGTAGTTTCCATAAATCAAAAAAGGAAGCAACACAGGCTAAGGCAGAATGCGGGAGCGAGACAACTGCCAGGTTATCCAACCTTGTATTATTGAATCATGGATGAGAGTAAAGCAGCGAAAGTATTTATGTTGCGAACGGATGTCTTGTTAGGCCGTTCAAATGGTATTGCGCATATGTTTAGTACATACCTACATACGTGAAGTCATATAAAGATTGTTGTTAAGAGTAAGTTGAGAGATTCAAGGAGTAAGAAAGCATCTAAGCATGTTTCTTTATTATTCGACCAGATCTACGCTCAAGAAGTTTATTTTCCCTGTCGCACAGTGTAATTAATTGGGCAATTCACAAGGTGTCGTATTTGTCGTGTTTGTCGTGAAGTCATGATATTTCATGACAGTTGTAAAAATGTTGTTATTGTTTTGTGAAGAAAAATAACACATGACGATACAACTCTGCAACCTATGTTTATTCGGTGTTATGTGAGGTTAAGTGCTGAGATATAATAAATAATCGTAACAGGTGTTCACAACCGTCGTGTTTTAACACAACTTTTGTTAGGAAAATATAACTTCACAACACCTTGTGAATTGCCCAAATGTGTAAACCTTCCATCATTTAAAACTTATACATATGTATATACTTTACAATTTGTTGTTGCGTTGTTTTTAATTTAACTTTTTTACGGTTCCTTGCAGCTTCAAACTGGATGCCCTTAACATGCTGGTTCAAACGTATCAAAAACGGAATATTACTAAGAGCTGAAAATAATCCGTACTATCAATTTGACCGCTTTATGGAAAATGGAACGAGAAGTTATAAACCATATACAATGTATAAGGAAACTATGTTGCTAGTAAAAATTTTTATTATAAGTCAAAGAAATAATTTCAATAATACATTGATAACTCAGAACTAATGTGTGACGATTCATATACATACTTATGTACATCTAATTAAAAAAGTAATAAACAAAAGTTATGAAAAACGATTTGATAAATATTATAATATATTTAACGTTTTGATAAATTTGTTTGAAATTCATTTAATAGGTCAAAAGCTATGTTTCTGTGCGAAATACAAATTTCGAAAATTTCTTAATGAACCACTGTTGCGCTCTTGGCAACTTAATAATAGGTGTATTTAATACCTTTTAAACACACGATGCAGAGAGACATCTATCGTTCTTGGATTTAAATAAAAGAGATCAAGATTTTTATTTAAATAGATGCAAAATTTAAGTCTTTATTGGAATTCAAAGCAAAAGCGGACTGTAGTAAAAAGGTAATAAATGATGCAGTCTATGCTGATCAAGAGTTCGATTGCGAGTGCTCGAGCACTTCGCGTTTTAACAACTTTTAATATGTGTGTGTATATGTGTTCGTTTTAATGACTAGGTACATACAAGGATATGTTCGAAATTTAATGTATACATTTTTATATAATTCAACATTTTACGTGTAGGTACATATGTATATCTGTATATATATGTCTGTGTATATAAAACAAAATTGTAAAAAACGCCTTAGTCGTCCATGTCCTCAACACCGCGCCCCCCTGCATCGCTAGTGCTGGCAGCAGCTCCTTCAGCTGCTCGATCCGGCGACGTTTGATAGCGGAGCGACTCTGGAGGCTTCCTGCTGGTTTTCGGATTGTGCGGCGGCTGGCCGTGCATCCGTTTCGGATCACGTTTCTGCGTCTGTGCCTTGGCGAGCTCGAGGTCGTTCGGTGCAGCAACGTATGATGCGCCCTACCGCAATGGTGACAACTAGCCGAAAATAAACATTTAGTCTGTTCCAATAGCAGTCCGGTTTACAGGATTTAGTCAGAACTTACAGCAAGTCGTTCCTATTGACATAAAACCTGTAAGTGGGAACACATTTGAGAGAGTAACTGAGCAACTGTTCCTAGTCGGAAGTTACAGGATTTAGTCCGGAGATTTTTTTCCTGTAAGTTCATGAAAAGTGTCAAACGATCAGCTGATTTACATGTGCAAACAAAAACAGAAAGCGGTGAAAGCAAAGAACCTTATATTTGTTATAAAATGGAAGTAAACAACGAAATATTTAAATATGTATAGATTTTATTAATTATTTAGTGATATTTCAGCCAAATCAGTGTAGTGCCAATGACATGTAAACAAACCGTCTGACGTTTTTACAGGAAATAGTGCTTTTTGCGTTCCTATGCACTTCTGCATCTGTTCCCCTTTTACTCTCATTTGAGAGCGTAAAATTGTAGTTTGACAGTTCCACAGGTTTTAGTCCGAAGTTCAAAGGAACAGACTAATTACTTTTTTTCTGTAAAGACGGAAAAGATGAGAGTGAAAGTTTGGTGTAGTGTTTAACCAATGAGCGTGGTACCACCTGCGCATGACTGTACGTCGTATGGAGGGCTATGCATATTAGGGTATGAAGAAACGAGAATTTGGAATGGGTTTGTATGTCTGCCACGCGAACGTTTTGGTCAGGACCGAGATAGAGTGACAAGGGAGAAAGCGGCCGGGAGTTGAGTACCGCTTCAATTCGTATTAGGACTGTGGTAAATTCCTCGAACGTAAATTTGGGATTTCCCGCGACTTCGGTAAAGTGTGTATTAAAGCTTTTAACCGCAGATTCCCACAGACCTCCTCCGCCACAGCGTATGGCGGTATAAATTGCCTTGAAAAATGTGGACAGTTCTCAGTGGATTGACCCCTGGGCGCCTACAAAAGCTTTCCCGTTGTCCGACATAATTTAATGAGGAAGACCACGTCGGTCCACGAATCTGGCAAATCAGGCTTTGAAAGCTTCAGTTGTCAGGTCTGAGCAGAGTTCAAGATGGATGGCCTTTGTGGAGAAGCACGAACACACATATGTATGCTTAGTTATAATTACCAAGATTTTGTTATAGTGACCAAGTGTCATAGTTGGATATTGCGAACTAAATATTCACGAAAGCCTGCAATTTATTTGAGACTTCTAGTTGGGACAAATGTATATTTGTTAATAATTACAAAACGACTACCTTCATTGGACAATATTGTTAGTTAAATAAAATCCTTGTTGAGCAAATAGAAACCATGCTTTGGTTGATACAAGTTTTCAATTAATTTTGTGAAATTGCTGTAGACTTGAATCAGCTAACCGTTTATTATTGGAAAAAATTTCAGTTTGATACAAATAAAAATTTACTTGATGGTGGTTGTGTTTACTTTCTTCTTTTATTTGCATATATTAGCATAAAAAATACAAACATATTTACATAAATAGTTACTAGTGTAAATAATACATATGTATATGGAGGTAAGACCAAGTGGCATAATTGGATATGGCGAACTAAATATCTAGTTCACGAAAGTCTGCAATTTATTTGAGACTTCTAGTTGGGACACAAGTATATTTGTTAATAATTACAAAACGACTACCTTCATTGGACAATATTGTTAGTTAAATAAAATCATTGTTGAGCAAATAGAAACCATGCTTTGGTTGATACAAGTTTTCAATTAATTTTGTGAAATTGCTGTAGACTTGAATCAGCTAACCGTTTAGTATTGGAAAGAATTTCAGTTTGACACAAATAAAAATTTACTCGATGGTGGTTGTGTTTACTTTCTTCTTTTATTTGCATATATTAGCATAAAAAATACAAACATATTTACATAAATAGCTACTAGTGTAAATAATACATATGTATATTGTGGTAAGAATTTCCTAAAAAGAAACGATGAAACAGGAACAGTCGTGCGAAAACCCAGGTCAATATATGCTAGAAGTGCTGGTTTAAGTATACTGCTTTGCTTTTTACTTGGCTAAATAGACACTTTCATATTATAATTCTCATGAAATATATATATTATGTGTCCCGCGTACGAATACGTGAAGTTCAAAATCGTGGTAAGTGCCGATTTCAAAAACGGTAACTTTTTCGATTTTCAGGTAGGTTTTCGATAAGGTTCTAGATGAATGACTATATATATTTACATATATACAAGTCGATTGTATACATACTTATAAATATATGTGCAGTCCCGACTATAGGGTGGGGGTGTTTGCCCGGTCCCGGATTTTTCCTTATATTTAGTTAGAAGATAAACATGCTTATTACGGTATCCGACGGATGCCATCCCCACGGATCTTATCCGAATCGCACTGTCATAACAAGCGAGTGTGAAAGATTAGATTCATGCGAATGGCATCCGTAGTATACATGCGAATTCTGGTCCGAAGGATGGCATTCGCACGAACCTAATCCTTCACACTCCCTTGTTATGAAAGTGCAAATCAGATTAGATCCGTGCGGATGGCATCCGTCGGTTACCGTAATAGGCATGAAAAATTATAAAATTTTGTTACAGTTGATTATTTAATATTCACTTAGCTTTTATAATATCCAATAAATGCGAAATCGCATGGCTAGATACATATACAAGTGTGGTAGGGTCATTTCCGAGCTAGTCAAAACAACCGCCGATCTGGCATAATGTGAAACATAGAAAGGTTTCGAAGTCAACACATGTTATTTGCTCTCAAAACATTTTTGCCGGAGAGGGTGCTGAAGTACGGTTCACCTTTCATTTCGGCACATTATGGCTGAATTTCTTTATTCATTCTGAACGTTTGGAATAAACTTTTTTGTTTATTTATTCTTAAGAACGTTTATTCCGGCTGTGAAATGGGATTATCCGGAATGTATAAAGAAACGCAGCCTATATTTTGTTCTGAAGCAAACAACTGATGACATTGTTGCCTATATATGATTTTGAGGGCAAATAACGCATGGAATTCGCTGCAAACGCATATAAAGGAGAACGCGGCAACCCGAATCATCAAGTCGTTCGGACAGAAAATCAAAATCAATTTGATTCAAACAAAGAGTGTTCAGCACATTTTTGTCGCGCTCTCAGTGAGATAAGTTGGGAAAGGAACGCGTAAAATTACTAACAAAAACTGTCCGGACACGAACAGTGAATCCGCCTTAAATGTTGTGATCGTAATGATTTTCCCATAGCTCATGAAACTTTTTGAGCTCGAAATTGTACAGCGACCTTCAAAGAGATTCGAGGTTATTTACAACAGGAGAAAATCAGAAATCAATAGAAGACGAGTTTCTTGCATACAGTCCATCTGAGTTTAAAGGAACGCATTTGACTAAAACAATAAACAATTTTACGCATTCACTTGATCTGTACAACAGTATACCAAAACAAATTCTGGCTTTAGAATAAGTTTTTCTTAAAAAAAAAATACATTCTGCACATACTATGAAAATACTTGGTATTTTTGAAAAACACTGAAAAAAGATCTAGTGACAACGTTGGAAATTCGTTTAAATATTAAAAAAAAAAAAAATAGGGTTAGAGGGGGGTCCGTCCCATGTTTAGTACCGGCCTTGAACGATAATACAAGTTTGTATTATTAAATGAAAAAACTAACTAGTAGAAGAATACTTAAAAAGTAGTAAGTGTATATACTTATTTTTTTTTTTTTAACCAGATAAAAGTTGGCCGTTGTAAGTGGACCAAAAGTTGGCTATTGTAGACGATTACGAAATTCCCCTCTGGCTATACATGTATATACATATCGAGCCTTAACCGCCAAAATAACGTAAGCGACATTTTTTCAAAATTTTGATGCAGAAATGCATCTAGATGCTCTATGAATATTTCTGCATCAAAAAGAAAATTTTGAAAAAAAATGTCGCTGAGGTTATTTTGGCAGTTAGGGCTCGATATTTAAAAAATTACTCATATGAAGACTTATTTATACTATACTTAAATTTTTGGCGCAATATGTACGCAGAATGCGTATGGAGTTATCGATTCAGGTGAAATAAACGAAGCTGATGTGGAAGTATCTGAAACATAGATTCAGATATTATTATATACGAGTGTATTCAAGAAACAGGTGAGGAAGCTGAAATAT
>NW_023458555.1:111561856-111564897 GCF_013731165.1 Rhagoletis pomonella
CGAGTGTATTCAAGAAACAGGTGAGGAAGCTGAAATATGTGTTGCAGTCCCGGGAATTTCATGTGGCCAAAGCTCGCAAGCGGTGATTCCAAAGAAGGCAAGAGACTTCGCCGAAAAATTAAAAAAAAATTCCCCAAAGACCCCTGCTGCTCATTTGGCTGCTTTTCAAGCAGAGCGAACTGCAATGTTCAAAATGAAGATAGAGTGGGAAAAAGAAAGGCAAGACAAGGAAATAGAAATTCACGAGAGAGAAACAAAACTAAAAGAAGATCAGTTGAAAGCAGAAATAGAATTTAAAAACCGCGAGATGGATTTGAAGGCTCATCAAATCGAAGAGGAGTTAAAAATGAAAAAACTTGAATTAGAAAAGGATGAGCGCATAAAAATGTTTGAAATTGAAATGAAGTATAAACATGCGAGTACACAATAAATGTTTTTGGACTAATGTACATAAGTATACATATACATGTATATAAGCACATGAATGTACATATCTGTTCGTATGGAATAGTAGTTTGTATCGAAAGGCTGGCTATAGTATAAGACAGCATTCGTAGCATATGATTGCGAATGACTCACTGGCGCCGAGCCGTTGAAGAGCTTTTGGCAAATAAACGTGCAAGAAATAGTTCCAATGCTAGCAAGTCAATACTCTTATTAATTCTCGTCGAAAAATTCCTTGTTTTTTAAAGAATAAAGAGAATGCCGCATTATACTATAGCCAGCTTCCCGACATAAGCTACTTTTTCATACGAACACAGATATATTTACATAGCACCAACAAGCATTTATGTCTTTTATGTGTATTGAACCTCAGTTTTTTCATTCGGTTTTTTTTCTTTTTTATATACATACATAAATGTACAAAATGAATTTCGAGATTTTTGTTTGAATAAATGTACTTTTTAATTACACATAAGTGAATATATGGCTTCTCTTTTCATCTCTCCACCAATGTTTGTTGAAGCGTCATCCACATTTTCACAAAATTCTGCTGAATTTTGATCAAAAGTGGATATCAAGTAGCTTTCCTTATCATTAATTAAAATATTATGCAGAACGCAGCAGACAAGAAACCAATCGCAGCATAGTTTATGATTGTTTTTGTTGGCTAGGCGCATTCTTAACTGTTTAAGGCTACCAAATCTTTCTTTAAGGACCCCAAAACAATGCTCAACTCTTACGCGATACTTGCTGTGACGCAAGTTAAAAGCAATGCGATGGTTTCTGTCGAGCTGCCTAGCATTGCTTCTATATGGAGTAATTAAAGTTTCAGATATTGGATACGCTGAATCTCCTGCTATCCATTGTTGTGACGAAAAGTATCGTTCCTTTCTTTTGAAAAGCGAGGAGTTTCGATATATTCGAGCATCGTGCCAGCTACTAGGATGCCCAACTACAACATGTCTAATCTTTAAAGTGTAATCGCAAACAACTTGTGCTTTTAGGGAATATATATGATTGCGCGAAAAAATATGACGTATGATCTTCAATTGGCGATTCTGCTAGCTTAATTTCCGTACCGTCAATATATCCAATGCAATACGGTAGCTCATCAAAGGTATCAGAGACAATTTGTAAACGCTCACTCTTATCAGGCCAACAAATATATTGCGTTTGTAAATTCAAAAAGGTTTTGAAAATTCTCTTGGTAATTTTCGATATAGTTCCTCCATCCCCTATTCCGAATAAGGTCCCAATTTTTCTAAATGTTGCACTTTCCCCTGACGAGCCTAAACGAAAAAGCACAATCGCTAGTTGCAGTTCAATCGAAAATTGTTTAGAAGAATGTTGCCTGTTAAAGTCTTCGTCATTTTTAATTAAATCCACCAGCATTGAAAATTCCTGTCTACCGACTCTTAACATTTGCCGAAATCTATTCTCGTCCAACATAGTTAAAATGTTATTACGACACTTATCAGACTTAGGAATAGTGTTCGGGATTCCTCTAGGGCACATCATCACAATGTATAGATTTTCATCCAGCTCATCTAAAATGTCTTCAATCGCGTCATCTCCAGTTTCCATTTCTGTAAAAAAAATTTTCTGTGATGAAAAAATTTAAAAATATACATGTTTATACCATGATTCAATAACAGAAAGGTTTTGTAATAAAACAGTCTTCTCGCTCCCACACATAAAATCGGCTCCTTTACTTGTGCAGAATGTTGCTGACTACAGTTTTTAGTTATATTAGTAGTAAAACCAAAAATTCTTCATACTAAATATTCGTTGGCATCACCTTCGTTTGCATAATTAGGTTTGTTCGTCGAGCAAAAAATTTGTACGAATTTGTACGAATTATCATGATTTTTGCCCAAATCGCGTTCGTGCAGACCAAAAAATTATTCATCACTCAAAAACTGGGAGCGCAAAGTGATAGTTCTCCTGAGAGAAGTTGCAATTTCTTGCTGGAAAAATTTTAGCCAGCAAGAATTTGCAATCACGAAACACATATGATCGTGGCACATGGTTGCATTTTTGTCTACGAGAATTTGAATACATAAGTTCGTTAGATTAGAGATTTATAAACAGGAGCGATTTTTTTTATGAAAAAAGGAAGTAAATACTTGTTGATATAATTAATTAAGTTAATTCCAATGATTTGAACTTAATTCGGCTGAAAAAAATTGTATTCGCAATCGGAATGAAATTGCAACCAGAGTCATTTTAAGAAACCCGACAGCTAGTACGATAAAGAGATTGAAATGTTTGTTAAAGAAAGTCAGAACAACAAGAAATATACATGTATATCCAGTTTTCGTTCATCTGAATGAATTTTAAAAATTCTATAAAAATGTATTATGTTTGAAATGCAACCGGGGACACCAGCTACCCTACTTCAGAATTTCATTGAAAGACGCCCTATCTCAGCTGCCGATTCAAAAATGCCCTATATCAGCTTATTTTCAATGTATTATCTTTTGAGATAGGGCGTTTTTGAAATGAATTCTGAGATAGGACGTTATTCAACCAAATTCTGAAATAGGCCGTTTTTTCAATCAAACTTTGAAGTAGGGCGTTCTTGAAAAATTTTCAGA
>NW_023458555.1:111564997-111567656 GCF_013731165.1 Rhagoletis pomonella
ATCATACGTCATATTTTTCGCGCAATCATATATATTCCCTAAAAGCATAAGTTGTTTGCGATTACACTTTAAAGATTAGACATGTTGTAGTTGCCCTGCAGGGAAACCGCGGACTAGTGAATCAAATTTCTAGTTCCGTACTAGGTCTTTGTCGTCAAAAAGGAACTAGTCCGATAGGAACTAGATCCCCACCAGTACAAAATCGGCTAAAAGTGGTACTAATTTTTTCAGTTTTTTTCACTAGAAATCTATATCTAAAGTGACGAATTAAGAACCGGTTCGGAACTATAGAAAAAGGGATGCAGAACGAACTAGATCTTATTTGTCGAATATTGAACTAGTTCGGAACCATCGAATAAGGGATGCAGCGGGGGGCTTGTTTACTTTACATAGATACGTGTTCGGCGGCTTTATCGTTCATATACGCTTCTATTCTGTGCTTCGCAGATGCTTTTTCATAGCTTGGTAATACAAAACTAAAATTTGTGTTAACATTTCAACATCTTGGGACCGTCTGGAATCTAAGAAATAACAGCGAGCACCTCTGCAAACTCAGGTAAAGCTAAAGGTATGTAAACGTACATTTCTTACAATCATTCAAACAAATTTAATTTCAAATTGAAAACACATTTCTTCCAAAATAACTTAAAATCGCACACACGGAAGAACCAAAAAGATTAAAAAATCATGATACTTTTTTCTTTCGTCTGTCGATTTTAGAACTGGTTCGGAACTACAGAATTTAGGACTAGTTCAGAACTATCGAAAAAGGGATGCAGCGGGGGGCAATTGACACTTCCTAGGACATCGCCATGTTAAAATCGCCAGTTGCTTGCATGCAAAAGAGATTTATCGCGAACCAATACTAGGTCTAAATGTACTAGAAGCGCACCAGTTCAGATCTAGAGATTTTCGCCACAGGGTGGGCATCCTGGTAGCTGGCACGATGCTCGAATATATCGAAACTCCTCGCTTTTCAAAAGAAAGGAACGATGCTTTTCGTCACAACAATGGATAGCAGGACCCTGCAGTGAAAAGCCAAACCAGTAAGAAAAAATACTAGTTCATTAGCTAGTATGTGCCTACCAGTTCGACAATTAGGCGATCAGCGACATCTGCCTTTGAATTGCCATAGCCAAAAATAAAACGCAATTAATTGCTTTTCTTACAAATGTCGGCTGTGGCGTCACATGAAGACTACTGGTTCTGGTTCTGAAATCGCAGGTTCGAGGCCGCTTGGAGGTGGTTAAGATTTTTCAAGTTAAATAAATGTAAGTAAAAATAATTTTATTAATTTATTATAAATAAATAACAAATTTGAAAATCTAATTGCATTGCAAAAAAAACATTTAGGAAGAAATGCTTGTGCTATAAAAACAAAGAAATTAAACAAAAATATTTTTTTATTAAATTTAAGAATTACAATAAACAGCCTAAACAAAAAAATAAATTTATAAAAAATAAAAATAAAAATAAAAAAGTTTCCCTGCGCCAGGATTTGAACCTGGGACCTCAGGCTTACCACGCGAGTGCTTTGCTCTGTCGGCCATTGTGACTGCTGGAGCGTCGCGAGCAAAAAGGCACATTTATGCTTTTCACGGGGAATGAACTGGCAGACTATCTCATCAACTGGTATGATGCTACTAGTATTTATACTAGTAGATGCTGATGCATAGCCCGACAATTGACATCTCGGAGGACATCGCAATGTTAAAAATACCAGTCGCTAACATTGAAAAAGGATAGAACGTGAACTAGTTGGGCTGAAACGCAAATTGGTAGAATTCTAGTTCACAACTAGTAGCTTTCCCTGCAGGCGAGATTCAGCGTATCCAATATCTGAAACTTTAATTACCCCGTATAGAAGCAATGCTAGGCAACTCGACAGAAACCATCGCATGCTTTTAACTTGCGTCACAGCAAGTATCGCGTAGGAGTTGGGCATTGTTTTGGTGTCCTTAAAGAAAGATTTGGTAGCCTTAAACAGTTAAGAATGCGCCTAACCAACAAAAACAATCATAAACTATGCTGCGATTGGTTTCTTGTCTGCTACGTTCTGCATAATATTTTGATTAATGATAAGGAAAGCTACTTGATATCTACTTTTGATCAAAATTCAGCAGAATTTTGGCTGCCTTATACTAAAGCCAGCCTTTCGATATAAGCTACTATTCCATACGAACACAGATACGTACATTCATGTGCTTATATACATGTATATGTATACTTTGTACATTAGTCCAAAAACATTTATTGTTTACTCGCATGTTTATACTTCATTTCAATTTCAAACATTTAAATGCGCTCATCTTTTTCTAATTCAAGTTTTTTCATTTTTAACTCCTCTTCGATTTGGTGAGCCTTCAAATCCATCTCGCGGTTTTTAAATTCTATTTCTGCTTTCAACTGATCTTGTTTTAGTTTTGTTTCTCTCTCGTGAATTGCTATTTTCTTGTCTTGCCTTTCTTTTTCCCACTCTATCTTCATTTTGAACATTGCAGTTCGCTCTGCTTGAAAAGCAGCCAAATGCGCAGCAGGGGTCTTTGGGGAATTTTTTTTTAATTTTTCGGCGCAGTCTCTTGCCTTCTTTTAAATCACCTCCTGCGAGCTTCGGCCACATGAAGTTCCCGCGACTGGCTCAGCTGCAACACATATTTCA
>NW_023458555.1:111567756-111573193 GCF_013731165.1 Rhagoletis pomonella
ATCGAATTGAGCACGTCCCATCCATGATGGTAAGCCTCTGAATTTCCAATCTATTGCATCCGCTTGGGCGGATTCGTCGAATATAGGGGCTTGATTTGGTCGTGATTGTGGTGAACCGGATAGCGAATAATTCGGATATAAATGAGATTAATTGGTTCTTGGATATGTGGCGTTCTAAGACCACGGTAGATATTGATCGTTTGAGTTTGTAAGGTTGAAGGACCACCCAAACCACCATGCGGAGGATCCACCGAGGGTGGTATCCAGGTATGATTCCAGGTCGTTGGCATGGTTTGGTTCATATCACGAACGTCAGGAATTTGTGTCTGCAACTGAATCCGATCACGGATCATTTGCTGTTGCATCTGTGTTTGGGCTCTCAGCAACTCAGACACCATTACAGACAGTTGGTGTAATGAGGGTGTTGGTTCCGTTCCGCCTGACACTGAATTGAGAACGGCTGGTTGAGCATTTGAATTAACCGTACTGGTGGTCAGGGTATACCGTGGTTCAGTTGCCTGAACCGAAGTCGGTATATTCTGGTTTGGAATCGAATCTGGTATGATTAAGGGTAAATATTGTGATGGAACAGTATTTTGAGTTGAACTCATCGTTCCCCGTTCGTTCTCAAAACCATGGAAGGTCGAGTTCAAACTTAATTGGGGATCACACGTCGGGATTCCCGTATTCGGTGAAGACATCCGAAGCTCACGAATCTTCGACTGAAATTTTCCGATCAGATCTGCCTGGCGTGACGCCGACTCGGGTTTTAACTTCAACCGAGCTGTTCGATAACAATAATGTATCATTTGATGAAGACGACCCTGAGGTGTTAACACCTCATTTGCCTTCAGTTCCCGATATGCTCTCTCACATATTTCCAACTCAGTCATTGGGTGTAGGGCATGAGATTTTATCAACCATGGTTGGCCAACGTAAGCAGATATTTTACCATTGAGAGCGGCTATTTCGGTGTCGGTCCATTGAACCGGCGTTGGATATAGGTTATATATCTCCCCTTCGATCTGTCGCTGTTCGTCTGTAAAATAAGTTGCGTCGAGAATGGGAAACAATTCCAATTCAAAGACTCAAATACCAAGTTGCAAATTCCGATTATTAAAAAATTCTGCCAACGGTAGACGTAAAGTCCGTACTATTAAAGTCTATGTTATAAGATGATGGTACTCGTTTTAAAATCAGTACAGTATTTACTTCAGTTTATTATTTATTATTATTATTATTTTATTCTATGAGTATGTCGTTTTGAATGTCCACTTTTAAAAATAATGCCGCATAAATCGATCACTATTTGAATATTGCTTTAAATCTAATCAGTTTAACAAAAAATTCACTCTCAATTGGTTGTATATCTCATGTGATTTTCGGTCCAAAATTTTGTTCAATATTATACCGAACGTGGGCTGAGAATGGCGTTTAACGCACGAGCTCGAATATTTTTATAGACGAAGTTGTTTGCTCCCGGGATGCAGCGAAGGCCTTGAATACTTGGGAGTATAACCTGTATCTCCTTCGGTCCCTTCTGTCGCCAACAAGGTACGCAACAAAGATCAAGACTATCCACCCCCGAATTTACCGGAGGACCAAATCAGACTGAGAATATTCAACCAGTTTGAGAATGTTAAACGAGATTACTTTGATACGAGTTTCAAATTTTATTGGGAATGAGTACACATAGAAATTACAAAAATTAAGAAAAATTAATAGTTTGGTTCAATTAATATTGACCGTGTTATCGGTTACGTTGCTTAAACTTATACCGAAAGACGAAAAGAAAAATGATCGGTTCAAAACTCTTGACCGTCGATGTGCGGTGTTACTTGATTAAAAAATTCAATTAACTCGCTTTTCCGAATTGGCGAACTGAATTGAACGAGAATGGTTGTGACTGCTGATCAATGGTGTTCGCATCGCAGATCGATCACCATTCACCCCCGCGGAATTAAATAATCAAAATATCCACAAAAATTTTGATTGAAAACGAGCTCCAATAAAAATCAATTAAAGCATGCCGTGTGAAGACTGAGGACGATATTGATTTACAGTGATTATGAATTCAAAAGATAATTATTTGATTCAATCTCAATGATGATTTATAATAGCGGAATTTCTAAAAGAAAAATTTATCAAAAACCTATTAAACTCGAATATGTATGGTTCACCGACGTACAATTTTGTGACCAACAAAATGAGAAAAACAACTAAAAGATTTTAATTTTTCCTTAAATCTAATTTTATGATGTATTAAATTGATTCGATGATGAAATTCCTATTTTCCCTCAGCTGAGCACGCGGTTATTTTATGCCGGGCTTAAGTGTGGTTATGTTCAACGAAAACTTATTATTTTTCACCCGTTTAGTTGGGCGCCAATGATTAGCTTGGTCTGTCGGTCCAAACAGGAATCTTTATTTACGGTTGATGGATAGCTCGTTTCCAATGGATGGTGGCAAGAAAGTGGCTGACTTACGTGTAATGATTTTGTATTACCTGCTTATGGTGACTCAATTGCTGTAAAATGCATAGTCCAGATTTGATGCATACAACTTCTTTATTGTACGCAACAACATGGCTGGGGATTTGCCGGAAGTAATGTGACGGCACCTTTTGCCTCTATTAATTTCCACTCAGGGGTGAGTATCGACTCTCCGAATGTCGCCAGCTTTTAATACAACCTTTTAATCCACTTTAATTACTTGGTTGTAATTCCGTTCTTGCTAGGGCTGATGAGTGTGGTTCGCTCCGTGTCCAATTCCAAAAAGAAAAATATTTTTCTAGCCTCTTGGTATGTGACCCGGTGGTTCTCTTATCGTATGTCAGTGTGGGCGTTTTCATAGTGGCCACGTCAATTCGTGTCTATACTGATATAATGGTTCGTGTCTTTGAATAACTATTGGTTACGTACATTCATCTGGCAATCCCTCAAATTATTGTGATATCACACGATTGGGACATAAATGAAGGCAATAATTGGCGCATTGCGGCAATCGTGTGATCCCGCCTTTATGCGCAGTTACACCAAACAATTTTAAATTTATCAACTCGTATAAAGGCAATCCATACCTCCTTTACTCCTCTAACTCGATCACACCTCTAAAACTGGTCTCCCGCTAAACAATATCCTTAAATACAGTATACATACATAGAATATATATACCCTGCAAACCATTTTTTCAGAGTATTCTGCATTGTAAAAAAGAATTCGTTAAGATTTAATTCTATTTTTTGCCGAATTTTCTAAAATGAAATAAATTACCCACACTTCCATTCTTTTACGAAATTTCGGAAGAAAATCTGTGAAGCAACGAAAATATTGCTGCTATGTGAAGAATATCTTTCAGAATTTTTCCAGAATTTTCTTTATTTTTCGTACAGAAATTTCTTTACGAGTTCGTGTCAACCCCTTCATATAATTTTCTTTGAAAATTCGTAAAAAAATCGTTACAGAAATGAGATACTCCTAAAGATTTCGTTAGGATTTCGGGAACTTTGGTTTGCAGGGTAGCTTAATTGTGTTCGGAAAATTTGTAATTTTAAATTTTTTCAGAACAAAATTTGTGTTTGAGGGGCTTATAAATTTTAAAACCCACTTAAGAACACGGCTCTTTATATTCTTTAATACATCTAACCATCATTACAATAATACATATAAACCATCCTCATCCTTTAATACAGTTGTATTTAAAACAAAGCAAAGATAAGAATTATAGCAAAAATCTATACATACAATGTATGTATATAGCTTATATATTTCATATCCATAATTTCTTCTAATTTCACTAAAATCAACTGAGTATCGTTTAATAAAAAAAAAAAAAACAGCAACCGTAACCAATATAAAAACCTTAAGAAAATTTAAGCAAGAATGATGGACTGTTATATAGCGAGTTTGGCAGAATAAAACATAACCAAAGATATAGAAAATAAGGATGCTGGCTATGTTTACGGCTCCCTTATATTCTCACCCTTATTCATGATCCAACTACACAAGATCTGACAAGATGAAGCAACGTTTGCAATTTCGACGTTATGCCATTTTCTTTAAAATTAACCAGAAGTAAACAAAGAATATGAAGACGAAGCATAAAGAAAAAAATAATTTTTTGGGCGCATGTTTGTGCTGACGAATTTGTTATTTTTATACGTGTTTTTGCAACCGATTACCGCACACTTCATTTTAATTATATTTGAACAAAAAATTTATTGTGAATCGCTTAAAACCACATAAAGAAAGAAATGTAAACACCAAAACAGAAATAGCAAACTTCAAAATTAGGGACGTCACAAACTTTTTTCTCAAATGGTATTGCAAATAGCTGCTTATCAACGGGTCACATCTGTTCTATCTGTTCTGCAACCTTTGCGGAAATCTGTGCAGCATTGCCAGCTATCCGTTGTTTTTTGAAGACAGCTGTATGAAGGAAAACACTGTTCAAGTGCTCATTTATAGTAAAATGTTTGATTGTACATATTTTTAAATTTAAATTTATTTATTTATTTACTGAAGTCAATGAACAAAGTATTCTTACAGACTACACATGTTGGAGAGTATTACTAGTTTAATTACATCAAGACAATTATTCACATGAAACAGACATTTTGGCAGTTCGCCACACTCATAATAAATTAAAAAACCCTTACATATAAGTTGAGATCATAAACTACACTAATGACTGATAAAATAATCACTTAACTGGGCTTTAAGAGCAAATTTAGAAACTGATAAGTCTAGGTCTAAAGAATTTTCGAAGACGTTAAACTCAGTTGGAGTTCTATTAATAGGAGCATTGGCACTATATGCCGTTTTGCTGAGGCCAACTCGAAATACCTCAAAGCGACGGAGGTTTCTACTCGGAACATTGAAGTGCAACCTCTCAAGAAGGGACGGGCAGTCAATCCTGCCTGTAGCAATGTCAGAAATAAAAGACATCGCCAAGAGTGGTTTTCTATCATTTAAGGACAGTAGGCTGATTAGACGGCACCGAGACTCATATGACGGAATCGGGAGTGTGAAATTTAGCGAATGTAGAGCGAAACGGAGGAAATTTTTTTGAACTCTCTCCAACCTGTTTATATGAATAGCATGAAATGGTCTCCAAATAAATGCCGCGTACTCTAATTTAGACCGCACAAAAGCAGAAAACAGCATCTTAAGTGTGTATGGATCTGAGAAATTAGAAGAGTTCCTTCGTACAAATGCACGCATAGCAAGCGAGTTTTTTATCGTATAATTAATATGCATAGCAAAAGTAAACTTAGTGTCAAAGTACACCCCCGGATCCTTGACTTCATTAACCGACTCAAGCGTAGAGTTTGCAATGCTATACGACGTGTGCAAGGGATTGTGCCGTTTAGTGAACGTCGCTTTGTGACATTTATTTATGTTTAGATACAGTCGATTCCTAACGCACCAATTGTTAA
>NW_023458555.1:111573203-111575994 GCF_013731165.1 Rhagoletis pomonella
AGAAATCCGTATAAATCGTATCCACCTGCACGCCTCGACGAAAGGCTGAATAACAGTCTTCAGTGAAGACAGAAAGATTAGTTAGCGTAGATCTTGCTGCAACAAAACCATGTTGGTTAGAACTTATCGCGTGTTTGACGTGAAAGTAGAGTTTATCATTAACGATAGCTTCAAAAAGTTTGGCAACGGTTGATAGTTTAGAGATCGGTCTGTAGTTAGAAATGTTATTCATACAACCGCTCTTAAATATTGGGGTGATAGAAGTTCGCTTCCAATCATCGATAAAAATTCCAGATGATAAAGATTTGTTGAATAATAATTTCAGCGGTTCCACCAGCGAATCACAACTCTTAAATAGAATTGCCGAGAGACCATCAGCATCAGTGTACGAAGAATTTTTTATGTATCTTATCCCTTTAATTATGTCCTCATCGGAAAGAACGAGAGCGCCAAAGTCAAAGGGAGAAGTCATGGTAGAGGAAAGGATCCGTTGAATACAATTTAAATCATCGTCGGACACTTCTTCGTCCGAAGCGAAATTAGACGAAAAAAAAAATCAGCAAAGTCGGCCGCATGTTTCACTGACGTAGCTGTGAATTCCTTATAAAAAACTGTTTTGGGTATGCTTGAGGATTTTCTTTTGGAATTAATGTAGCGCCAAAAAATTTGTGATTATCCCTTACCTCCAGTTCATAGTTCCGAATATACCTTTTGTACAACACTTTGTTTAGCTCATTGAACTCATTTTTATAGGACACAAATAAGTCATAAAAGCGCTGCTCCTTAGTAGACCTAAATTTTTTAAAAAACTTATTTCGCAAATTCTTTAGCCGTCTTAGCTCATTAGAAGACCATGGTACCTAAAAATTTTTTCTATTGAAAGTTGGAACATATTCAGTGCACAGCTTAGCAATAGTAGACTTGAAGATGTCAAAACAACCTGCTACTTCGTTATCGCCAAACAGAACTTGCCAATCAAACTCACTAATAGCTGAGTCTAAGAGTTTAAAATCGCAACGAGCGAAGTTGAAAGTAGTTTTTACGTTAGTAGGAGGTAAGTCAAAAAATTCAGTGAATTGCATCTCCAATAATACAGGCACGTGATGCATGTTCGGCGGAGAGATAGAAGAAGCAAGTTGCGATATACTAAAATCTATGTTAGAACTAACAAAGATTAAATCAAGTAAGCGATGCAGGCTATTATGCAAGCTATTCACTTGAGCCAAACCTAAACTAAGCAGACTATCAATAAGATAGGACTCGCATGAGTTACAGATATTCGATGGTGTTAGAGATAAGTCATTGCCCAAGTGTAACTAACTAAGATTAGGTAAATTGAAGTCCCCAAAAACGCATAACTGATTATCATCCACGATACGGCCTATGGTAAGCACATTATCAACGTGCGCTCTATAGATGTTTTCACTACTTTGCGGCGGAATATAAGAAGCGCAAATTTAAAGTAAGCCCTGCGATCCACTAACACACACACATAACTGATCCAGCAACGTATCACTAACATGTAAAGAAATAGGCACCGCACTAAGGCTGCCACGAACTGCAATCAGCACACCTTCACCTCTGCTACAACCCGTCTTGATAGCATTTCTATCCTTACGGAAGACATCAAACAGATTTGGATCAAAGAATTCTGCGTCCAAGAAATTCGAGTTCAGCCATGTTTCAGTTATCACAAAAACAACAAAATCCATATGTGAGCTAAGCATGCGTACAACATCTGACTTACTTCTAAGCCCAGAAATATTATGATAGTAGATTCTAATACGCTTATGTGCATGCGAAGGAGTCATAAGAGCTACTCCTGTTCTGTTAGTTTTTCCACTTTGCGAAAAAAACGGAAAGGCCGAACAAAGACATTAACAGGTCAAAACTCTGGCTTCATCAGATTATCATAATGTTGATCACCGACCCAAAGCTTAAAATTAATTTATTATTTATTATTTATTTACCAATTTAAAACATGAAATCTGTTGCTTTTCTATACCGGCATATTTCGCCACATAATCAATTATATTGCCAGGTAAGACTGTCGGCAGGAATGATGAGAAATGAAGCCACTTAACATTAACACGGGCAGCTACACCAAGTTCATTACAGACATTAGAACCCATCACACGAGTACGCTTTGCTTTTCTTATTCCTTCTGTTCTCAGCTGTTAACCAAGCAGAGTTATAAGTCGCATCGGTAGGCACATCTGCATTCGTATTGATAACACTAATAGCGTCGTTTTCAGCATAATTACGTGCATGATGATTCGTCAGCGTCGAGTTAGCCGCACCAACATCATCAGTATGAACATGAGCAGTTGCATTAAGTCCCCCAGTATCAGCAGAGTGCGCAGAAAGCGGAGAAAAAAACACATTAGCATTAACATCGAACGGTGACAAAACATTCTTATCGCTAGCAGGTACAGCGTTAACAGCATCAGCATTAGCGATGTTGGTACTGTGAGAGGCATCAGCAGTTGATTTGTTTGCTTTTTGTGCCGATCCAGGTGGAACAGTGGTAGACGGGTCGTCAACACTCGCAAATTGAGACCAAGATAATTCGGGTGAAGGCGGGTGAAAGCGGAACGACCACAATTGAAGAACGGCAATTGTTATTGCTAAGATTGTCCACAGTAGCAATAGGTGTATTAACAGCAATTTTGAGTGTATTAACCTCAGCGACTAACATTTCTAGGCATCTTGCATTGTTGTTGTCTATGATTTTTCTTGATTGCATGTTGGATTTCATTTCATTTGCCAACATATCAATTTTATCAGAAAC
>NW_023458555.1:111576094-111578806 GCF_013731165.1 Rhagoletis pomonella
GTTTTTCCCCCATATAAAATACATGGAAAACTTTGAGCGCTTTGAGCTCTCCCTATTTTTATTTTTTTTTTTCAAAATAAAAAATAGGGGTATATTTTTTTCGATATAGAACATTCCTAGGGGGTGCCGGCATTAAAAATCCGACCTTATTTTTTTACATACATTTTTGGACCATTTCAATGTACATATGCATGTATTTTGTCATTACGGAGAAAAATAAATAAAGATAAAGTATAATCGTTTGTGCCGCAGAAACAAAAAAACAAGTAAGCACTTTTTAACACCCCCAAAATAGTTTGCTACTTGTAACAGTTATGCTGGATACGTGAACGAAATATAATCCCTGGTGAAAAAATGTATTTGTGGAGTACCACACCAAAATGCTACATTGCCATCATAAACGATTTTACGTAAATTGACAAAGTTTGTTTTTTACCACTGCCCTTTGAATTACGTTAGATTTTTTATTTCATTTCATTTATTAATAAAATCATTAGCACAATAAGATCAAAAGAAAGATCTTTTATAGCGTAACAAAAAATGCATAACAGTACATACATATAACTAAAACAGCAAAACTTACTTAAGACTAAATAAAAGTAAAATAATATAATTAACAGAGTAGTATTTTTAAGTGAGTTCTACAATTCCAGGACATATACTTAAAATAAGACTTAATTAAACAAGTACATAGAGAGCACACACAGGGACTGAAGTGGGCAATAAATACCTCAAAGAAGCATGAAACTATTTCTTTATTTGTATGTTAAAATAGTTTCTCCTTTTAGCCATTACAAGTTAATTAAAAAGCAAAATGCTACTTTTTGGTGCGACTGTTTGGAAATGTAGCGTTTTGGTGAGTTCAATATAAAAATATTATAACTTAAACTTTCCCAAAAAATATTACGTTTAGGTTCAAAATGAAAACAGAACTTTTACTAGAAAGACTGAACTTTTATTTTGAGTGCAAAGTCAGTCTTACATCAATTACATACTATTTACTTCTTACTGATCGTCAATTTCGAATTTTTTCGACATCAAAAGTAACGCTTTCTTCGTCCAATTTCGTTTTGGAAACTTCAGGTCTTTCAAATCCTCCATGCTCGCCTGTTTCCCTTATATCTTAATTAAGCCTTTCTTTATACCCGAGCGCACTTGTGCACAAGGGTATATTAATTTTGTTCACATAACTGTTGTTTGTAACAGCTAAAACGAATCGAGATAGATATAGACAAATGTATACATAAATGCTGAGAATGAATAGAGAAGTCGATTAAGCCATGTCTGTCTGTCCGTCCGTCTGTCCGTCCGTCCGTGTACACGATAACTCGAGCAAAAATTGAGATATCTCAACGAAATTTGGTATGTAGGTTTCCGTTAATCCAAGGTAGGTTGCTATTGAAATTTGGCGAAATCGGACAGTAACCACGTCCACTTCCTATATAACGGTAATTTCCAGAAATACGAAAACTGCGATATTTTAGTAACTACTGAAGATAATTCACTCAAAATTGATATTTACAATAATTTTCAGACGAAAAATAAGAATGTTATACATTTTTGGAAAATGGGCGTAGCCACACCCACTTATGGTAACATGTGTATATCTTGGTAACCGCTGTACCAATTTCTTCCAAACTTGGCACAGTGGTTGACCTTGATACACCATACTAAATGGCTGAAAATTTAAAAAATCGGACAATAACCACGCCCACATCCCATATAACGGTAATTTTCAGAAATACGAAAAGTGCGATATTTAAGTAACTACTGAAGATAATTCACTCAAAATTGCTATTTACAATAAATTTCAGACGAAAAATAAGAATATTATAAATTTTTAGAAAATGGGCGTAGCCACGCCCACTTATGGTTACAAGTGCATATCTTGGTAACCGCTGCACCAATTTCTTCCAAACTTGGCACAGTTGTTGGCCTGGGTACAGCATACTAACTGGCCGAAAATAACCACGCCCACATCCCATATAACGGTAATTTAGAGAAATACAAAATCTTCGATAAATCGGAAAATATTAAAGCTAATTTATTCAAATTTGATGCTTGCAACAATTCTTACCAAGAAATACGTTTATGGTAAAATTTTGGAAAATGGGCGTGGCACCGCCCACTTATGATCACATATATGTATATCGGTAACCGTTATACCAATTTGTATTCAACTCGGTATTTTTATTGTGCTTGCCACATAAAAGCAAAACGTTGAAAATTATTGAAATCGGACTAAAATTACGGCCGATTTTCATATAACGGTAAATTTCAGAAATGCTTGAAACTGCAATATTTCGAAATTTAAGGAGGCTAATTTACTCAAAATTGATACACCCCGTCTTACCTTCTATTTATTTAATGTTCGGCTCCGCCCGAACTTAGACTTTCTTACTTGTTCTCATTAATTTTTTATTGCCTAATCCAGCACTTGGCAATACTTTTGGAAACTTTTTTCCTTCCTTCAAATGTGAATCATATTTCTCAGTGGAATCGCATTTGAAATTTGGAAGTGTTTTAAGCAAATGTTGACGGTTTTGTATGTAACACGTTCAGGTGAAGATTAGAAGACTCCACTTTGAATGCTTTGTTGCTCTTATATACACTTTTTAAATCCAAAAATAAAAATTAATCTTTTTTTTTTAATATGACTAGTTATATACGATAAGTTTGTTTTAGAGGCAAGGGCATTTTTCTTTGTATGAA
>NW_023458555.1:111578816-111598946 GCF_013731165.1 Rhagoletis pomonella
CGTATTACAATAATTCACTTTACAGTATCGAGTCCGATAGAAATTCTGGCACTTGATTCACTTCGCGTTTTATTTTCTTTGAAGACTATCGTAAAATTACTTGAAGATAATGTGAAGATTATTTACTTTTTGTTGGCAAATTTCCTCTTTTTTATATAGCTTTAGTTTTTCACTTGATAATTAAAAATAGTACGTTTCTCTATAATTTTTTACGTATCTGCGCGTCAGTTAGAGATGAATTGGAAAATGATGTAGGATATCTCCAAGGTTGGATAAATATATTTTTGGAGTTTGTTGGGTACTTTCAATAGTATCTGCTATTTACATTGTTATATGTGATGTAGCGTTCCTCAATCACGTGGTTTTTTAAATACAATTAAAAAAATGTATTACTTTAAGATTTGTCTGTGTAATAAATATGTGATTTTTAAAATCACCCCCTTATTCTAGAACCCGAATTTTCGTAACTCGTAACGTAAAACGAAAAATCCACATACTGCAACCCTTGCGGAAACATGTGCAGCATTGCCAGCTATCAGTTGTCGTTCGAAGATAGCTGAATGAAGGAAAACAAACTGGAAAGGAATTAAAAAAACACTCATCATGTGCTAATTATTTATTGAAAAATTGGTTAATTTTACATATTTTGAAAAAACTTATGGATTCTGATGTATTTGCAATTATAGCAGCAAGATAAGCGGGCGCTATGGCAATGGATTCACAAAGGTATGCGGAGCTGTCGGGCATAGTAACCATGGGCGTATCTATGTCAGCTTCTGGTTGAATTGTTTAACCACAATCCGGAACTCCTCCTATGCCTGAAGCTCTGGTTCTCAATGCAGTTAATGCAATAACAGCTTCTTCCAAGCCATTGGAAACAAAGGAAAAAAGGACAAATATCTCCATTTCATGAAGAAATTTAATGTCCTTGACAAATTCCTATACAATAAATATATAAGCAGATTTGAATGTGAATTAAAAGAAAATCCCAAGGCCTTTTGGAATTTCATTCGGTCTAAAAGGGGATGCTCCATTATACCTACCTGTATGAATTTCAATGGCACAAGCTCACAATCGTTGGCTGACAGTGCAATTTTTTCCAGCATCTTTTAAATCAAATTTTACTGTAGATGAAGAAACTGCTGAAGAGTCCGTTTCTCACGGGGTATCATCACATTGCTCAGATTTTGGTTCACTTTGCGTAACAGAATCTGACATTATGATTGCTATTTCCAATCTATGGCCCTAATATGGCGACTCGGGTCTAGTTGCTGGTCTAGTAGCTATGGCTACCAGTATCGTAAATTGTATTTTGTATAGCGATTAATCTCAGTATACAGAAAAGTGCAGAAAATATCCGAATTTACTTTTTTGACATGAACTTTTCCAAGTAATTGGCAACTTTTCTCCAATGTGTTGAATAATTTATGTGAACAAATAACAAAATCATCGATAGCGGGAAACAGAAAATTCCGCTACTAGACTCAGTAGCCGACAGTCAGTAGCCAGTAGCCATACGTAATGGGAATTTTAGTATATGGTTGACCGTCGGCTATCAGTCGCCATACACAATACAGCCACTAGATTCCTCTTTGAAATGTGATATTGACGGCCTCTGCGCCCAATTTGTAAAACAGTGTAGCTCTTCGATTTGTGTACCTCTATGTATAATTTTCAATCTTTCTCTTTCCACCGGTTTATTTATTAAACTGTGGAAGATCGCCTCTATTACTCCAGTGTATAAATCGGGCAGTAGGAATGATGTTAAAAACTACAGGCCTATTTCTAAAATAACGATTTGTTCGAAAATATTTGAAAAAGTGGTAAAAGAAAAACTTTCGTTTGCCATTAAGAGCCTAGTAGTATCCAATCAACATGGTTTCGTGAGTGGCCGCTCCACGGTTACTAATTTAGTGACTTTCTCTGAATTTTGTGTTTCAGCGTTTAGAAGTGGATCTCAGGAAGACACTATCTACACTGATTTCTCGAAAGCTTTCGACAGAGTCTCGCACTCAATTTTAGTTCGCAAATTGGAGAATATTGGCTTTCACTCGGTTTTTCTTTCCTGGCTCAAATCTTATCTTTCCAATAGAATCTTGTTTGTTGAAATTGAGCTATGTAAGTCTAAGCAATTTTTGCCACTTCGGGTGTTCCGCAGGGCAGCGTCCTGGGCCCCCTCTTGTTTGTCCTGTTTATCAACGATATTGGGTCGTACTTTAAATATTTCAATTTTTTATTATATGTCGACGATCTTAAGCTCTTCCGCAAGATAACTTGTGCATCAGACGTCGTCAAGCTACAGATCGATTTAAACAATCTTGTTAGATGGAGTCATAGTAATAAATTAGAATTAAACTTTAAAATATGCTTCTATATGACCCTATCTAAGTCTGCTAATACCTTTTCTTCATCTTATAGCATCCTAAATAATCAGCTTGACATAGTTAGGGACTTTAATGACCTGGAGGTTGTTTTTGATCATCGCTTTACGTTTGTAAATCACGTTTGCCATTTGCTTCCGAAGGCTTATAGTAACCTAGCATTTATTCGCTAAAGGTTTCAGGGACCCCTATACCAGGAAGATCCTTTTCAATTCGCTGGTTCGCTCAAAATTAGAATATGCCTCGATTATTTGGAACCCTATTTATAGTTGACATGCTAGTAGAATTGAAAAAGTTCAAAGGAAATTTATTCGGTTTTCTCTTCAACCGCTTAACTTCTCCGATCCCATTCCATCTTATAGTGCTCGCTGCATGCTTATTAGACAGAATTCTTTAGAAAGTAGAAGTACATTCACATTCTGATATTATCTCTGGGAGAATTGACTGCCCTGCTCTTCTTGATCATATCGATTTTTATATTCCTCACAGGGCCCTGCGGTTCCATCTACCATTTTACGTTGGTGTTGCCAAAGCGAATTATTTTGCGTTCGCCCCAATCTTCAGAGCACTTAAGGAGTATAATAATATCTCTAAAACATTGGATATTGATTTTTCCCTGCCTAGATGTATATTTAAGTCCGTTCTTGATTCTTTTTATTGTCAATTTGGTATGTAATAATGTATAAATTCTATTTGGTATTTGTGTTTCTGTACCCAAATCTCGTTGTTATCTAGTCTGTAAGATATATGTACATCATAGACTGAAATAAACATAATAATAAATATTTACTGAACATACTCTTTGTTAGGTCCACCACCTGTTGCGCTTGCTTCTGCCTTCGGCCGCGCTTAGGGATTATAACACTTACTAAGGCTATATGCACACTTGTCGTCCAATCATAGTTGCGTTATCGTCTCGCCCCGAAATTTTGAGCCGAGCACTTGCATTTCAAAGGAGATCTGCACACTTGTCTTTATCGGCTAGTTATCGGCAAATTGTAGAAGATGCAGAAACGGATAAGTACAGCACTGTCGTTTGCTAATCGTTGTGCATGCATTGTTTGTTTACATTTTATGGGGAAAAATTAGTGAATAAGTTAATATTTGCATTAAAATTGCATAAAAACTAGTATGTTTTGCATAAAATTTGTGGAAATTATTAAAATGTGGATAATTGCATTAAAATTCAATAAATAAACTATAAAATATGACGAAATTGTAAAAAGTCTCTGTGTGCATGCAGAAAACCATGAACTGCACCATAACCTAATTCTCCTTTCTGTGTTGCGGGGAAGAGGGGCTTCCGCATGTCAAAGGTATACAACATTTCTTGTGCATATCACTCCGGCTACGCCCTCCACAGTATTTTTGCGCAGAACCCACGTCGAAATTTGCAAAAAAGTGCATAGTGCAAACTGAGTTTATTAATAAGCTAGTGCTGGAAATTCGAAACATTTACCTTAAATAAAATGTGAATCCTTTGATTACACATGTATGTTAAAGTTTTTGGATTCGGGTTATGCGTTTGGACACAACAACCGAAAATCGTTGTACAAATAACTAAATCGGACCCAAGTTTCTCGATAAGGGGCAACAAAGATTCTTTTTTGCTCGTTTATATAAAGCAGTGGATAAAAATATACGTATATATAATACATGTGTCGCCTCCGACACAGAATTGTTGTCGTACAAAATTACGCAAAAAAGCTTACTCGTTCGTTTTTAGGCATGCCATTGTTACGAATTTCGAAAGTTCGAAAATACGATTCGGATTGCAGCATACTATTTCTACGATTCGTTGCAAAATCCGCATACGAAAGAGTTGCAGAATAGGGGTGATAATTTTTGCTTTATAACACTTCCTTTCTACTGCTTCCAACAACGATTTCAGCAAGCGAGAAACTGCGATAATTTAGTAACTACTGAAGCTTTTCACTCAAAATTGATATTTACAATGATTTCTATACGAAAAATAGGAGTATTATAAATTTTCGGATTTGATTACATGTGTATATCTCGATAACCGCTTCACCAATTTCTCCCAAACTTGACACAGTTATTTGCCTTAGTACTTGCGCCGGGTATTTATTGTTCCGCTCCGCCCGAACTTAGACTTTCTTACTTGTTCATCTTATAATTTTTGTGTTTTACCAGTTTCGGCGTTGTGCCATCTTCAGATGGATATTCGTTCCAAAATAAATTATAATTTTTGCTCTATAGCACTTCCTTTCTACAGCTCCCAACATCGATTGCAGCAAGGGAGGACCATTCGAGGTGCCACACAAAAAGCTTTGCTTTCTTGGCACCAGTCCACGTTTTGCTCCACGTTTTCCTAAAATCGTTTAGACATAGTACAATTAAATATTTTATATAAACCCACCTTCAGCGTTATCCGAAGACTTTGTACCATGTGCACTGCTGCCAGCCACCTGTAATGTCCTTGCCTTCATCGTGTTTCGTTTCTTGTTGTGACTCTTGTGTTTCATTGTGGTGATATAACGTAAACTTCACACACGCACACGTGCTTTCCGTTTACTATTTCTGCTTGTTGTCTCTGACGATGTGTCGTCGGTGGTGGTAGGCGTTCCCTGTGCATATGTCTCATCATCTGAGTTGTTGGCTTTATTTTCTAGGGCGGTGGTGGAGGCAAATAAACGCGGCTACACTCTAAGGGTCAAAACATAGTGGAGCGGCGAGCAAAGCGGAGAGCTAGCATCGAACAAAGCTTCAATTACAAACGTGTATGAATGCTTTGCTCTTCACTATGCGCTTTCCCATTGAGGCATATGCGTTTGAAATCGACGCTTTGCTCGATGCTCTTTGCTCGCCGCTCCACTATGTTCTTACCCTAAGACTGAGTTATCTATTTATTTGCAAATAGGGTTGCCAGACGTACTGCTTTTGGGAGTACACGTACTCCTTTTTATTGCATTGTACTCCCTTGTACTCCCAAACAAAAATATATGGAAATGTACTCCTTTATTAGTTTTGTACTTCTGTTGTTCTCCTTTTTCCAGCTATTAATATAGGGTGTGAAATAATAACTGTCGCACAGTTTTATTTTTGTTTTTAATAAAGGGGGCCTTTATAGATTTTGCGAAAATTTTATTAACTATTTATAATTAATTATTAATTCGTTTTGGGAAAAAAGCGCAAGCGGCACGCAAGTTTTCATCGGTTACTTTAGTACATATCTTCTGTAAATATAGGCTAATATCCCCCATTTGGATCCTTTATACTCCGTCTTTTGTCCAACATAAGGCCTCATACTCAGCAATCGGAAAGACTCCGAACCGGTGACTAGGAGGGCATTCATAAGACCAACCCTATACAGTTTTTTCTCTCTTTTTTTATACAAAGTCTAAGAAAAAGTACACCTATAAAAGACGTGAGTGCCGCATGATCTTATCTCCCAAAGCTGGCAAATGCAAATAAGGATTAAAATTCTAAAGTTAATTAATAAAATTAATGTAAAATATTTACAAAGCTAACAAAAAAATACTCTTTTTCGCAACATCTATAAAGGACCCTTTTATTTTTCAAAAAACCTGTGCGACAGTTTTTATCTTACGCCCTGTACTTTGCCATTCATATTGTGGCAAACACTACTTAGTAAGCAAAGTTAAGTGTGATAGTGAAAAGGTGTAGGCATGGTCGTAGCAGAGCACTCGGGTATAAAAATCAGAAAAATATTAAATTAATTATAATGCTTAAATTAAAAAACTGGCCATATATTCAGAAAGAGTTTGTAATTCTATTGTAGAATTTAGTTGGGGAAAATTTCCTATAAGGGCGGTCATTGAAGAGGTGGTGAGCGAAGGGGGAGTGGGCGTGAGCACCCCCGACCACCTAGGCCCCCTATGGGTCCCTAGGGACGCCTTAGAAAAATCGCCAAATATCACAATTGGGTGCCACGCCCACTCCCCCTTTAATCACCATCTCTTTAACGACCGCCCTTATTGCGAAGCCCGCCCATTTAGTCATTTATTTTTAACATTTATTGTTGCTTTGAAAAAGATTTCTAAAATATCTTTGTTTATTTGTACCTAATTTATGGTAATTTGTAACAATAAATTGCACAAAAAATTAAAAATTAAAATTTTTTTAGGTCTTGTACTGCTTTTTTTCTTTCGAAAATATAAATGTACTCCTTTCTCCGTTTCAAAATCTGGCAACCCTATTTGCAAATAGCTAAGTCACGAAAATAAGTATTGATTAGTGGTAATATTTGCAAATAAGCGCAAGACGTTGCCATTCTTAACCTCTTAAAACTTCCACTTTGTTATTGAATATTGAATGGGCTACAAAACTGCAAAATTTTTCTAAGATATCCAATTAAAAACATCGAATTTTTTAAGAAACTTTGTTGCTTTTATTAAATATTGCACAAAGTTTGAAACTTGTTAAAGAACAAACCATGTTTTTATAAAAAAAATAATAATTAAAATCAAATAATAAAATAAATAGTCAATATGTGAGTGTTGCATAGTTATGATCAGGGAACGGCTTTTTAGGGCCTAAAAACCTATAAAAAAGGCAAAATAAAATAACGAAATAGGCTGGAAAAGGCAAAATAAAATAGAGAAAAAGGCAGGAAAAGGCACTAGCTATTGCAAAAATGGCAAAAAAGGCAAAACAAAATAGCGAAAAAGGCAGGAAAAGGCACTAGGTATTTAAAAAAAAGCAAAATAAGGCTCTAAAAAAGACAGAAAATACGAAGAACAATCAAAAATTACATTTCTTTTAGAAATGTTTATATTATAAGTAAAAAGAGAAAAACTATGAACAAGTTTGATTATATAAAAAATTTGTACTTTGAATCTTTGACTGTTTAATCCTTTCGAGTTTCTAACTCATAAAACTTTAATCTGTATAGTTGTAGTAACATTGAACCACAAGATGCATTTTGAAGTTTTCTGGCAGCATTTTCATTCGATTTTCGCGAAGAAAAGCCTTGAATGTACTAAATGTGTGCTCGACGTAAGTTGATACAAGTTGAAACGTTCATATTATCAGGAATAAGGGCATTTTCCTCGCCCTTTACAATTTCATCCAAACCCCTTATTGTCTCCAAGCCTACGTTAGCTGAGAAAACGGCTTTGAATTGGCAAGAGGTCCCTGCGCTTCCATAAGCCGCATGGGCATGTGTATATTTTTTAATCTTAAAAAAAAAATTTTAAATGCTATAATCACTTTTTTAAAGGTAGAAAAGTCAAATATCTTAAAAAAGGCAAAAAAAGGCAACATCAAATGTTTATATATGGAATCAACTAAAGCTAAATCGTGGACATTCTTAATCGAATATACTCTATCTCTTTAGCAGAAAAAAAGGCAATTTCCATAAAATCCGTTCCCTGGTTATGATACTTGTTTATTAGAGAATTATCTGTTTTATTAAATTATTTTAAAAAGTATTTAGTCATTGTTATTATGAGTTGAAAATAAGATAAAAATCTTAATATAATGCGAAACATATAATCACAACCAAACTTTGAATAACTTGTTTTCCAAAGAAATACTAACAAATTTTTAATTGTCATAAGTATAATCTTTAAAGAAAAAATTTTCAGATATGAAGGGTTAAGATTTTTTAAATTTTTCGTGTGGCACATTCGATCCGTAATTTTTAGTTTTTGGTAAATGAATTTAGATTTGTATTCATTCAGCGACCTAGAAACCCCCATATAGCCAGTTGCATAAAAACCTATAAATATTTTTAATTTTTCATCCGCCATATTGGATCTGCCCTTTTGAATTTTTGGTAAATGACTTTGTATTCGTAATCAGCGAACCAGAAACCCTTGAGATACCCAGCTTCGAAATATATTACTTAGTTGTTTAAATTTTTCGTCCGCCATTTTGAATTTTTGGTAAGTGACTTCAGATTCGTAATCAGCGACCCGAATATTCGTAATCAGCGAACCAGAAAACCTTCAGATACCCAGCTTCATAGAAATATATTACTTAGTTGTTTAAATTTTTCGTCCGCCATTTTGAATTTTTGGTAAGTGACTTCAGATTCGTAATCAGCGACCCAATAATCCCCTGGATATGAAGTGGTGTCAAAATCCATCAAAGATTATTTGTTTAAATAGTTTCGTCAAGCTAGATTTTCGATCCGAAGCACTATACAGCGTCTGTATAGGTTATAATTGTTTTTATATCCCATTACAAAGACAGAATTTTATCATTCATCAAAAAGAAAATATTTAAATTAACTTTGTATGCTTTTTACGGAACTCATATAAATATGCTAAATTTAATATATGCATTTCTATTTAATTACAGTCAGCCATAAAAGGGTTGCAAATGGGTGGACTCAACATTGTTTCAATTACTGATGCAACACCCGTATCATGGAATCCACCTCGGGCTAGGAAGCAAAGGAGTTTATGAAAAGTCAAGTTTTCAATTATTTGCATCTTGATGGTTATAGAAAGCTAATGAAGAAAGATGTACTCTTAAATGAAATCAATTTAAAAAGAGGAGTTCAATGTTAAAGTAAACTTGTTATAGTGGGCTCTATGAAAGTTCGCAAATTTACATACATATTTGCAGTTTTACTGCCTGGTTATGTTTTAGCGCGTCAGTTATATACGAGGCTTGCGCACAGAATGGCTTCTAACGTTTACGAATCCCTTGTTAAGTTGTTTTATTAGAGAATTTGTAAAGATATACTCTGTACAAACTTGCGACGTTTATTATGTTTACGAGATATTTGCGAACTTACATCAGTACCCTGTTATGGTATAAGAAAAATAACATTTGTTCTATTATTACTGTTGAAATAAAAATAAAAGTTAATACATAAAGACCGAATCGTAATTGCTTGTTCGGTCGGTCGGTTTATTGTACCCCACTAGCGCGTTGCACATTTCATATTGAATGTACTAAGTGCGTTATATAAGATGTATCATATAAAAAGTCGTTGCCTTATACTAAATTTATAAATTTCTCTTCAAACGAGGTCATCTTACCTGCTGACACTAACAAACATTTAGATATCATACATGGTAGAATAGGATATCAACTGTGTGTGACAAAAGAGGAGAAACTAAAGAAGAAAGAAAGAGGCCTGTCCTTTCTGTTATTTTTGTTGTTGTAGCCTTGGACCCTGCCGCGACTCCTACCACTGGCAGAGTCCCCTAAATTTCAAATACTGGGCATTTGGGTAGCTTAAAAAATAATATGGAACAAGTGTATAATAGCTTCAGATTTTAAAATCACCATATTTCCCAAAATCCTTACCCGATTTTTAAAAAATTAACACCGTTGTACATTTAATTAGAATACCTTTCATTTACAATATTACATTTTATTTGATATACAATTTGTAATAAGTAGTCTCTCAATCTACTGTTTTTTTTTTGAATTGGCAATCACGTAAGTATTTAAATCTACCAACGAACTATACGAAATTTTCACTATATAATAAATGTCAAAGCAAGTGTAATATTACTTTTGAAGTTTATTTTACTTAGTCTGTAAGAATTTGTTAATTCATAGGCAAAACAAAAAAGGGCAACCCACGCCCACTATTCCGTTTTTTCGGGGTGAGGAGCTATTCTGCACTTATACAATAATATAATGGAAATAAATTAAAAAACTGACTTTTGATACCTTATAAAGTAAGCAACTTCTTTACATTAAAAATTAGGTGGCAACCCTATTAGAAATAGGCTCAGATGAATATTGCATATCTTGAGCGGTACATATCCGCATATAAAAAAAAGCTTAAGGAAATTAACAAAATACAAATTTGTATTACAAAGAAACGTGACAACCCTCATCGAAAATCTGTTCGGACTTAAGTTCTCAAAAATACCTTTCATTTGATATCCATATTACGATTTTTTAGTTAAATTTTGTAGAACCGAAAACAAGTGGCAACCCTACATTAGTATCCCAATGCCCGTTTGATACTACATTTTTTTCTTGTATTTCGAGTGTATTTTATTATACTGTATTTTGAAAGAAAGAGAAAGTTAGAAAAACTGACGAAAAACAAACTAGGTTGTTAAAAATAGTCCGGCCAACTTGTATTTCGTTAGGTTTTTTGACAGATGGCTGTATTTCGTTCGTTTTTCTTACACAGCTGTTTGCATTTTGCCAGACGAGTTTTTTTCTTAGCATAAGCAAAATGGAAATACAATTAAATTGAATTCGTTATTGTCTCACCACTTTAATTTAATTTTTTTATGTAACAAAATTGTTCTACGCAAATTTTAATTTCGTTTATTTGAATTTCGGTAAGGATATGTCAAAACTTAGCTTTTTTCACACAGAATTTGTTTCTCTCTAACACATTGCGGAATTGTTTTTGCAATTTGACTTTCGTCAGTTTTTTTTTTGTTTGTATTTCAAATGAAAAATACAGGAAAAAACGTAGTATCATACGAATTACTGGCCATCTTCACATGCTTGTAAGTCTCGATAGAGGCCCTTATTATGAGTTGCATTCTATTTTCGATCTTCGCTGGCTATCGAAGATCGAAAGCGAAATTCGTATTATGAGCTATGCAAGCGTATCGAAAATTTCGTTGAGTATAGAATTTTCTGTCAAACAGACTTTTGCTTTCGTTGGTGTAGCGAAGTGTTAGATAATTGTGAAAAATGTACGAGTTTGCATTTGTTTTCATCCTTTTTGTCGGCTAAACACTAATTTTAAACAGTTTTTATTAATTTCATGCAGTTCTAACGTCGTGAATACTAAACACAAGCTCGAAAGGCTAGTTTTACTTATGAAAGAAAATCCAAATACTCTGATGGCACGATCTCTGAGAGCAATCATAGAGCTGTTTATAGTTTTAACATATTTTAAATAGATTTTAAACGTTTTCTGCTCCTGGCCAGTTTTCTAAGCTCTCATCCTTTGACGAATCGTTGAACCAGAACTCCGTTGCACTATTTTTTATCACGTTTTTATAAACTCGCTTTATTTTTTATTTCATTATGGTTTGCGCAAATTTACATAAGTATAAGCACACTATTTAGTTTGCTCAATTTGTAAACAAAGCTTCTCAGCGGTAAAAAATTTACAATAGTTGCGATTGGGAGGACAAAAAAGGAGTAAATACGGTTCCCTCTGTCAGAAGTTACCAGTTTTAGTCCGAGAATTTTTTGCTGGTAAATTCTGGTAAATGTGTCAAACGATTAGCTGTAGTGTGTTTGGCAACCAAATTGTAAACAAAAGAAAAGTGCACCCTGCTAATTCATGTTGAAAAGTATTTAATTACTTGTTTAAGTTGATTCTAATGAATTTGAAAGTATTTTTGGTTATTTGCATGTGTGAGCTGAGTGTGTTTACATACAAAATAAGCAAAAATTTACAACCAAAATTTGGAGGTTTTGTTGAAGTTGACAGAAGTTACCAATTTTTACTAGAAAGCGATCCCATACTTTTCAATGTTACTCTCTCGCTCTGAGCGAATTTTTATTTTTTGACAGTTTTACTAGTCCGAGTCCGAGGAATACGGGATTGCACATATTGTAAACAACCTACACGAGCGAAATTCGCGCTATTCTCCATAGAATGAGCGCCATAATACCAAATAAAAATTCGTTCGATCAGCTCCGACCACAGTCGAAAATCGAATGCAACTCGTTATAGGGTTTTGTTGATTGGACATTTGACAGCATACTTTTCCATTTGTAAAATGTCGCCAAAGAGGAAGGTTCGAGCTTTGCAGGCTAAATTTGTATTTTCCACGAAAATAAACGATGTTGGTACTTTGAAGAATTCTGCGAAATGAGAAAATACCTGTCAAACAACCAAAATGATAGTTGAAAGCATGCGAGAGCTCGCAAACCGCTCGGTATGCGAGAAAAAGTAAGTACTACAATTGTTTGCAAATAGTGTATGGTACACTTGCACTATCATTAAGCGAATCCTTGTAATATTAAGTTCTTGTAATATTAAAATAACGTAAAGTATTTTACTACTTACTTTTTACTTATTATGGGCGTGTGTGAATCGGTAACAAAGTTCTATGGGGAAAGCTGTTGAAAAATATTTTTACTATGGTGAGACAGTTTTGCCAATCTGCTGTGTGAAATGAAATATTTTTTGACAGCAGTAAATTTTTCATAACCGCAGATTTATTTGGAATAAAATATTACAAATTGAAGTGAAATGAATATTTTAAGAAAGCATCTACCATCGTTGATTGCAATTCATCTATTTAAGCTTTTATTTAACGAAAAATTACACACATAAACAATCTTTGCGATTGTCAAAATTTTCTATGCATTTGTCAAAAATTTCGCTAGCCTCATGAGCTACTGAAATTTAATTCACCTCATAGTTGTCAAAAATTTACTCGACGCGAACTTTGTTACCGATTCACACACGCTCTATATTGCAAACAAAATTTGAAATGAAATAGTGTACCCGTCTTGTACACTATTCTATTTCTTTAAATTTTATCAATTCATTGAAACCTTCCAACAAACTAAATGATGTATAAGGCACGCTTGCAGAATGTCCAGAGTTAAATATCACCCCTATTCTACAACTTTTTCGTATTCGGATTTTGCTACGAATCGTAGAAATAGTATGCTCCAATCCGAATCGTATTTTCGAAATTCGTAACAATGGCATGCCTTAAAACGAACGAGTAAGCTTTTCTGCGTAATTTTGTACGCAAACCATTCTGTGTCGGAGGCGAAATAAAAGATGTAAATCGATGTGTGTTTACAAGAAATTTTGGTGGTGTTCTTTAAACAGATAAATTTGCCTTTCGCATATACGTATAGGCCCCTATTACGAGTTACATTCGATCTTCGACTGTGGTCGAAAGTGCTGATCGAACGAATTTTCATTTGGTATTATGGCGCTCATTCGATGAAGAATAGCGCTATTGTGAACTTCTCTCGTTTATGTTGTTTACAATAGTATATTTTTGACCGCTGAGAAGCTTTGTTTACAAATCGAGCAAACTAAATAGTGTGCTTATACATATTTATGTAAATTTATGCAAATTAAAATGAAATAAAAAAGAAAGCAAGTTTATAAAAACGTGGTAAAAATTAGTACAACGAAGTTCTGGGGTTCAACGATTCGTCAGAGGATGAGAGTTTAGTGAACTGGCCAGGAGTAGTAAATGTTTAAGAGAGTTTAAGTGTAGTCTTAACAATATATTTTTATACAAAATATATTTAAGAAATTTGTCAACAGATTTACTAAAAACTTCCGACTTTCTAAAAAGGCGTTTGTGAGCCAAATCTATTTAAAATATTTTAAAACTATCCACAGCTCTATGATTTGTTCTCAGAGATCGTGCCAATTGAGTATTGGGATTTACTTTCACAAGTAAAAGCAGCCTTTCGAGCTTGTGTTTTGTATTCACGACGTTAAAACTACATGAAATTGATAAAAATTGTTTAAAATTAGTGTCTACCCGCCAAAAAGTAAGAAAACAAATGCAAAATCATAAATTTTTCACAATTTTCTAACACTTCGCTACACCATCGAAAGTAAAATTCTGTTCGACAGAAATTTCAATACTCAAGGAAAATTTCGACACGGTTGCATAGCTCATAATACGAATTTCACTTTCGATCTTCGATAACCAGCGAACATTGAAAATCGAATGCAACTCATAATAAGGGCCTATATTTTTATCTACTGCTTTATATAAACGAGCAAAACAAAATCTTTGTTGCCCCTTATCGAGAAACTTGGGTCCGGTTTAGTTATTTGTATAATGATTTTCGGGTGTTGTGTCCAAACGCATAACCCGAATCCAAAAACTTTAACATACACGTGTAATCAAAGCATGATGCAATAATACAAGGTGGTATCAGTTGTGATAGCTCGATTTGACACTGCCTTAGCTCAGTAGAATAACAAGAAAAACGGGAAGAAATGAGTCCCCATTTGGGGGAAAAATATGAAATTTCATATTTTCTTCTAAACAAAATTTGCTTTTTCATAGTATATTTGCAATGAAATGAAATCAAATAAGATATAATACCTTTTAGAGAAAACAAAATGTGTATAATGAGAAAAAAAAAAAAAATTCAACTATATTATTAGGCAAAGAATTGTTAAAGAAGTAACACTATTTAACCTAAGGCAGTCAATATGGCGGAATTAGAGCGAGAAGTTGCCAACCGATAACACCTTGTATTATTGCATCATGTAATCAGAGGATTCACATTTTATTTAAGACTAGCCAATGCCCGCTTACTTCGCGGCACCTAATAAGAGCTTTTACGTTAGCCAATGCAATAGAGCGTTTAAAACAAAATTAGTCTGTAAAGTCAAAATTTTTGATTTAAGTTGAAACCACTAAGGCGCAGTATCCTCCTCACACATAGGCCAATAATAGTAACGCGGTGGTACCATATGGAATACCCCTTTTGGTGTCATGAGCTTTACTGATGGCCTTATTTCCACCTGTGAGATCTGTGCCAATCATGCGTAATCTTTTTGTATGATCTTGCAACTACAACATTGGTGCGATGCGTATGCCAATAAAAGTTCTTATAGGGAAACTCAAGAGTACAGAAGTGCGTTTTCTTTATAGGAGGGCCAAGAGTCCTCGCTGTCCCACAGGATGAAAAGTTTTCCGGTACATTGCTAAATGATCGCTTAAGTATCTTTCAAATGAAGCAATTGATATACCTAAATACGGTGATTTTTCCTTGTTAATTCACCACTTTTACAATTCGTGGTAAAATGTATTAACTGATTTCTGGGTAGATGCAAGACCGCATGATCGTGCATGAGGGCGTCAAGTAAACTTAACCCCATCCTTCATTTAGACATCTCAAAATTAAATTCGTATAACTTAAACATAGGTCCAAAGCAGGCCAACCACACGGGGTTTCTATACATTTCGGCTGCAGCGCCATCCATTGGGTTCATTTTTTGCAAAACCATTGCTTACCATAAAATGAATACGTGTTATGAATTTAAACCTTAACTCCAGCGGCACTAATCGGGTAAATTTTTATCAAAAGAATTTTCCAACATACAGGTACATAGCTCACATTTAAAATTTGAACGAAATCGGTTAATACGATTTTTATAAATAACTGTACTCCAGCACCACCTAGCGAGTTTTATAGTAGCATGTAATTGGACTATATATGTATGTAAGATAACCTCCGACAATCTGACGGAACTCTATTCAGTAATTTTTGAGTTTATTCCGAACAACGGCTATCATTTTATGCAAATAGGTATGTAGAGAGGACAGTTTATAGCGAAACTCGTAAAAGCAAAGCTCCATTCTTTGTGAAAAATTTAAAAAAATTCTTCAAAATTTTCACATAAATTTTACCTTACTTAAAATTAAAGACAAAGTTACAATAGTTCAATGGGATTTAGAAATCTAGGAGAAAATGGTTCCCAATCGAATGATACTTGCGCGTTTACGTAAATGTATATCGATCCAGCGTTTCCAATTAATAACCACTTTTCGCCATAACTACGGTATTGATAACATATGTAGCTGTGTAGAATTTCAGGACGTTAGCGTAAGCAGTTCCAGAGATAAGCTATATGAGAAGTTCAGTTTGTATGGAAGGAAGGAGCCACGCCCCCTTTCCCAATGTATTTACAATATATGCATCAGTGCTAAGTTTCAGTTCCACAGCGTAATGGGTTTTAGAGATATATTGGTTTTTTGCGTTTTAGTCCTTATAAGAATTTTGGGAATATTCCGAGCTACATACCGAGTAAATTTCTGGTCAGAATATTTATTTTCAAGGTGTTGCCAGATATGATCGATGCAGCCGTTTAGTAGTTTAGTGAAATACATTGTAAAGAGAACTGTATGAAATTGTAAAACGTGACGTCTCAGATTTCTTAATTTTTTGGCAGCAACAACGAAAAGTTTTAATTTTTTTTAGCGAAAAACCTTCCACACAGAAATAAAAAAAATTAAGTTTGTGGTTATATTAAGGCGAAATTTTGAGAACGGTCCGTTGCTAACTCTAAATATAAACAACGACGCACTGGAAAAAGTTAATACGTTCAAATGCCTAGGAATAATGATCGACGATAAACTAAAACAAAAAAAAAAAAATGGATTCTATATTTTCAATTAGAGCTCTAGCAATATGTACGTCGGTGAAAAATGCATTTAATTCCATACATTAGCTTTTGCTTGATACGCTTATAAACATACAGACAAACATACCAAAATTTTATATTTGGCTTCTGTTAATCTAATAAACCCCCTATTAATTTTTCTTTAACATCTATTATGTACAGATATTGGCCTGTTGCAATTTCATTATTCTCAAATACTCTCGTTTGATACCCATATGGCAACACTTAGTTTATATTATAAATTTAACTGAATTAAAGTTTTCAAACCCGCTTCAAGAATATTTTCAAAAGTAAGGTTCCTAATCCTCTTTAGTTTAATATGCAATATTTCGTTTATTTTACAAATTTTAATGAATACAATTTTTCAATCAGTTGGCAAATCCCCTAAAAATATTTTTAGCATTAAAATTTCCTGGCCTCTTTAGTTTGATGCCAATATTGCAATATTTAATCTATGCTATCAGATAAATTAAATTAAAGTTTTCAAATAGGTGGCAACCTTCCACAAAAATATTTTCAGCTGTAAGCCTTTGTAAATTTCTTTCTTTTGACAGCCATATTGCAGTATTCACTTTACCGTATCAATTAACCTAAACTGAAATTTTAAACACAGGTGGCAACTCTCAAATTTTTTCTTCTATATTGGAAGCTAGATCTCTAGCGATACATCGGTGAAAACTGCATTCAATTCCATGTTTTCGACTGATGTGCGTACAAATATACAGACAGACAGAGATTCAAAAATTCTAAAAATTGTTTATTTGGCTTCTGTAGCCATAATAAAAACCCACCATATTAATTTTTCTTTAATATCTATAAGGTACAGACATCGACCTGTTACAATTTTATTATATGTATGTATAGATGTAGATATAGATTTCATTTATTTTACCAATTTAAACAATAAAAATTTTCAAACAGGTGGCAGCCCCCTTAAAAATATTTTCGGCAATAAAATTTCCTAAACCCCTTCAGTTTGATACCCATATTGCAATATTCAATTTATCTTATAAATTAAATTAAATGTAAATTTTCAAACAGGTGGCAACTCTAAAAAAATATTTTTGGCTGTAAGCCTTCTTCAGCCTCTTTCCTTTGCCGCCCATATTGCAAAATTAATTTTTCTTATCAATTTACTTAAACTCCAATTTTCAAACAGGTGGCAACTTTCTAATTTTTTTCCTATATTTTAAGTTAGACCTCTATCAATACATCGGTGAAAACTGCATTCAAATCCATGTATTCGTTTTCAAGTGATGCGCGAACAAACATACAGACAGACAGACAGACCGACAGACAGACAGACAAAAATTATAAAAATGGTTGATTTGGTTTCTGGTGCTCTAATAAAGACCCCCCACATTAAATTTTCTTTAATATCTATAATGTACAGACATCGACCTTTTACAATTTTATTATATGTATAGATTACCTCTATTAAGTATATTAAGTGTAGTTCAAATTAGTGGGAACTCGCTTAAAAAATATTTTAGAAAGTAAACTTCTTAAAACTCTTTAGTTTAGAAAAATCTGTATTGTAATATATTTCATTTATTTAACCAATTTAAATGAATAAAATTTTTCGAACAGGTGGCAGATCCCCTAAAAATATTTTCGGCATTAAAATTTCCTAATCTCTTTAGTTTGATGCCAATATTGCAATATATAATTTATGTTATGAATTAAATTAAAACAAGTTTTCAAACAGGTGGCAACCTTCCACAAAATTATTTTCAGTTGCAAGCCTTTGCAAACCTCTTTCTTTTGACAGTCACACTGCAATATTTACTTCATCGTATCAATTTACTTAAACTGAAATTTTCAAACAGGAGGTAACTCTCTAATCTTTTTCTTCTATATTGTAAGCTGGACCTCTAGCGATACATCGGTGAAAACTGCATTCAATTCCATGCATTGGTATTCGAGTTATGCGCGTGCAAACATTCAGGCTGATTTGGCTTCCGTTGCTCTAATAAAGACCCCCGCATTAATTTTTCTATAATAGCTATAATGTACAGACATCAGCTGGTACAATTTTATTATAAGTACAGATATAGATTTCATTTGTTTTATCAATTTAATACAATAAAATTTTTCAAACAGGTGGCAGCCCTCCCTAAAAATATTTTCGGCAATAAAATTTCCAAAACCCCTTCAGTTTGATACCCATATTGCAACATTCAATTTATCTTATAATTTAAATTAAATGTAAATTTTTAAACAGGTGGGAACCTGTTTTGTATTTTTGGCTGTAATCCTTAAACCTCTTTCTTTTGACGCCCATATTGCAATATTCACTTTTTCTTATCAATTTACTTAAACTCCAATTTTCAAACAGGTGGCAACTCTCTAATTTTTTTCTTCTTATATTTTAAGTTAGACTTCTAGCAATACATCGGTGAAAGCTGCATTCAAATCCATGTATTCGTTTTTGAGTGATGCGCGAACAAACATACAGACAGACAGACAAAAATTCTAAAAATCGTTGATTTGGCTTCTGGTGCTCTAATAAAGACCCCCCACATTAATTTTTCTTTAATATCTATAATGTACAGACATCGACCTGTTACAATTTAATTATATGTATATATAGATATCTAGATGTAGATATAGATTTCATTTATTTTATCAATTTAATACAATAAAATTTTTCAAACAGGTGGCAGCCCTCCCTAAAACTATTTTCGGCAATAAAATTTCCTAAACCCCTTCAGTTTGATACCCATATTGCAATATTAAATTTATCTCATAAATTAAATTATATGTAAATTTTCAAACAGGTGGCAACTCAAAAAAATATTTTTGGCTGTAAGCCTTCGTCAGCCTCGTTCTTTTGACGCCCATATTGCAATATTCATTTTTTCTTATCAATTTACTTAAACTCCAATTTTCAAACAGGTGGCAACTCTCTAATTTTTTTCTTCCTATATTTTAAGTTAGACCTCTAGCAATACATCGGTGAAAACTGCATTCAAATCCATGCATTCGTTTTCGAGTGATGCGCGAACGAACATACAGACAGACAAAAATTCTAAAAATGGTTGATTTGGCTTCTGGTGCTCGAATAAAGACCCCCCGCATTAATTTTTCTTTAAAATCTATAATGTACAGACATCGACCTGTTACAATTTTATTATATGTATAGATAAATGTTTCAAATTTCCTACCACTAGCTCATTAATAAACTCGGTGTGCAATATGTACTTTTTTGCAAATTTCGATGTGGGTTCTGCGCAAAAATACTATGGACGGCGTAGCCGGAGTGATATGCACATGAAATGTTGTATACCTTAGACATGGAAAAGCCCCTCTTCCCCGCAAGAGGAGAATTCTACTTAGTAAGGGTTATAATTCCTAAGCGCGGCCGGAGGCAGAAGCAAGCGCAAGAGGTGGTGAACCTAACAAAGTGCATGTTTTCAATGGCTTTGAAGAAGCTTTTATTGCATTAACTGGATTGAGAACCAGAGCTTCAGGCATAGGAGGAGTTCTAGCTTTTGGTTCAACAATTCAACCAGAAGCTGACATAGTTGCGCCCATGGTTACTATGCCCGACAGCTCCGCATACCTTTGTGAATCCATTGCCATAGCGCCCGTTTACTCTGCTGCTACGATTGCAAATACATCAGCATCCATAAGTTTCTTCAAAATATGTAAAATTAACCAATTTTTCAATAAATAATTAGCACA
>NW_023458555.1:111599346-111599725 GCF_013731165.1 Rhagoletis pomonella
ACAAATTGGTATAACGGTTACCGATATACATATATGTGATCATAAGTGGGTGGTGCCACGCCCATTTTCCAAAATTTTACCATAAACGTATTTCTTGGTAAAGAATTGTTGCAAGCATCAAATTTGAATAAATTAGCTTTAATATTTTCCGATTTATCGAAGATTTTGTATTTCTCTAAATTACCGTTTAATGGGATGTGGGCGTGGTTATTGTCCGATTTTGTTAAATTTTCAGCCATTTAGTATGGTGTATCAAGGTCAACAACTGTGCCAAGCTTGGAAGAAATTGGTGCAGCGGTTACCAAGATATGCACTTGTAACCATAAGTGGGCGTGGCTACGCCCATTTTCTAAAAATTTATAATATTCTTATTTTTCGT
>NW_023458555.1:111599825-111634688 GCF_013731165.1 Rhagoletis pomonella
TGCTGTACCCAGGCCAACAACTGTGCCAAGTTTGGAAGAAATTGGTGCAGCGGTTACCAAGATATGCACTTGTAACCATAAGTGGGCGTGGCTACGCCCATTTTCTAAAAATTTATAATATTCTTATTTTTCGTCTGAAATTTATTGTAAATATCAATTTTGAGTGAATTATCTTCAGTAGTTACTTAAATATCGCACTTTTCGTATTTCTGAAAATTACCGTTATATGGGATGTGGGCGTGGTTATTGTCCGATTTTGTTAAATTTTCAGCCATTTAGTATGGTGTATCAAGGTCAACAACTGTGCCAAGCTTGGAAGAAATTGGTACAGCGGTTACCAAAATATACACATGTTACCATAAGTGGGCGTGGCTACGCCCATTTTCCAAAAATGTATAACATTCTTATTTTTCGTCTGAAAGTTATTGTAAATATCAATTTTGAGTGAATTATCTTCAGTAGTTACTAAAATATCGCAGTTTTCGTATTTCTGGAAATTACCGTTATATAGGAAGCGGACGTGGTTACTGTCCGATTTCGCCCAAATTCAATAGCAACCTACCTTGGATTAACGGAAACCTACATACCAAATTTCGTTGAGATATCTCAATTTTTGCTCGAGTTATCGTGTACACGGACGGACGGACAGACGGACGGACAGACAGACATGGCTTAATCGACTTCTCTATTCATTCTCAGCGTTTATGTATACATTTGTCTATATCTATCTCGATTCGTTTTAGCTGTTACAAACAACCGTTATGTGAACAAAATTAATATACCCTTGTGCACAAGTGCGCTCGGGTATAAAGAAAGGCTTAATTAAGATATAAAGGAAACAGGCGAGCATGGAGGATTTGGAAGACCTGAAGTTTCCAAAATGAAATTGGACGAAGAAAGCGTTACTTTTGATGTCGAAAAAATTCGAAATTGATGATCAGTAAGAAGTAAATAGTATGTAATTGTTGTAAGACTGATTTTGCAAATGCGATTCCACTGAGAAATATGATTCACATTTGAAGGAAGAAAAAAGTTTTCAAAAGTATTGCCAAGTGCTGGATTAGGCAATAAAAATTAATGAAAAAAAGAAAGGCTTAATTAAGATATAAGGGAGACAGGCGAGCATGGAGGATTTGGAAGACCTGAAGTTTCCAAAACGAAATTGGACGAAGAAAGCGTTACTTTTGATGTCGAAAAAATTCGAAATTGACGATCAGTAAGAAGTAAATAGTATGTAATTGATGTAAGACTGACTTTGCACTCAAAATAAAAGTTCAGTCTTTCTAGTAAAAGTTCTGTTTTCATTTTTATATTTATACAATTTGAACCTAAACGTAATATTTTTTGGGAAAGTTTAAGTTATAATATTTTTATATTGAACTCACCAAAACGCTACATTTCCAAACTGTCGCACCAAAAAGTAGCATTTAGCTTTTTAATTAACTTGTAATGGCTAAAAGGAGAAACTATTTTAACATACAAATAAAGAAATAGTTTCATGCTCCTTTGAGGTATTTATTGCCCACTTCAGTCCCTGTGTGTGCTCTCTATGTACTTGTTTAATTAAGTCTTATTGTAAGTATATATCCTGGAATTGTAGAACTCACTTAAAAATACTACTCTGTTAATTATATTATTTTACTTTTATTTAGTCTTAAGTAATTTTTGCTGTTTTAGTTATATGTATGTACTGTTATGCATTTTTTGTTGCGCTATAAAAGATCTTTCTTTTGATCTTATTGTGCTAATGATTTTATTAATAAATGAAATGTAATAAAAAATTTAACGTACTTCAAAGGGCAGTGGTAAACAACGAACTTTGTCAATTTACGTAAAATTGTTTATGATGGATTATATTTCGTTCACGTAACCAGCATAACTGTTACAAGTAGCAAACTATTTTGGGGGTGTTAAAAAGTGCTTACTTGTTTTTTTGTTTCTGCGGCACAAACGATTATACTTTATCTTTATTTATTTTTCTCTGTAATGACAAAATACATGCATATGTACATTAAAGTGGTCCAAAAATGTATGTAAAAAAATAAGGTCGGATTTTTAATGCCGGCACCCCCTAGGATTGTTCTATATCGAAAAAAATATACCCCTATTTTTTATTTTGAAAAAAAAAAATAAAAATAGGGAGAGCTCAAAACGCTCAAAGTTTTCCATGTATTTTATATGGGGGAAAAACAACTTTTCGTAGAAATAGTGTAGAATTCTTGAAAATCAACAGTTTTCGATCGGAAAACTTTTCTTATCTTCAGGAGATTCCCAGTAATAATACGCAATTGTCTCTTTAACCATTTTTTCATAGTAACTATATTTTATAGGTCCTCCAAAACCCCTAGAAAATGCAATGGAAAAATCTTTAATCACAAAAAATGGTTAAATAAACAATTGGATATTAATACTGAAAGTCTCCTGAAGAGAACCACAGTTTTACGACTGAAAAATATTGATTTTTAAGAGTTTTATACCATTTCCCGAAAAATGGTTTTTTCTCCATATAAAATACATGGAAAACTTTGTGCGCTTTGAGCACCCCCTAAATATTTTGTGATTTCAAAATAAAAAATAGGGGTATATTTTTTTCGATATAGAACAATCCTAGGGGGTGCCGGCATTAAAATTCCAAATTAATTTTTTTGGACCACTCTAATGTACATACATGCGTACATATATAAATATACATGTTATTTATGTATGTTTGTGAAATCATTTCCATAGCGCGGTCTTATTCCGCTGCTATAATCGTAAATGCAATAGAATCCATCCTTTCCTTCAAAATAGCTGTCGTGTCGTGCAGACGGTTCGCTCCTGTTTGTTTTCTTTTATTGCTTCAATATGGACAATTCCTGTGGTAAATGCGGCAAAGCATTTTCAAGAAGTGACAGTCTAATAGAGCCGTGCAGTTGCTTTTGTAAAAAGCGATTTCATCGCACCTGTTGCGAAACCATTGTGTCCGAATACGACATTAATTTGTTTCAACGGAACCGCCATATTGGTTATTTTTGTATTGAGTGTGTTAATATGCCTGAAAAACTTTGTAAGACATATGACTCGATCATGGCCTCACAGAAACTTAGCATTGACTTCCTAACGAGTGCCATTAATGCAAATCTCAAAAACGTTTCTGATAAAATTGATATGTTGGCAAATGAAATGAAATCCAACATGCAATCAAGAAAAATGATAGACAACAACAATGCAAAATGCCTAGAAATGTTAGTTGCTGAGGTTAATACACTCAAAATTGCTGTTAATACACCTATTGCTACTGTGGACAATCTTAGCAATAACAATTGCCGTTCTTCAATTGTGGTCGTTCCGCCTTCACCCGAATTATCTTGGTCTCAATTTGCGAGTGTTGACGACCCGTCTACCACTGTTCCACCTGGATCGGCACAAAAAGCAAACAAATCAACTGCTGATGCCTCTCACAGTACCAACATCGCTAATGCTGATGCTGTTAACGCTGTACCTGCTAGCGATAAGAATGTTTTGTCACCGTTCGATGTTAATGCTAATGTGTTTTTTCCTCCGCTTTCTGCGCACTCTGCTGATACTGGGGGACTTAATGCAACTGCTCATGTTCATACTGATGATGTTGGTGCGGCTAACTCGACGCTGACGAATCATCATGCACGTAATTATGCTGAAAACGACGCTATTAGTGTTATCAATACGAATGCAGATGTGCCTACCGATGCGACTTATAACTCTGCTTGGTTAACAGCTGAGAACAGAAGGAATAAGAAAAGCAAAAAGCGTACTCGTGTGAAGGGTTCTAATGTCTGTAATGAACTTGGTGTAGCTGCCCGTGTTAATGTTAAGTGGCTTCATTTCTCATCATTTCTGCCGACAGTCTTACCTGGCAATATAATTGATTATGTGGCGAAATATGCCGGTATAGAAAAGCAACAGATTTCATGTTTTAAATTGGTAAATAAATAATAAATAATAAATTAATTTTAAGCTTGGGGTCGGTGATCAACATTATGATAATCTGATGAAGCCAGAGTTTTGACCTGTTAATGTCTTTGTTCGGCCTTTCCGTTTTTTCGCAAAGTGGAAAAACTAACAGAACAGGAGTAGCTCTTATGACTCCTTCCCATGCACATAAGCGTATTAGAATCTACTATCATAATACTTCTGGGCTTAGAAGTAAGTCAGATGTTGTACATATGGATTTTGTTGTTTTTGTGATAACTGAAACATGGCTGAACTCGAATTTCTTGGACGCAGAATTCTTTGATCCAAATCTGTTTGATGTCTTCCGTAAGGATAGAAATGCTATCAAGACTGGTTGTAGGACGGGTGGAGGTGGAGGTGTGCTGATTGCAGTTCGTGGCAGCCTTAGTGCGGTGCCTATTTCTTTACATGTTAGTGATACTGGATCAGTTATGTGTGTGTGTTAGTGGATCGCAGGGCTTACTTTATATTTGCGCTTCTTATATTCCGCAGCAAAGTAGTGAAAACATCTATAGAGCGCAGGTTGATAATGTGCTTACCATAGGTCGTATCGTGGATGATAATCAGTTATGCGTTTTTGTTGACTTCAATTTACCTAATCTTAGTTAGTTACACTTGGGCAATGACTTATCTCTAACACCATATATCTGTAACTCATGCGAGTCCTATCTTATTGATAGTCTGCTTAGTTTAGGTTTGGCTCAAGTGAATAGCTTGCATAATAGCCTGCATTGCTTACTTGATTTAATCTTTGTTAGTTCTAACATAGATTTTAGTATATCGCAACCTGCTTCTTCTATCTCTCCGCCGAACGGGCATCACGTACCTGTATTATTGGAGATGCAATTCACTGAATTTTTTGACTTACCTCCTAATAACGTAAAAACTACTTTCAACTTCGCTCGTTGCGATTTTAAACTCTTAGACTCAGCTATTAGTGAGTTTGATTGGCAAGTTCTGTTTGGCGATAACGAAGTAGCAGGTTGTTTTGACATCTTCAAGTCTACTATTGCTAAGCTGTGCACTGAATATGTTCCAACTTTCAATAGAAATAATTTTAAGGTACCATGGTCTTCTAACGAGCTAAGACGGCTAAAGAATTTGCGAAAGAAGTTTTTTAAAAAATTTAAGTCTACTAAGGAGCAGCGCTTTTATGACTTATTTGTGTCCTATAAAAATGAGTTCAATGAGCTAAACAAAGTGTTGTACAAAAGGTATATTCGGAACTATGAACTGGAGGTAAGGGATAATCCGCAAATTTTTTGGCGCTACATTAATTCCAAAAGAAAATCCTCAAGCATACCCAAAACAGTTTTTTATAAGGAATTCACAGCTACGTCAGCGAAACATGCGGCCGACTTGTTTGCTGATTTTTTTTTCGTCTAATTTCGCTTCGGACGAAGAAGTGTCCGACGATGATTCAAATTGTATTCAACGGATCCTTTCCTCTACCATGTCTTCTCCCTTTGACTTTCGCGCTCTCGTTCTTTCCGATGAGGACATAATTAAAGGGATAAGATTCATAAAAAATTCTTCGTACACTGATGCTGATGGTCTCTCGGCAATTCTATTTAAGAGTTGTGATTCGCTGGTGGAACCGCTGAAATTATTATTCAACAAATCTTTATCATCTGGAATTTTTATCGATGATTGGAAGCGAACTTCTATCACCCCAATATTTAAGAGCGGTTGTATGAATAACATTTCTAACTACAGACCGATCTCTAAACTATCAACCGTTGCCAAACTTTTTGAAGCTATCGTTAATGATAAACTCTACTTTCACGTCAAACATGCGATAAGTTCTAACCAACATGGTTTTGTTGCAGCAAGATCTACGCTAACTAATCTTTCTGTCTTCACTGAAGACTGTTATTCAGCCTTTCGTCGAGGCGTGCAGGTGGATACGATTTATACGGATTTCTACAAAGCCTTTGACAAAATTCCCCATAAAATTCTTTTAACTAAGCTGGAGTGCTTTGGCTTTCATTCAAATTTTTTAAAGTGGGCTAAATTGTACTTAAATAACAGGATAAGTGCGGTTGTCGTAGATGGTGTTGCTTCGGACCCTTTTGGTGCTATCTCAGGGTAGCATATTAGGACCTCTATTCTTTAACCTGTTCATTAATGATATCTCTTCGTGTTTTTCATCCTCTATGTTTCTGCTTTATGCGGATGACTTGAAACTTTACTCTGAGATTGGCTGCACCAATGACGCTACAGCTCTTCAATTGGAGCTTAATAAGTTTAACAATTGGTGCGTTAGGAATCGACTGTATCTAAACATAAATAAATGTCACAAAGCGACGTTCACTAAACGGCACAATCCCTTGCACACGTCGTATAGCATTGCAAACTCTACGCTTTACTTTTGCTATGCATATTAATTATACGATAAAAAACTCGCTTGCTATGCGTGCATTTGTACGAAGGAACTCTTCTAATTTCTCAGATCCATACACACTTAAGATGCTGTTTTCTGCTTTTGTGCGGTCTAAATTAGAGTACGCGGCATTTATTTGGAGACCATTTCATGCTATTCATATAAACAGGTTGGAGAGAGTTCAAAAAAATTTCCTCCGTTTCGCTCTACATTCGCTAAATTTCACACTCCCGATTCCGTCATATGAGTCTCGGTGCCGTCTAATCAGCCTACTGTCCTTAAATGATAGAAAACCACTCTTGGCGATGTCTTTTATTTCTGACATTGCTACAGGCAGGATTGACTGCCCGTCCCTTCTTGAGAGGTTGCACTTCAATGTTCCGAGTAGAAACCTCCGTCGCTTTGAGGTATTTCGAGTTGGCCTCAGCAAAACGGCATATAGTGCCAATGCTCCTATTAATAGAACTCCAACTGAGTTTAACGTCTTCGAAAATTCTTTAGACCTAGACTTATCAGTTTCTAAATTTGCTCTTAAAGCCCAGTTAAGTGATTATTTTATCAGTCATTAGTGTAGTTTATGATCTCAACTTATATGTAAGGGTTTTTTAATTTATTATGAGTGTGGCGAACTGCCAAAATGTCTGTTTCATGTGAATAATTGTCTTGATGTAATTAAACTAGTAATACTCTCCAACATGTGTAGTCTGTAAGAATACTTTGTTCATTGACTTCAGTAAATAAATAAATAAATTTAAATTTAAAAATATGTACAATCAAACAATTTTACTATAAATGATGAACAGTGTTTTCCTTCATACAGCTGTCTTCAAAAAACAACTGATAGCTGGCAATGCTGCACAGATTTCCGCAAAGGTTGCAGAATTAGAACAGATGTGACCCGTTGATAAGCAGCTATTTGCAATACCATTTGAGAAAAAAGTTTGTGACGTCCCTAATTTTGAAGTTTGCTATTTCTGTTTTGGTGTTTACATTTCTTTCTTTATGTGGTTTTAAGCGATTCACAATAAATTTTTTGTTCAAATATAATTAAAATGAAGTGTGCGCTAATCGGTTGCAAAAACACGTATAAAAATAACAAATTCGTCAGCACAAACATGCGCCCAAAAAATTATTTTTTTCTTTATGCTTCGTCTTCATATTCTTTGTTTACTTCTGGTTAATTTTAAAGAAAATGGCATAGCGTCGAAATTGCAAACGTTGCTTCATCTTGTCAGATCTTGTGTAGTTGGATCATGAATAAGGGTGAGAATATAAGGGAGCCGTAAACATAGCCAGCAGCCTTATTTTCTATATCTTTGGCTATGTTTTATTCTGCCAAACTCGCTATATAACAGTCCATCATTCTTGCTTAAATTTTCTTAAGGTTTTTATATTGGTTACGTTTGCTGTTTTTTTTTTTATTAAACGATACTCAGTTGATTTTAGTGAAATTAGAAGAAATTATGGATATGAAATATATAAGCTATATAAATACATTGTATGTATAGATTTTTGCGATTATTTTTATCTTTGCTTTGTTTTAAATACAACTGTATTAAAAGATGAGGATGGTTTAAATGTATTATTGTAATGATGGTTAGATGTATTAAAGAATATAAAGGGCCGTGTTCTTAAGTGGGTTTTAAAATTTATAAGCCCTTCAAAAACAAATTTTGTTCTGAAAAAATTTAAAATTACAAATTTTCCGAACACAATTAAGCTACCCTGCAAACCAAAGTTCCCGAAATCTTTAGGAGTATCTCATTTCTGTAACGATTTTTTTACGAATTTTCAAAGAAAATTATATGAAGGGGTTGACACGAACTCGTAAAGAAATTTCTGTACGAAAAATAAAGAAAATTCTGGAAAAATTCTGAAAGATATTCTTCACATAGCAGCAATATTTTCGTTGCTTCACAGATTTTCTTCCGAAATTTCGTAAAATGGAAGTGTGCGTAAGTTATTTCATTTTAGAAAATTCGGCAAAAAATCGAATTAAATCTTAACGAATTCTTTAAAATTTCTTTACAATGCAGAATACTCTGAAAAAATGGTTTGCAGGGTATATATATTCTATGTATGTATACTGTATTTCCTCGAAATATGTAAAATTAACCAATTTTACAATAAACAAGCACATGATGAGTGTTTTTTTAATTCCTTTCCACTTTGTTTTCCTTCATTCAGCTATCTTCGGAAAACAACTGATAGCTGGCAATGCTGCACATGTTTCCGCAAGGGTTGCAGCATGTGGAGTTTTCGTTTTTCCTAGCGTAGCTACGAATTACGAATTACGAAAATTCGTGTTCTAGAATAAGGGGGTATATAAATACAGAGTTCATTAGCTCAGTGTTAAATTTTTATATTCATAAACCACCTAATGTCTTGCAGCATTGAAAACTGGCACCGAGTTAAGTAACCTGAGGGCTTTGAAAATTAACACCCTTATTCTGCAACATTTTCATATTCGGATTTTGCTACGAATCGTAGAAATGATATGCTGCAATCCGAATCGTATCTTCGAACTTTCGAAATTCGTAACAACGGCATGCCTAAAAACGAACGAGTTAGCTTTTTTGCGTAATTTTGTACGAAAACAATTCTGTGTCGGAGGCGAGATAAAATATTAGTGGTGTTTATTTAAACAGATAAATTTGCATTTCGCATATACGTATATTTTTATCCACTGCTTTATATTAACGAGCAAAAAAGAATCTTTGTTGCCCCTTATCGAGAAACTTGGGTCCGGTTAAGTTATTTCTACAATTATTTCGGTTGTTGTGTCCAAACGCATAACCCGAATCCAAAAACTTTAACATATACGTGTAATCAAAGGATTACATTTTTATTTAAAATACATTTTTCAAATTTTCGACCACTAGCTTATTAAAAAATTCGGTTGGCAATTTTTTGCAAATTTCGATGTGGGTTCTGCACAAAAATAATGTGATAAACACAAGAAATGTTTAGTTTGTTCCAGTATTCTTCGAGCAAAAACCTGTGGAACTGTCAAACTACAATGTTACTCTCTCAAGTGAGAGTAAAAGCGGAACAGTTACAGAAGTGTACGGGAACGCATAAAGCACTATTTTCTGCACAAACGTCAGTCGGTTTGTTTACATGTCATTGGTAGAACACTGATTTGTCTGAAAATCAGTAATTAATTATTAAAAACTATGGCGCGTATTCATAGTCCAGCCACTAAGTCGAAACTAATAAAGTTAAATTTAAGTACCAACTTAAAATTCACTTCTATTCATAGTCGCATTTCAGACAGTAGTTTTAACTTAGTTTTACGATATTGCAAAACGAGTGTGAAAATTTATCGATTTTTCTTTACGATATTTTGGAAAATTACATTTTTATTAAATAATGTCAAGTTTGATTGATGTAATTTTTACATTCATTGCATGTTTATGCAAATGAATAAGGTATAAGTTTCTTGTTAATTGTGTAAAATAGCCAGAACTACCGCAGTGATGTGAAGTCGATGTTTATCGAAAGCATGCTGTGAAACATACAAACACATATCTAAATGTTATGCACCAATTTGCTCTAAAAGAAAAGCTTGAAATTTACTTATTATTTGAGCATTCATATATGTAAATCATTCCAATTATAAAATTGTGATGTAGCATTATTCGAATTGTAATACGCATTTAATTTCATCTTCCGATTCAAATGGATCGCTCTTTGTAAATTTTAATTGGAGATTATTCAATACTATCAAAATCACGCTCTGCCAACTTAATTTTTACAAATTTCGTATTTTTTTCATTAATTTAATAAAATACTTCTTTCTAGTTACGACTTAATTGCAGCTGCGGAACAAATGGACAATACCTACAAATCTCGAATAAAAAGAAATAAATAGGATCGATAGAGATCATTGAGGTAAACATAGCGGTATATATATTTTTTTTTGAGAAACAACAACTACAACAATTATTAAAGATCAAAGTTCAAATTAAGCATTTTTTAATTAACATTTCCCGAAATTCTCTTCAAGGAATTGGGCAATTTTGATGTCATTTGATAGAGAGTTTAATTCTCTTTAATTTGATATACATATTTATACATATACCTTTTTATAGTTTTCACAAAAATCTAATTAATGTGTGTATTTGCGCAGGCGGCCTTCGGCCGCACTTATGGATTATAACCCTCATAAAGTAAAATTCTCTTCCTGTGTTGCGAAGAAAAGGCGCTGAACACCTGTTGCACAGAACACCTTTCTGCGTAGGCGGCCTTCGGCCGCGCTTATGGATTATAACCCTCACAAAGTAGAATTCCACATTAATTAGATTTTTGTGAATACTATAAAAGATATATGCATAATTATGTATATCAAATTAAAAAGAATTAAATTCTCTGTCAAATGACCTCAAAATATCGAGAAATATTAATTAAAAAAACATGCTTAATTTGAACGTTGACCTTTAATAATTATTGTAGTTGTTGTTTCCCAAAAAAAAAAATATATATATCGTTACGCTCACCTCAATGATCTCCATCGTATCCATTTATGCCGCAGCTGCAGCCGAAACTAAATTTTAAGTTGGTACTTAGCCAGAAAAGTCGAAACTAAGGCGACTATGAATAGCTTTAGTTGTAACTTAGGATAGTTTCGACTTAGTTGTCAACTAAATATGACTATGAATATGCGCCTATACAATAAAGAATAATTGCGTACATATTCAAATATTTCGTTGTTTACTTCCACCTTTGATCGCACCGCGTTCTGTGTTTGTTTACAAATGCAACCCTGCTATCGTTTGACACTTTTCATGAACTTGCAGGAAGAAAAACTTCAGGCAAAATCCTGTAACTTCTGACTGGGAAGAGTTGCTCTCTTACTCGCTCAAAAGTGTTCCCAGTGAGAGAAATTCGTCTGTACGGGAACGACTTCCTGTAATTTCATACTATTTCTCACTATGTCCTAGTGTACTGGAACAAACTAGTGGTATACCTTTGACATGCGGAAGCCCCTCTTCTCCGGCAACACAGAAAGGGTTAGTAAGGGTTACAATCCTAAGGCCCTGTCTCCACAGGAATACACTGATGTCGTGATAACCATGTCACAAAATATATTTCCAATGGAGACCGCCTATTTCTCATGGGCTGCAATATATGTCAGCACCTATTGCTTGACATCTATTGCAGGCAATTTGATAGTTTGGCAGCCATATTTCCATTTGAAAGAAAGCGTGCTTGTGGTAACATCGATGAAATTTTGATATTAAATCAAAATAAAACTATGTTCCCTATTGGATTATTTATGATTACGTTTTTAGAAATTATTCAGCAAGTTTTTTAAAGATTTAAATGTTTTTAAACACCGAAATTGAGAGAATGTTGTCTGGTGGCGTCATGCGGCAAATGCATATTTCAAGACATCAAGTGCCCTCACACAAAAACTTGCAATCATATTGCTCTTCAAAATGACAATTGGTAGGCCATCGGTGTTTGCCTGTGGAGTTCTGCGGTAAGCGCGACCGAAGGCAGAAGCAAGCGCAACAGGTGGTGGACAATGCATGTTTTCAATGGCATGGAAGAAGCTGTTATTGCATTAACTGGATTGTGAACCAGTTCTTCAGGCATAGGAGTAGGTATGTTTGATATCGTATCGATTTTTCTGAATATCACTATTTCATCGCACGATAAACGATTTTTTGAATCGATATTCCAAGGTCGATATATCGAAGACATCGATACTTTACGCGCAATATCGATATTTAAGTTGAAATCTATTTTTCATCTACAAAGAAGTGTATGGAAAAATACTAAAGTAGGTTTAATCAACAGCTTGTGTGATTTATTTAGCACTTAGGTTTGACAAACCGTTGAGTTGTTGTTGTTGTTGTTGTAACAGCATACAAATTCCTCAAAAAGATTTCGGGGAGTGTTGCTGGAGTGACAGTCCTTGGCCAGATATAAATCTGGGTCGTTCCGGTTACGTAAACCCGACTGTTGGGAACGATACCGCTTGAGTCGACCAGCTTGCCATTTTAATCCTCAGTAAATATAAAAGATGGAAATACAGTAAAACCCGCTTAAGTACCTCACGAAAAATTTCAGCTTTTTGAGGTACTTAGGCGGGTTGGGTACTAAAAGAACCCGCTTAAGTACCTCGATGCGGGTACTTAAGCGAACATAATTATTGGTGTAGATACATCTTCTTGATAACTTGCATAAATATGTAAATCCTTGATAAAAAACATGAACATTTAATGAAGTATACGTAGTTTAAAACCAAAATCGTAGCACTATCTAAACAGATAAACAAATAAAGAAAATTGTAAAAAAAAATAGATAAAGCAACGGTATGTAAGTTTTATAAGAATTACATTCTTTAAAAAGTATATAAACCTAAGCTTAAGATTTTGTAGAACACTTAAAAAAATTTATCAAAATTTCAAACTTTTTACCCAGAAGATTTTTTTTGAGTATAAAGTTTTACTGCCCTTTCAATTTTAATCTAACAATGTGCAAGTTTCAAGTGGCTAAAAATTACCGTTGATTTTTTTTCCGAAGGTCTTTAGCGCTGCCACTGAATTTCAGAATATGTATGTAAGTATTTTCAGGAATCTTAAACGAGCACTTAAAATGGGAAAGTTACAAGTAAAATGGGAAATGGGGTACGAAAAATTTAGGTACTTAGGCGGGATGGGCAACTAAGTGGGAAGGTACTTAAGAGAGGGATTTTCTTCAGATTACATCAAAAATTCACGGTGTACAAAAATGTTGGTTACTTAAGCGGGTTTCACTGTAACACAATTAGTTGAAATGGTAAGCAGGTCTAATATTCTATTCAATTGGGAGCAGGGTATCCAGATTGTTTAAATAAAAAGCGCAATTTCTGGAAAAAAATCGCCAAAAATCGCCAATTTTTTTTTAATAAAATTTATGAAATCGATTTAACAAATATTTTATTTTAAAAATGAGATTGTGTTATAATATAGTATTAAAACCAAAAACGAATATAATACCTTAAAAGAGTAATATTTATTATTATCGCTTATATAATAGTGATGTACAAACAATTTTCTTTAAAAATACACATACTTTTTAAAAGTATTTGTTTCCACACATTTTGCAATAGGACTGCGCAATTATTAAAAAATTACTAAAAGTTAAATAAAAACCTATAATAAGGCGAGATCAGCTATTTCCACAATTTTTTCAAAATCACCTGTAGTGTCTGAATTATTTACTTTTCTGTTGTCATATATTGAACTATTCAACCGTGATAACGTACTGTTTGATATTGGAAATGTTTTTCAGCAGCCTTTATATAACACTTTATTCGAACTATTGAATTAAGGCTTTCCAACCTCATCCTATTTCGAATCTTAGTTTATGTTGAATTCATTACGGAAAAAACGCGCTCAACAGAGCATGAGAGTGCGGAAAGGATAATAATATGAATTAACTTATATTTTCACACATTTTATTATCAATTATCTAAAATTCTTCAGAGTCTGGTGGAATAGTTCTGAGAAGAGTTATTCCATGGGAAAGTTAAAAGCATTAAATATTCAGTTTCCGCCGCTTTTCTTGGTTTCAAAGTCAAATAGTAAATTGGCAGGTCCCTGAAACTCGCCCTCTTGTGATTCACACACTTTTATCGTGACAGAATCAAAGCTTTTTAAAAGTATTTAATTGACTAGGTAATCGCTTCAAAAAAATTCGATGATAAGGGTGATTAAACATTTTTGACAGTCTTTTAATATGCTTCTTAAGTCAATTTTATTACGCATTGCATTAGCCTCTTCTGTAAAATTATCTTGGAAAACTCAGTTTTGTATATTTTTATAATTGGAAAAAATGTATTTGACGGGGAAAAAATCGCCAAAAATCGCCAATGGCGATTTCCTAAATTTTTACGCGCAAATATCCAAAAAAATCGACTAATTGGCGCGAAATCACCAAATCTGGACACTGATTGGGAGTAGGATTTTCAACATCGATTTTTCCGATATCGATATTGTTCCGCAGGATATATCGCCATATCGATTTTACATGCAATGAATTAAATCGATTCATGATATCGATACTTTCTTAAATATCGAACATTCCTACATAGGAGGAGTTCTGGCTAGGGTTCGAAATTCAGACTTTGGTATCGATACTGAGTACTTATTCTGACATCGAGCTCATGGTATCGATACACTAAAAGTATCGATACTACTCAGTATCGGACTGATTGAAATACGTTGTTTGGGTTTGCTGAAATTACTTTAGTCTTCAATCGTATATCTACACCTTTTTCAGTTTTAGTTCAGAAGGTTGCAGTTCATACTCAGGAATCCCATTTAAAATTCAGATAGTTACTATTCAAGTTCAGAAATTCCATTTCAAATTCAGAATTTCCATTTCAAATTCAGAAAATTACAATTCAAAATCAGAATTTCCATTTCAAATTCAGAAAATTACAATTCAAATTCAGAATTTCCATTTCAAAACCAGAAAGTTACAATTCAAATTCAGAATTTCCAGTTCAAATTCAGAAATTTGCAGTTTAAATTCGGAAAGTTACAATTCATATTCAGGGTTTCATTCACTTCAAAACTGGTGAAAAATCTAGTGATTGTATGGGCGGTGTGCAGATTTTCACCAGTTTCCCCTTGTACGTGTGAGCCTTGCATCACTGTCGCACTCATTCAGATACTTCGTAAGGAAAACATATAGCCGCACTCGTCTAGCATTGCCCACTTCAGCCGGCGCAGAGTTGCATTTTCTTCACAGCGAATTCAAAATAACCTTAGAAACTTTAAATAAAAAATCTTAAAATTTTCTTGATTGTTATTTTGCAAAATTTATTTTTCAAAATGCATTGTTAACCGAATATACATAGTAAGAAATCAATACTAGGAATAAAAATTATAATTAACAAGAATAATAAAGATAATTTTACATACATATCTGTTTGCTTAATTGATTATTATTACTACTACTCCTTTGCATATAGCTGTATTCAAATGTTGCAAAATTTCTATAAAAAAGTTAAGCGATTTTAACAATATTATAATCAAAAGAAAGGTAATCGATTTACCTTTTTTTGATATATATTAACAGTTGCAAATCATTTACACTAGTTCACAAAAATTCGGTTTTGTTACAACTTGGCAAAATTTGACGACTTTTTCACTTCTTACATATAGAGGTTTTCGAAAGTTGCAAAATTTCTATAAAATATTATCATCAAAAGAATGGTAATCGAAGCTGCAATTCATATTCAGAAATTCCACTTTAAATTCACATAGTTACAATTCAAGTTAAGAAATTCTATTTCAAATTCAGAATTTCCATTTCAAATTCAGAAAATTACAATTCAAGTTCAGAATTTCCATTTCAAATTCGGAAAATTACAACTCAAATTCAGAATTTCAGGTTCAAATTCAGAAATTTACATTTCATATTCAGAATTTCCATTTTTAATTCAGAAGTTTACAATTTAAGTTCAGAAAGTTACAATTGGTATTCAGAATTTCCATTTCAAATTCAGAAACTTTCATTTCAAATTCAGAAAGTTATAATTGAAGTTCAGAAATTTCTAATTTAAGTTCAGAAAATGTATATTCACTGTGCGATGTAAAGAATTTTTAGAAGCGACTGTGTCACAAAGTTTTCAATTCAATTTTATTCCACGTTCCAGCCGCTACTTGAGATTTGCCGAATTTGAAAATTCTCAAGTAAAAGTAAACAACGCCTTAGAAACTTTAGATGCCTAATGCATTTGCTAATATCATCACAAAAATCGCCGTTTTTTAAGATTTTCGCTATTAATTCTTTTTATAAATCATATATTTTACAATTTAACACAATAAAACCACGGTGGTCGGACCATAAATACTCGTTTACCAAACGTAACCGCAAAATTTTTCGTGGAGTTATTTCTCTTTATAGATAGATAACGTTCTATAAATACGGCTTTTTCAAATATCTCGGCTCCTGCGCCACCAATCGGATTAACTCACATTTTGTATTTCATTGTCATCGGGTTCTGAGCCAACCGTGAAGTTTCAAGTCTCTAGGTCATCGGGAAGTTGGTTAAAAATTGATTGCAAAATTTGCCCCTAAATACATACAGAGCAAGTTAAATTAAAACTTGTAAAAATACAAGTCCAATTATGAAAATTTAATTATGATTTTTATCACAAATATCATAGCCGTTACGGTCCTTGGTTAAACTGACTCTCGTTGTTTGGGAAGACTTTTTCCTCCAATGCAAATTTAAAATAAAAAGTTTTCTGAATTTAATTTGATATTTTCTGAACTTAAATTGTAAATTTCTAAATTTGAATTGGAAATTTCTGAACTTCAATTGTAACTTTCTGAATTTGAAATGAAAGTTTCAGAATTTGAAATGGAAATTCTGAATATGAATTGTAACTTTCTGAATTTAAATTGCAACTTTCTGAATTTAAAATGGAAATTCTGAATATGAATTATAACTTTCTGAATTTGAACTGGAAATTCTGAATTTGAATTGTAATTTTCTGAATTTGAAGTAGAAATTCTGAATATGAATTGTTATTTTCTGAATTTGAAATGGAAATTCTGAATTTTAAATGCAAATTCTGAACTCGAATTATAACTTTCTGAATTTAACTTGCAGCTTTCTGAACTAAAACTGAAAAAGGTGTAGTAGTTAAAAAATATTTTAAGTGGTTTACAAAAATTCACTTTTCTTACAACTTTGCAAAATTTTACTACTTTTCCACTGCTTACATATTGATCTTTTCAAAAGTTGCAAAATTTCCATAAAATAGTTAATCGATTTTAACAATATTATCATCAAAAGAATGGTAATCGCTTTACCTTTGTTTTGATATGTAATAGTAGTTAAAAAATATTTTAAGGGGTTTAGAAAAATTCACTTTTCTTACAACTTTGCAAAATTTGATTAAGTTTCCACTGCTTACATATAGATCTTTTCAAAAGTTGCAAAATTTCTATAAATTAGTTAATCGATTTTAACAATATTATAAACAAAAGAAAGGTAATCGATTTACCTTCTTTTGATATATATTAGTAGTTAAAAAATATTTAAGTGGTTTACAAAAATTCACTTTTCATATAACTTTGCAAAATTTGACCACTTTTTCACTGCTTACATATAGTTGTTTACAAAACTTGCAAAATTGTTATGAAAACGTAAAGCGATTTTAATGGTGTTATAATCAAAAGAAAGGTAATCGGTTTACCTTTCTTCTGATATATATTAACAGTTGCAAATCATTTATGGTGGTTCACAAAAACTAAGTTTTCTTACAACTTTGCCAAATTTTACAAGTTTGAACTACACTTTGAAGGTGCTCCTGGCGATGAAGGAGCTGAGGGCAGAAGGTACTAGTGGTGCTCCTGGCGACGATGAAGCTGAGGGCAGAAGGTTCTGATGGTGAATCCCAAATCTGTAAACAAACAAAAATTTCAATTAAAATTTATAAACATATAAAAAGTCTCAATATATACCTTAAGAATGTGACTAACCCGCTGCTGTTTTGCAATCTAAAAGAAGAAATTACATTATAATCAAATAAAATTGTTAAATACGTATTCTTACCTTCAAAATTTTCGCAAAGTGACATTTCTTCACAGTATGTATACTGTCGTCAAAACTCCGATGTTTCTAACTTGCTCGCTCTGACGCATAGAATTCTTATTAGAGTACGAATTCTTATCGGGTATGTAACTTTAACAAAGGGACATTGTTTTGACAGTTCGAACAAAAAATTTGTAAGTGTGTGGGTGAGATGACTAAAAAGTTGTGAATGTGTTTGTAAATCGTTTGAATTTCAGGGGAAAGTGGTGAGCCGTAGCTGGCAGGGTTTATTCCTCAGCCTTTATAGTGCACTCGATATAACCGTGCTAAAAAGTAAACAAACTCCGTTAGTTTCATTCGGCATTTGTTTAATAATAAATTTGCGCTGTGGCCCGAAATGGTAGCAAACAGAAATACAAATTTATTATAATAATAAATACAATTAAAAACAGGCTGTATAAAGAAGAAAAAAACAGTCAATTTTGATTTCGTGTTAAATGAATTATTCGTTTATACGGGTTTTCTAACTGATGTGAGAAATAAAAAACCGATTTTAAAACAAATTCGAGTCAATACACTTTTCAATTTCAACGCGAATTGAAATTTTGTTTATGCATCTGTTTTGAATCACACCGAACTGAGTCACAGCGCTTAATGTGTCGGTATAAACAAGGTAAAGATAACTGTGCCATATGTCTAACGACAATGTTTTATAAAGTCGTATGCCGCACAATACCCTGTAGACATTTGTTCCATAAAAAATGCATAGAAAGCTTGTTATCAGCCGTGCCCAGGCTATGTGCAATTTGCCGATCTGAAATTAATAGTAAGTATTATGTTAAGTTATTATTTATGTACATAAATATGTATATACATATGTGAAAAAACCTACACATAAATTTATGTAAATATGTTTTATCTTTTTATTAGGCATCGAGGATATAGAAAGAATGAAATACAAGAGGTACACTTCCAAAGATCGGGAGAGAATTGTTACTGTTGCGAATCGGGGGGAGGATTGGCCAGCATTAGCGGCATCGCTTGGTATAGCCTATAAAACTGCTTTTACCTGGGTGGCGAGTGGCAGAACTACAAAACATCCAATGGGAGGTAAAAAAAACCTACCAAGCTAGGAAACGAGCAGATTGATGAAATACTCCGTTGGATTGAGGAGGAGTGCAGTCTTACCTTCCGGCAAATACAGGCGAAAATTTTTAGTAATTTTAATATAACGCTATCATTGTCTACCATTAATAACTACCTCTAAGGAAAAACGTACACTGTTAAACAAGTTCACATACAACCATGCACACTTAACTCACAACAAAACAAAAACACAATAACATAAATCATCAAACAAACAAAACAAAAACAAAAGAGTAGAATATGTAACCCAACTCAACACATACATACAAACCGGGAACAGCTTGTTTTCATTGACGAAACAAATTTCCATTTGTTTTGTCGACATACGCGTGGTCGTTCGAAAAAAGGCAATCGTGCGGGTCAGTTATTGCCAGCAGCGTTGCCATTTTAGCCGTTTTCCGGCTAGATTTAGCCGGTTGCGACAGCAAACAGCCGGAAAAAAATTCGATTTAGCCGGCAGCCGATTTGTTAGCCGTTTTGAAAAAAAAGTAGCCGTTTTTAGCCGATTTGGCTCTTCGCCTTATTTTATTAAAACTCAAATATACAAGTTTTTATTTTTACAAATTTAGTGTTCCAAAATCTATTAGAAATGACTAGTCTTATCGCTGAGAAAATTTTCATGTCGGACTGTGTTATATAAAATTGAAAAACAATCAGATAGTGAGCCGATTTCAATGTTTTTTCTTTTAAGCGAATGACCCAAATATACATAAACTGGGACGCGTCATTTTAGCAGATTAAAAAGTTACAAGTTTTGCTGAAATTTTGCAGAATTTTCATAATTTTTACACCAAGTGTGAAATCTGTTTGTAGTATATGTTGTTTGTTAAGTAATGAGCTACATGTTCATAAAAAATAATAAATATTAAATAAACTAAAGAAAAATAGGCAAAACTTGCTTCAATTTTGCGTCCCAGTTTATATTTGGGAGAACGTAGCGGGAATTTTCTTAATAAAATGTAAATTTAAGTGTGAAGTTTTATTCGCTACACTTAGAAAATAAAAGAGCACGAATTTCGATGTGGAGCAAAACTCTCTGGGAAGACAATACATGGTGCAAACATACTTTTTAAATTTTATAAAATAAAACTGCAGTAGTTTTCATCTTATGTGGATAATTCTTGTGACAAATACATAGTTTCGTGCTTATATTTTTGTATATAGATTTTTAGCAGCACCACATCTTTATCAGAAAATTCCGAGAATCCAAAAATTGGTACTGTTACAAGCTGCAGGCATCATTTTAACTCGACCTCTTTTCTGTCCCACGGATAGTGGTACATCTTTCATAGGTTTAAAGATATTTCGCGTCAGCAATTTGTTATCAACCTACGTACCCTACCTCGGAAAAGCAAAAAACTTTATATTCGAACGTTTGCTCAGGTGTACCGAATACTGGCAGTTTGGAAACGCGCAACACTTTTAATATTTTCATCGAACTTCACAACTTCAAATTTTTGAAGTGAAACTTCTTTAGCGGCGGTTGGTTGGTTGGAAGTAAATTGGCAAATTCAGCGGAAATTGCACACGGATCTGGTTGGGACGGAAATGATGCAACGGAAGTGATGCAACGGAAATGGTGCAACGGAAATGATTGGGGCTGAAACAAGTACTTCTTGTGTATATGCAACGGAAATGATGCAATAGAAATGATGCAACGGAAATGGTGCAACGGAAATGGTTGGGGCTGAAACAGGTGCTTCTTATGTGTATGCATATGGTATAAATTTAACAAAAATTTGCTAACAAAAGGTTAAAGAATAACACTTAGAAAAAGACCAATACAAGAATGAAAGTAAAGGTGACTACGTACATAAATGATGAAAAGGATAAAGGCAAAGGTAAAAATAACAACAAAAACAAAGATGCGTAAAGATAAATGCAAATATGAAGACCAAGGTAAATCTAAACACTTTACTTATATATATAAGAACAAATGTGAAGGGGAATATGTAGCTAAAAAAATGATGAACAAAAAGTAAAGACAAAGAGGAGGATGGGGATACCGATAAAAGCAAAGATGAAGATAGGGGAAGAAAGATTAAAATAGAGGTAATTAAAGAGGAAAGGATGTAGAGAGATACACAGAGACCCAATCTGGGAACTATTTTTGGTTTTGGGTTTGTTATCGATTTTGTTATCGATATTTATCGATTTTTTTATTGATATTTATCGAATTTGTTATCGATATTTATCGATTTTGTTATCGATATTTATCGATTTTGTTATCGATATTTTTACAGATTTTCTAATCGATTTAGCTACCAATGGTATTATCGATGTCGCTATTGAAATTTTTATCGAATTTGTCATCGATTTTGGTATCGGTATTTTGATGGACGTTATAATCGATTTTGTTATCGATAGAGTATAATGATAAAAATGAAGATAATGTAAAAACAGAATAGCATGAATGTTATTAAAACGAACAGTGGTAGAGGAAGGGATCTAAATTGCTAGAAAAAAAGCGAAAAAATATAACCTTAAGCAAAAGCAGATGTGTGTATGTATAGATAGATAGTAACGTAAGTTTCACTTCTACCGTGTGGCCCAGGCGCACTTACTTTTTTTTTCTACTTTTTTAAGAAACAAAAATTTTTCTGCTAGTGAATCTGGTGGCATGATTTTAGTTAAATGTCATAAACTTGTTAAAAGTGAAGTGGTCGGCAACAACAACGAATGTCAATAAATTAAACTACCTTCTGCTTTCACAGCTTTACGTGTTCATTTCTCAAAATATTGCCCTCCGACTAAGCAAAAGTGCCATACTCTCAGCTAATATAGCCATTTTGCGGGACAAAAAGCAACCTACTGAAAATGATCCAATATTTATAAGAAGGCAAAATTGTTTAATAGAAAAGAAAACGGCATAAGTTTGTAATTTATCTCTGTTTTTATATTTAAGTAATACAAACATGACGGTCGCCCTAAAAAGTTCTGGCAACACTGTTGCCAGCTACTCGTGGCGCAAACATCCATCTGATTGGGGCTATGTCGGGTTCATCAGTTGTAAGCCTGGATCGAAAACGATGTTCTTTTAATACTGATTCATGTAATCGCTGGATTGGTAACATTTTACAGTAGTGGCGTGATTCTGGAAACAACTGGAGTGACTTAGTTATTATTATGTGATAATGCGCCTTATCATTCCAGGATTGAATCTGGCATTCGAATGGGCAGGCAAGTGTGCTTAATTTGGGACCATATTCGCCCATGCTGAACCCAGTAGAGACAATATGGTCTAAAATTAAGTCACTTGTTAAGTCAAGTATGGGTGTCCCCAACGTCCAAGGTCCAGGATTAAATGAGCAAAGGCTACAGTATTTGGAAAGAAAAATTGATGATGCCCAAGTAGCAATATGTATCAGGTGGATATTGTGCTCGAGTAACACAACATTGCTTCTCGTTCCATGCTGATGTATTGTCCTTGCGTGATATGTCGGCTGGTGAATAAAAATTTTGCCATACTGTGCTGATCTTGGTCGCTTAAATCATGTTTGTTTATATAGGCTCCGTGGATCTAATATTTGCAAGTGCTAGTAAAACTAAATTTTGTCCACTTCATACCCAACTTTTCGCTAAATTTAACTAACTAACTTTATCCCCAACTTTCGCTAAATCAAGGGCAAAAACGTTTATTAAAAACCAACAACGAATAACATATAAACAATTAGCAAACATGGTAAACATAAGTAAATCATTTCATATATAGTATAACAAAAACAATATTAGTTCAAATACTATTTTTGCTACATTTTAAATGATTTACATATGTTTACCATGTTTGCTAATTGTTTATAAGTGATTTGTTGTTGGTTGTTTATAAAGGTTTTGCCCTCGATGAAGCTAAGGATTTTTAGCGAAAAGTTGGGGATGAAGTGGAGAAAATTTAGTTTTACTTACACTTGCAAATATTAAATCCACGAAGCCTATAAAAACAAATAAAAACTTTGTCCTACCTACCCATGATAAAAACATAGCAAGGTAGAACCGTTCTCTCAATTTGTCGGCCATGATTTTTTTTTGAAGTTTGCCAACATTTTAAAATCATATAAAAGTGAAAATAAAAAATTGAAATTGTTCGAAATTGTTGTTGCTTGAGATTAAAAATGAAAATGTGTGTGTGAGTTTGTGAGTAAATTTAAAAATTAAATTGTTTGGAAACGTCATGAATTTTAAAAGAGACTCTCAGCGGTTCTACCTTACTATAGGGCTATTCGCGATCCGGTGCAAATGGCCTAGCATCATTGCATTGCAAATTTGTATTGCAAATTATTTGCAATACACAAACAAAATACACGAATTTGCATTTGTCATGGCTTGACAAATTTGCAATACCGAAAATCCATAGCATAAAAATGCTATGCATTGCAACTCTGGTTGACATTTCTATCAGCTGATTAAATTCATAAACAAAACCAAAGCTGATGCACAAAAAAGGAAACGTAAAGTAAAATGGAAACTAAAATTATTAAAAAGAAAATAAAAAGAGAAAAACCCAACAAAAAATGGACTTTGGAAGAAGTTAACACCATACTGAACTATTTGATGGATTCCCAAAAAATTGAGGTAAGCAAAATATTTGCGGGATTTGCAGTGGTCAGATCATTACGGAATTGGCTTGTGTGGAGTGCCAGTCGCAGGTGCCACTACTTAAATAGAATCAATAATTACCACTTCCCATTTTCTAGAAACCTACAGCACAAATTTTTTATAAAAATTCATCGAAAAGACTGGTATCAACGCTACATGGGAGCTAATTCGATGGAAGGTTCGACATTTGAAGTCGACTTACAAGGACGCTTCGGATTGGCGCAGCTCAACCGGTGCTGGACTCCTGGAAATCGACGCTGGGGCTAATAGTGTTGAAGGTAAAATATTTTTAAAAAATTCATATTTATGTACATTAAAAAAATCTACATTTCAGGGAAAGTATTACAAATTTGCCCACACTATCATAAGCTTCATCAAATTTTTGGCGCAAAATGTACGCAGAATGCGTATGAAGTTATCGATTCAGGTGAAATAAACGAAGCTGATGTGGAAGTATCTGAAAGCATAGATTCAGATTGTATTATATACGAGTGTATTCAAGAAACAGGTGAGGAAGCTGAAATATGTGTTGCAGCTGAGCCAGTCGCGGGAACTTCATGTGGCCAAAGCTCGCAAGCGGTGATTCCAAAGAAGGCAAGAGACTTCGCCGAAAAATTTAAAAAAAATTCCCCAAAGACCCCTGCTGCTCATTTGGCTGCTTTTCAAGCAGAGCGAACTGCAATGTTCAAAATGAAGATAGAGTGGGAAAAAGAAAGGCAAGACAAGGAAATAGAAATTCACGAGAGAGAAACAAAACTAAAAGAAGATCAGTTGAAAGCAGAAATAGAATTTAAAAACCGCGAGATGGATTTGAAGGCTCACCAAATCGAAGAGGAGTTAAAAATGAAAAAACTTGAATTAGAAAAGGATGAGCGCATAAAAATGTTTGAAATTGAAATGAAGTATAAACATGCGAGTACACAATAAATGTTTTTGGACTAATGTACATAAGTATACATATACATGTATATAAGCACATGAATGTACATATCTGTTCGTATGGAATAGTAGTTTATATCGAAAGGCTGGCTATAGTATAAGACAGCATTCGTAGCATATGATTGCGAATGACTCACTGGCGCCGAGCCGTTGAAGAGCTTTTGGCAAATAAACGTGCAAGAAATAGTTCCAATGCTAGCAAGTCAATACTCTTATTAATTCTCGTCGAAAAATTCCTTGTTTTTTAAAGAATAAAGAGAATGCCGCATTATACTATAGCCAGCTTCCCGACATAAGCTACTTTTTCATACGAACACAGATATATTTACATAGCACCAACAAGCATTTATGTCTTTTATGTGTATTGAACCTCAGTTTTTTCATTCGGTTTTTTTTCTTTTTTATATACATACATAAATGTACAAAATGAATTTCGAGATTTTTGTTTGAATAAATGTACTTTTTAATTACACATAAGTGAATATATGGCTTCTCTTTTCATTTCTCCACCAATGTTTGTTGAAGCGTCATCCACATTTTCACAAAATTCTGCTGAATTTTGATCAAAAGTGGATATCAAGTAGCTTTCCTTATCATTAATTAAAATATTATGCAGAACGCAGCAGACAAGAAACCAATCGCAGCATAGTTTATGATTGTTTTTGTTGGCTAGGCGCATTCTTAACTGTTTAAGGCTACCAAATCTTTCTTTAAGGACACCAAAACAATGCTCAACTCTTACGCGATACTTGCTGTGACGCAAGTTAAAAGCAATGCGATGGTTTCTGTCGAGCTGCCTAGCATTGCTTCTATATCGGGTAATTAAAGTTTCAGATATTGGATACGCTGAATCTCCTGCTATCCATTGTTGTGACGAAAAGTATCGTTCCTTTCTTTTGAAAAGCGAGGAGTTTCGATATATTCGAGCATCGTGCCAGCTACCAGGATGCCCAACTACAACATGTCTAATCTTTAAAGTGTAATCGCAAACAACTTGTGCTTTTAGGGAATATATATGATTGCGCGAAAAATATGACGTATGATCTTCAATTGGCGATTCTGCTAGCTTAATTTCCGTACCGTCAATATATCCAATGCAATACGGTAGCTCATCAAAGGTAGCTGAGACAATTTGTAAACGCTCACTCTTATCAGGCCAACAAATATATTGCGTTTGTAAATTCAAAAACGTTTTGAAAATTCTCTTGGTAATTTTCGATATAGTTCCTCCATCCCCTATTCCGAATAAGGTCCCAATTTTTCTAAATGCTGCACTTTCCCCTGACGAGCCTAAACGAAAAAGCACAATCGCTAGTTGCAGTTCAATCGAAAATTGTTTAGAAGAATGTGGCTTGTTTGTGGCTCATTTTTAATTAAATCCACCAGCATTGAAAATTCCTGTCTACCGACTCTTAACATTTGCCGAAATCTATTCTCGTCCAACATAGTTAAAATGTTATTACGCCACTTATCAGACTTAGGAATAGTGTTCGGGATTCCTCTAGGGCACATCATCACAATGTATAGATTTTCATCCAGCTCATCTAAAATTTCTTCAATCGCGTCATCTCCAGTTTCCATTTCTGTACAAAAATGTTCAGTGATGAAAAAATTTAAAAATATACATGTTTATACCATACCCGCATTGCTAACAATTTCCTGACTAGTTTCATTTATTAAAAAATCAATAATTTGGTTTTTTTCACTCTTTTTTGGCATTGTTTATAAATTTTTATTAGCAACCACTTTTAAATCAGCTGTGAAATTGTTTTGCAAAAGTTTTACCATGACAGTTTAATAAAGGTCGCTCACAATCCATGGCATATTTCTGCAATTGCATAAATTTGTCAGCTCTTATGCACCGAATCGCGAATAGCCCTTATATTTTTATCATGCTACCTACCTACCTACTTGAAATTCGTAGACTGCTTTCACTGAACCCACTCGAAATGTCAAAACGAATAAACTTTCTACGACGAGTTTTAGTTGGCGGGAGAAAATTTAAATAAGCAGAAAATAAAAGAAAAAGCAAATCGAACCAATACAATGTAAGTAAATTTGATAAAATTAACAAACTTAGTAAAAAAAATTTCAAAATGCAATATAGCACAAGGGTTTACTAGGTACTCAAAGGAGGAAGTGGCCGCATTTTGGGAAAACGTTGCAAAAGAACTGAATAGTTTTGGGCCGCGTATAAAAGATGTGTCTACGTGGAAAAAAGTAAGTAATTTTAGTCCATACAGTTCACACGTTTAGTTCATACAATCTTGAAGCAGAAATATTTCAACTAAAGGTGGGCATTGTAGTATGTACAAGTTCACAAAGTGTTTAAACACTCTAAATATTTTAGGTCTGGCGTGATTGGAAGTGCTATGTCAAACGCAAGCTCATGGAAAATAAAAGGGAGCAGGTAGCTAGGGGGGGGGCGAAAGAAATCGGCAGCATAGTTTTACAGATTTGGAGGAGGCAGTGATAAAGCTAGCAGCGTTAGAAGTCTGCACCTCAGGCTGCAAAAACTCAGCTAGTGTCGGACTACATGAAGATCCTCAGGAAAAACGCCCCGAAACCGATGCTTATGTGTCCATGGTGTCAGAAGCTTGTGGTTCATCACTGCCACGACGTACTTCCACTCCACAAAAACGAACGGACTCGGAAACATTAACAGCAAGTACAGATGCAAAATGAATTTTATGGAGAACGCAAAGAGCATTTTAAACGTCAGGAAGAGAAGTTGGAGGATATTGCATCTAGTGTCCGCCGATTGTGTCGATTAACAGGTAAGACGTACGAACTAAAAAGTCTGAACTTGCTGAAATGGGACGACATAACCTTGCGTATTCAAACTTGGTTGCCGAAAAAAATAGACTAAAGGCGCTGGCCCAATGCATGCATGCTTTGCGCGCCTTGCTGACTTCAATTTGCTTTGATTTACTTTGAAAACTTGCATGGCCGAATGGTGGCTTGGAACGCTGTCAAAGTAACCAGCTGTCTGGTTGAGAAGTCAATGTCTGTTCCCTTAACGTTAATAATTATTTCCTAGAAAACTCTAAAAAATGTATCAGAAACTTTCAGATTTATTTTTAAATTAATGCGAAATAATGTTTGTATTTAAAATAAATGATAATAATGATACATACATATCTATATCTACATTTACTAAAAAAACTATGACTTAAAAAGCGATTTACTTGAAGATAAGAGATATAAGAAGTTTTTTCCTCTCGTGTAAAATTTGTAAAAGTGGGCTTTGCATCTTTTTACTATAAGATAACGATATGTTAAATATAAATATGGAAACAATGACTCATTTTTATTTCATTTCGAATTACCTGCATTTTCTGTGACTTTTTTAAATTAAGTAAGCAAATTTTTGTTTGAATTTATGTATTTTGAAAGGAATAAAATAAAACATTTGCCTATTTCAAACTTTGAGGCGCTTAAAGCAAGTGAAGAAAATCTGCCATTTGGCCAGCCTTTATACGTTTTAGTATATTCCAAATAGTTTTGACACTTTTCGCAGCGAAGCAAGCAAAGCAAGCCTGCATTGGGCCAGCACCTTAAAGCAAGAAATGTTAGAAATAGAGCTAAGAAAATTAGATTTGTTAGATAAAAATAAAAATAAAACTAAGCGTGAATAAAATAACTAAATAAAGGAAATAAAATGAATTTCAAATAGTTTTGTTTATTTTGCTAATTAGATGAATATCAGTATTTATTATAAAAGTATGATCAAAATGGATTGCCTAATCTGTGATGTGGCTTCATTAGTGCTAGTGGCTGCTGTTTCAAGGGCTTCGCTGAGGGACAATGGTTCTGGAACATATTCTGGTACATCATCTATAACGTGGTAGTGCAAGCAAATGTTGTGTAAAGCCGCTGCCACGTTCACAATTGGGCTTACTTTTGAGGGTTCGTAGAGGAGTTCACGTGCTCCTAAAAGACATCTGAAACGATTTTTCAAAACTCCAATAGTTCTTTCTACTATATTCCTTGCTTTTGAGTGTGCTCTGTTGTATACACTTTCTGGGCCACCTAATTGTGGTGAACGAAACGGAGTCATTAACCATTGCTCCAATGCATATCCGGCGTCACCTGTGAAAAATATCATAAATATCATACAAACATATGCGTGCATCCATAGTAAATTTGTATGTACCTAATAAGCCATTCCTCTCGCCTTCTAAATATTTGCTCTCACAAAAGGACCTTGCACGTGATTACATCCTGGGAATTGTGCATTGACGTACCTGACTAGCATTTAATTGTCACAAATCTTTAAAAATAAAATAAAAATGTATACAAATTTTCGTTTTGGCTTCGGCAAGCATATACTTACAATCATGGCGAATATATCCCACTTCCTACCTTCAGTACTAGGTTGGAGCCATCGGTGTAGATGGCTGCTGAGTCAGAGTAAGAGATCAGGATTGAATACTCCTCCCACTCACCTCTTGAGGGGATCCTTGTTTGGAAGTGATTCGTTAGTCCAGCAGGCAGGACTGTGTAGTCAAGGCGCTTGAAGTTTCCTGGAAGATCTTCCAAAATTCTAGAGTGTCCAAATCTTGTATCACTCCACTTGATCAGCGCGTTTAATCTAACAGCATTACAACTTGCCTGCAGTTTGCCATATAGGTCCATAGGCAGAAAATGGAGCAGAGTCTCTAGGGCTTTAGTCGGCGTTGAGGGCAACGCCCTCGTGATCATCATGCACGCCACCCTTTGAACCTTTGTCAGTCTGCTTTTGATTGTAAGTTTGTCCACGGATGGCCACCAGACCGTGATACCATAGAATAGAATATGACTCACCACTACTGTGTACATCCAGTTCACAATGTGCGGCTTCAAGCCCCACTTTTTTCCTATTGCTGATTTACAGGCATACAGGGCAGTTATAGCCTTCTTGCAACGCTCTTCAACATTGCGCCGCCAAGTTAGCTTTCTGTCCAATACAACGCCCAGGTATCTAACTTCCTCCGAGAGGGCCAGCGTAACACGGTTCAAGGAAGGAAGTTGCATCTGGACCGTTTTAATTTTCTTTGTGAAAAGAACCATGACTGTTTTCCCTGGATTAACGCCAAGGCCAGATTCCTTGGACCAGGTTTCCACAACGCGTAAGGCGCCTTGGACCAGATTCCTTGGATCAGGTTTCCACAACGCGTAATACCATGTCCCCACCAAAAAGTTAACCATCTCAAATCGAACTTAACCACATCACTAACTATTGCTGTCCACACTGCGGTTTGAGGTTTATAAAACAGTACAAATGTAAAGAACAGTGTTCGGCCCAAAAATCGATTCAGGACTAAATTACTGCAAAAATCGGAGCAAAAACAAATTTTCCGTACTAGATTGAATTTTTTATTTTTGTTTCTGACATTAACTGTTTGACTAAAATATTTTCTACTCATGCAAAATAAGAACGCGAGGCAATATAAGGATAATATATTACATATTTAGGTAATTTTTAGCATTTTAAATATAGTAGAACGTATTAACACTTAATTTTTTAAAAAGCAAACCTTTTCTACTTTATATAAATTTCATTCCTCATATATTTTTTAACAACTTAAGTAAAGTTCTGCATCCGCCAATTTGTGCATCCATACATCAAAGAATAACGATGTTACTTTATTGACGCATTGCTATGAAAGAGTTACTTTTTAACAGTGAGATTTGGCTAACTTTCAATTTTTTAACTGAAACCGGTGGTGAACACTCAAAAAACGCCACCAATAGGGGCATAGCATGAATGAAAAAAACGGAATAGATTTGAAGTCAAGCGGAGTAGAGGAGTAGATTTCAATTTTTTTCAAAAATCGGAGTAAATCTAATTGATTTTAGTCGAGTCCAAACACTAGTACCCACAGATGGCGGGCAAACACTGGGTTGTATCAGACTTTCGACGTGGTTTCGAGTTGGTTAGCTTTTAACCATCTCAGTGAAATGGTTAAGTGCTGTCATTTTTATATGGCGAAATTACGCTAAATCAAGTGGGTTATCGGGATAACCAACTCTATAGCCATAACTACGTGGTTAGCTTCGGTGGGGACATGGTATAAGGCGCCCTGGACCAGGTCATATAGAACTTGGGGGTGCTTACCTACCGCCGTCAGCGCCAGATCATCAGCGTAGGCAACTACCTGACAGCCTGTGCTCTGCAGCTGCGACTGCAGAGTATTCACCGTAAGATTCCACAGGAGTGGGGAGAGGACACCGCCTTGCGGGGTGCCGCGGTTTGTTAGGGCGCGGAGAACAGCTTCTGGGAGAACATTATTGAATGCACCCTCGATATCAAGGAATACGCCTAATGCATATTCCTTAAGCGCTATTGCCTTTTCAATGGTGCTGACAATACTATGCAAAGCTGTATCTACAGACCTGCTTTTCCAATAGGCATGCTGACAGCTAGATAATTTACTTAATTCAATTTCTTGTCGGATCTTCACGTCCAGTAGTCTTTCCAGAACCTTCAGGAAGAAAGATGTAAGGCTAATCGGTCGAAAGTCACTTGGCTTCACGTGGGATGGTCTACCGCCGTTGGGAATGAACACAACCTTCGCCAGTGTCCATCGCATCGGACAAGGAGTATCAGACGTTGCTTGAAGTTCGGCAGGGAAGATGCCGTCCATGCCTGGAGAATTGTAGGGCTGGAAGGACCTTATGGCCCAATCTACCTTTTCTACATTAATAAAATCTATGTATTCTAAGGAGCGTCCAGAAATAGTGCGAGCAACGCCAGGCTCCTCAGTACACCCTGGAAAGTGGGCGTTCATCAGAACCTCAAGCATCTCCTCTTGGGATGATGTCCAGTCGCCATTCGCCTTCTGAATAAACATTGGGTTCGTCGGATTTTTGGCAAGCACTTTTCGCAAGCGATTACCCTCCGATTGTTCTTCTATGCTATCACAATAATCCTTCCAGGAGTCCCTTTGGGCTTTCCTGGTGGCATTCTTAAATTTCTTCAAGGCTGCTTTGTAAGCAGACCAAGAACCATTACACTTTGCAGCGTTGAAGAGCTTCCTGCTTTCCTTCCTCAAAGAGGCAATTTCTTTGGTCCACCAGTGTGGCTTCCTCTTTCCTCTCGGAAGTACAATTGGACAGGACGCAGTTAAGGCCATATTACAGGCATTGGTGATGCAATCTACGGCTTCTTCAATTTGTTCCGATGAGCTTAACTCACCGAGAGAAGCATGGTTTGCGAACAGAGGCTCCGCTTCATCAGATGGTAACAGTAAGCCGAGCCTACTGAGAGAAGCGTCATTGAGCAGAGACTCCGATAGTACCCTCCTAAACACAGTCAAGTCGGTACGTCTCTTGTTTCTATACAGAACCGGAGCCAGAGATTCCGAAGAGAGTTTTCGAATGATAGGTACATATGATCAGAGAATGAATGGTCGTTTAGTACATGCCATTCCTTAATACTCTCCAAGAAAAAGTTAGACGTTAAGGTAATATCTAGTACCTCCTCCCTGTTTGAGGTAACAAAGGTGGGTCAACTACCAATATTACAAATAGCTACATCATAAGATAGTATGAAGTCAGGTAGTAACTCACCTCTTGGGTTGATGGTGGTAGAACCCCATAACGAGTGGTGCGCGTTTGCATCGGCTCCTACCACGACGTGAAACTTCCTTAAATTGGCCTCTTTCACCACGTCCAGTAACCTAGCAGGGGGGCAGTCCTGGCGATCGTGAGCCATATAGGTTGAGGCCAGCCAGAGTTTGGTGGATGTGCCCTCCACAATGATGCTCACCGTGTTTTCATCGCTAAAATGAGTGAGTAAATTATAAGAAATAGTTTTCTTGATTAATATACATGCTCTGATCTTACCTGCCACTGGGGCCGACACAATGTGGTAAGCATCAGAGTTAAGTCCGCAGACCCTGTTTTTTACAACCCAGGGCTCTTGGACAAAAATTAGCTCCTCCCCTTTGTCACTAAGGAGCAGGAGCAGAGCTGCGGAGGCTGCTTTGGAGTGGTGAAGGTTAATTTGTAGGACCTTCATCCACAGCCTTTGAGGGGTTGTCGCCACCATGGCTCCTGGCGCGGTCCCTTTGGACCCCTCTACCAGAGTATCATTGGCGTCCTCGTCTCCGATGCCAGGAACAGGTTCTCGAAATCCCTCGTCCATTGGCCAAAATCAGACCCGTCTCCAGAAGCGGATTGCGTATCGCTTTCCGATTCTGATGCCGAGTCTTATTCCTCCGTCAGACGAGTGACCACGGGACCCTCCTGGACTTCTTGGCTGGAGGCAGGACCGCTCGAGGCGTTTTCTGCCCTACTCGAAATAAGGCCTTTTTCAGGTGGCAGATTATCGGGTTCACTCGCGGTGCTTCCCAGTTCAGGAATTTTACCCTCATTCCCTTTCTGGGGTTTGAGAGTGATGGAGTAGAAGCCGTAGCTGATGACTCCATTACAGTCAGCGAGGATCGGAAGAGATTCGTCGGTTATTACCAGGGTAATATAACGCTGCTGTTCCCTAACCTCACTGATCTTCACTACTCTCCAATCAAGGGCTGGTAGTGTATCGTTGAAGATCTGGATAATCTCCAGAATCCCCTGCGGACTAGCGGGTTCCTCCGGGACCCATGCCCTGGCTCGCGGCCTACAAGGGATTTCATCCCTATGCACTGCCACTAGGTCAGCGCCGGGCCACAGTTCCCCAAGCGAATATATGGCCTCCTTATAGAGCCGAGCCGACCTTTCGTCGGCGCACGCTACCAATTTAATACGGCCTTGGTATGGGCCTGCGTCGCGAATGACAGGAGCAGGGCCAGGATTCCTTTGGAGAATATCCTTATATACCCGGCAGAGACCTACAAGGACAGTCCTCCAATTCTCGGCCGTCAGGTTTCCCTCCGGGTGCCCCCTGTCCATTACAGCCAGAACCAAATGGTCTTTGGCCACATCATTCAATGCCCGAGGGACCCGTGAAGGGTTTGGCGGGCTCTTCTTGTTAGAGGTTTTAGGCCTCTTCGATGGGCCGTCAGCATCATCTGCCGATAGCTGCCTTTTGGGGGCCAGTTCCCTGGAACCTGAGGGAGTGGGTTCAGGGTTATTTAAGACACCCTTCCCCTGACTCCGTTCCCGGCTTTCAGAGAGAATGCCCATTGCCCTCTCAAGCACATCCCTCATATTCTCGGGAACCGGATTGTCCCCGAATTTCTTCAGCAGCATGGAAGCGGCTCTCCTGAGCCGCTTCGCTCGCACTGCTTGGCGTACCCACTTAATTGTCCCTGAACTACTGGGACGAGGGTACTGCTTCTCCAACTGTGACCCCACAGGGGGGCTTGTGGTTGGCATTCCTATTGCCCATGCAGGGCTCCCAGGTGCCAGTAACGCCCCCAACCGGAGCTGCTATAGAGCTTCCCTAAAGGGGTGTGCTCATTGCCCCTCTTGATGAGGACGCCTGGCACGAGAGGTTCATCGGCCGTGTAGGCTCTGTTGGCATCCCAGACGCCAGTCGCTCGCTACCGCCCGAGGGTTTGCAGCTACCAACCCTGGGCTCAATGTACGATTTAAGTGACCGTGAAGGCCTCTTCGAGACCGATCCAGCGGCTACCGAGGATATCTCTTGACTATTTATAACACCGTGTCCGTCGGCGGCATTTTTACCGTGCAGGGACCCGGGGCCTCATTATTCGTATTCATACTCATCTGGTTATTTTGTCACCTACTGAGCCGAAACCGTTCGGCGACCGTGTATAAAGGTAAGGGGAAAGAACGGTCGGCCACAGCAGAGCCCCATGCTACAGTAAGTCCACCGTTACTCCCGGAGGCGGACAGGTATCCGGGAGGCGCCGTTAAAATACAGTCGGAAGACTGCAAACCATCCAATAGGCACGGTGACGCATGACATCCTAGATTAGGGGGGCGTTTTATACCTACCGCCGGGTACCCCCTATAAATAGCCTAAGTATGCCCCCCAGCCCCCATTGGTCGAGCCAAGAAGAGACAGGAGAGTTTATACCTCGGCCTTAGCTAGGCACCGCCTACTTCCACCACTGCGGCGTAGCAGCGGTGCAAGCAGCGATGCCCATTGCCCAGTCGGCACCCGCTTGGAGGATATATCTAAGAGGTGTCCATTTTAGCCAAATGTTTGTTTAAGAAGTTTTACAACATGATAAAATAGTTATAATTTTGCTTAAACACTTTGTTTACTTCACAACAGCTGATTTCGAATGGCCGAAAATTTACATTTGAGTTTGGCAGCACTTTTTTCGAGTTCACATGGATTCAGTGATAGCAATTCTTTCGTATTCGACATACGATGGATTCAGGG
>NW_023458555.1:111634698-111654786 GCF_013731165.1 Rhagoletis pomonella
TTTTTTATAGTTCATTTATTTTTGAAGAATCCTGTTGAAGCGTAGTTCATCAGTTTGGGAATTTTTGATAACATATTCCTAGAATGACATAAAAAATGATGTTGCCGATTTCTCACTGCGGCAATAAATCGGCGAGTCGGGTTCTCAAAAATAGTCATTTGCTTGTAAAAATCGTCTACGTATCAAGCAAATTAATAAATAGAATCAGGAAGCTCTTTTTGTTTTTTTTTGCAATCTATTCTAACTTCTGTATGCAATGCGTAAAAAATAAATAGTTTAACTTTTTTACGAATTTTTAAAACTCGCATTACTCTTCACAAAAATTGTTTTAATTGCAATAAAATCACATTTTCATCTTCTTTTTTTTCAAACTTCAACTTAACTTTGTGCATTAAAAACTGTTCATACTTACAAGTTTTGCTAAACAACTTACAGCCGCACTCAGAAACATTCATTAAATTAGCTCTAACGGGCACTTAACTAATGATCGTTAATTATGTTAATTAATGTTTCCTCTCAGAGTTAAAAGATAAGGCCTCATGAAATTTAAGTATGGGCCAAGTTGCGGTCCTTCTTTTTGTGGCATCACTCACTTTTTTCGTCGAGTTTGAAATCAAATATAAAAATAAGTATTTATATCATTTTGCGCACACTACGTAAACAGTCACAATGGCCTAGTGAGTAGAGCACTGGCGTACCATCGAGAGATCCGAGTTCGAGCCCTACTGCAGAAAATTATCCTTTCCTTTCCTTTTCCTTTTTTTATTAATTATTTTATTTTTTTGTTAAATTTTTGGAAACTTTTATTTCATTTTGTTTTTTATTTTTTTGATAAAATTTTTTGTAGATTCTATTATTTTTAAAAGGGAACTAATTTGTTTTTTATTTAATTTAGTTTTTAGAAACTGCAAACAGACAAAGAAAACAACTAACAGGCCAATTCTTGCATCTGCCTTTCATCTCACCACAGTCTTTCGAAAGACAAAAGGGTAATTCCATTGTGACTAGTGGGACATTTTACTCCAGAATGTGAGTAATTGTGAATTTTAACTATGCCGTCGGAACTTATACAATAGCGAAAGATATTTTTTAACATAGTACGATAACTAATGTATTAAATTGTTTTAACAAAAGTACCAAGCGATTTCTAAGTTTTATGTAACTATCATTTGAATGAATGTGACTGGTGGGACACTAAAAATAAAACTATTTTACCCTTGTGAACTCAAAGATGGATTTTAGCCAAAACACTTAATTTTCACGAACGCTGTATTTGTGTTGTAAAATATAAATTATACGCTTTTGTTTGCAATAAAAATGAGGTTTATATATTCTTCATAGAAATATTAAAAAATATTTAAAGTTGTGACTGGTGGGACATCTCCATGTGACTGGTGTAAAGTAATTATGCATGAAACAAAAGTTTCCATAGACAAAAATTACGGCTTCTTTTAATTTTTTTTTAATATTTTATAACAGGTTAATAAAATGTACTAATTTAAAAGAGGTTACTACTGAAATAGAGATAATTAAATTTATGTCGTTTTCCTCTTTTCAATGGAATTACCCAAAAGTCTCTATTAAGGCAAGAATCTTGAAAGCTCTTTTCAGTATTTCGAATGACGAATTGAAAGATCAATTAAGGGGGAGGTCTAAGCGTTATTCTATATACCTTTTAGCAATATATTTTCCAAAAACTAAACGAAAAAAATTAATACAAAAAACTGAAAATTTATTTAAGAAAAGCAAAAAAATTAATTAAACAAGTTTCTAAATATTGAATGAAATTAAAAGATATTTATTTTTAAATCAAATAACTTGAAAATTTAAAGAAAAAAATTAATGCAAAAAAGAAAAAAGTTAGCGCTCACAACTATTTAGGGCTATTCCGTCCTAAGGGGTGGCCCGATCCAAAAACAATTCCACACACTTGTAGTCAAGGGTCTACGCATTATTTTAACACTCCCTTTTGTAAATTTTGGTCACTAATTTATTTACAAATTGGGTTTGAAATATGCCCTTTTTTGTAAAATTCGGAAATTAGCGTACATTCATCACTCCTATTCTCCTTAAAGCAGCCACTTCACCAATACATTTTTGTATTCCCCTTCACTTTAAACTTTACTCGATTAGTTATAACTTGCTTTACGACTTTAATATTAACCAATTAATCTTCTTCTTCTTCTTCTTCTTTGGCGGTGTAACCGCCTAAGCGATTGTGGCCGAGTTCAGCAAAGCACGCCAGTCGTTTCTCCTCTGCGCCAACTGACGCCAATTGGAAAGGCCAAGTGAAGCCAAGTCCTTCTCCACCTGATCTTTCCATCGCATCCCTTTTCCTCTGCTACCACCAGCGGGTTCCGAGTTGAAAACTTTCAGAGCTGGAGCGTCGGTGTCCATTCGAACGACATGACCATGCCAGCGGAGCCGCTGTATTTTAATTCGCTGCACTATGTCCATATCGTTGTAAAGCTCATTCACCTCATCGTTCCATCGTCTGCGGTACTCGCCGTCGCCAACGCGTAAAGGCCCGTAAATCTTCCGCAAAATCTTTCTCTCAAACACTCCAAGACCCGCCTCATCGGATGTTGTCATTGTCCATGCTTCTGCGCCATATACCAGCACGGGCATGATGTGTGACTTATAGAGCGTGGTTTGCGTACGCCGAGAGAGGACTTAACTCGTGAATTGCCTACTCAGTCCAAAGTAGCACTTGTTGGCAAGAGTGATTCTACGTTGGATTTCAATGCTGACATTATTATCGGTGTTAATGCTGGTTCCCAAGTAAAACGAAATTCTCTACTTTCTCGAAATTGTGACTGCCAACAGTGACGTGGGTGCGAAGGCGCGAATGTGCTGACTGTTTGTTTGATGACAGGAGATACTTCATCTTGTCCTCGTTTACCACCAGACCCATTCGCTTTGCTTCCCTATCCAACTTGGAAAAGGCAGAACAGACTTCGCGATTTTTGTTACCGATGATGTCGATGTCATCGGCATAAGCCAGCAATTGCACGCTCTTGTAGTAAATTGTTCCTGAGCGGTTCAGTTCTGCTGCTCTTATTATCTTCTCCAATATCAGATTAAAGAAGTCACATGAAAGGGAGTCGCCCTGTCGGAAACCCCGTTTTTTCGCGAACGCCTCGGAGAGGTCTTTTCCAATTCTGACGGAGCTGGTGGTATTGCTCAACGTCATTTTACACGGCCTATGAGTTTTGAGGGGATGTCAAATTCAAACATAGCGGCGTATAGGCAACTCCTTTTAGTGCTGACAAAAGCGGCTTTATAGTCGACAAATAGGTGGTGAGTGTCGATCCTTTGCTCGCGGGTCTTTTCCAAGATTTGGCGTGTTGTGAATACGGTGGGCTTCAGTCTTTCACACAAAACGCTCGATAAGACATTGTAACCTATGCTTAGAAGGCTGATCCCGCGGTAGTTGGCGCGAATGGCGGGGTCACTTTTCTTGTGGATTGGGCAGAGCACACTTAAATTCCAGTCGTCGGGCATGCGTTCATCTATCCATATTCTGCACAAGAGTTGATGCATGCACCTTATCAACTCCTCGCCGCCGTATTTGAATATCTCAGCTGGCAGGCTGTCAGCTCCAGCGGCTTTGTTGTTTTTTCAGCCGCGTTATTGCTATACGTACCTCCTCATAGTCAGGCGGTGGAACGTCGACTCCGTCATCATCGACTGCGGGCTCTGGTTCTTCTTCTCCACAATTTTACGTGCTGCTACCATTTAGTAGGGCGGAAAAGTGTTCTCTCCATAATTTAAGTACGCTCTGGACATCAGTTACTAGGTTGCCATTATTGTTCTTACAGGAGTGCGCCCTGGTCTTTAAACCTTCCGTAAGTCGCCTAACTCTCGGACGTTTCGTCGTGGAGACTGAATTTTCCGACGGTGGTTCCAAAGTTCCCTTCCTTGCCCACCCTGGCATTGAAGTCGCCAAGCACGATTTTGATATCATGACGGGGGCAGCGCTCGTACGTGCGCTCCAAGCGCTCATAGAAGAGATCCTTGGATACCTCATCCTTCTCTTCCGTTGGGGCATGGGCGCAGATAAGCGAGATGTTGAAGAATCTTGCTTTGATGCGGATTGTGGCTAGACGACAGTACTCGGCGACGGAGTCTCTCTTTGGTTGCATATGCAAATTAAATGGCGGAGTTCAGCTGTCAAACTCCAAAATAAATTGCATAAGGAAATTTTTGCACATACAGCAGTACATAGCATGAATTTAGGCGCCCGGCGTTAGCAAAAGAAGATAGGATATAACCCAGTAAGCATTAAAATATACAAAGGTATTCTCTGCAAAAGGTGTTCAGCTCCTTTTCTTCGCAAACCAGAAAGGAGAATTCTAATGCCTAAGGGTTATAATCCCTAAGTGCGGCCGAAGGCCGCCTACGCAGAAAGGTGTTCTCTGCAACAGGTGTTCAGCCCCCTTCTTTGGAAACACAGAAAGGAGAATTCTACTACCTGAGGGTTATAATCCGTAAGTGCGGCTGAAGGCCGCCTACGCAGAAAGGAATTCTACGCAAAACTACATTTATTAAAAAGAAAATTTTTTTTTGTAAAAACTTGTTTTTTATATTTTTAATTAACTTTTTTATTCTTTATTCAAAATCACCCGATATCTAATTTGGCATAATTTCTTTTATTAAAAAATCCCACTGTTTCTGTTAGTTGGGTCATATTCCACTTCAAACTGCTCAGTTTGCCTAAGAAAATTCCGTTTCCCCTTTTTTAAAACAGTTCCCTAGGGGCCTGTGGGAGGAGCCCAAGGGGGTGTGCCTTTTTAGAAAGGGGGGACTGTCCCCTTTCTAGTGGGGGGCTCCCGCAGGTTTTATTTCCTTTTGAAATGGGGCTTTATTCCCGAAAACAGGGAAAGGCTCTTGTTTACATTTTAGAATGCATCCAAAACCCCCGTGTTTTATTCCAATACTAAATTAAACCTAATTTGATGATTACATTAAATTAAATATTTGTTTCCCTTTAGAAATTCAAATTAATTATGCCTTTTTCCGGTGGACCTTATTTCCATTTCGAAAGTGAAATAGCCCGCGGGCCTTATTTCACTGCGCCAATATGTGCTAGTACAAAACGTCACAGCGCAAAAATTACGAATTTGACCGCCAAAAATTACACAAATAGTTATGAAACAAAGAAGAGGACTACTTATCGATAACTGCTAGAGCTGGCATACTATCGATAGTACCGCCACTCGATAGTTTTCGAAACGATAGTTGAATGGATAGTACTATCGTCGTGAAAGACATTTAATTGAAATGCTCAATTGTTTGAAAATTAATAATTAATAAATTTATAAATCACTTTGTAAATTGAAGGGATTATATAAATTATTTTTAAATTTGAGTATATCAAAAATAACTTCTTATAATAATAAAATAAACTTATTAATTTATGCGTCAGAATTTATTATACTTATATTTATATACGCACACTTGGATAGCGATAGGCAAAATCTGAATTTATTTTTTATATGGAGAAATTAAATTCGGATTTTGTTTGCCCCTTTTGAAGTACAAAGAAGTGAAACTGGCTATAATACTACATTTCTAATACTACAAAACACAAAAGATATCTGTTTAAATTGACAACTCATACTTATAAAAGTTCAACTGAGATCAAATACGGAGGCGCATATCAAAATCTGAGCAAGGGAAATTATTAGCATTTTACCATATAAGGAAACGAATATAGTACTGGTCAAAATAATAGCACCACAACATTTTTAGCAGTTTTAACTTTCTTTTTTTTGTTTAGTGTCTACTAATTTTTTATAGAAGTTGTAGAAGACATAAAAAACTAAAAACTCATTAAAATTCCAAGCTTTTTAATTCGAATTTCGATACAAATTTTGTGTAAGCAGTTTTTTAGTTTATTAAATTTTTCTATAACTCGGTGTAAGCTTATAGTTGCTAAAAACTTCAATGACTTACATTTTCTTTGCCGACTGTGTTGTGAATCTTCTTGCATAAAAAAAATTAATGTAATGTAAAACCGGCATCGCTGACTTTCAAAAACTATCGATAGTGGCAACAGTTTTCAACTATCGATACTATCGATAGTATCCCAGCTCTAATAACTGCTATTAGTGCTGCCACATGATATAATTTCGATACGACAATTATGTATTCGAAACAATGGTAAACTCTCAACAAGTGTTTACACTGCAATTTTTAGATGTCTGTGTAACTAACTTCAAAGTTGAGAACCAGCAGAATTTCCACATAAAGAAAAATCGTCATTGGGTCACAAAAATCGTCAAATCGTCATGGCAGTAAAAATCTTCAAAATGACGACCAAATCGGCAACCTCGCAACACTGGTCTGGATATATGTACATACTACATAAAGGCCGTTCGCACCAGTTCGATTTTGACGTCAACTTTTTCGTTCGCAGGGTTGCACGTAAAAAAGGTTGAAGGTTAAATGTTGGCTGGCGACCAACTTTGTTGAAAGCGATTAGTTGAAATGCAAAAAGACGTAACAACATCGTAAACGAAATGGGAAAAGTCGTGACTAATATATATATTTTTTTTCATAAACTGATGGGAGTTGTAATTCGAAGAAACCCATGAATGAAAGTGAATTTTGAATTTTTTTTAGTTATGACTTTGTGCATTTCAGCGATGATATTTGTTACGCCTTTTTGAATTTCAGGTGACGATACATACATATATACACACATTCATACCCTGCAAAAAATTGTGAAACTAATCTCTAAAGAGAGTATTCCGAGGTTACTCTCAATCGGGTACAATTGGGCATTAATTAGTCGCAACTAGTCTCATACGGTTACTATTGAAGATCAATTAGTCTCGACTCATTCTTTACGGGTATAATTGGAGATAAATTAGTCCCCGACTCATCTCTAACGGGTACGCACTTAGTCAATGAAATTTCATGTGCGGCGTTGGCACTTAGAGAGAGTATTCGCTTAACAATCCCGCGCCCCTGGTTCAAATAGCGGCTGGCGCAAATTTTTATTTTAATTTTTTTAAAGTGACTAGTCGCTTTTTGTACCTGTTCGGGTATAAAGGGGAACAATTAGTCTCTTCATGGGACATGCTCGAACAACCGCGAACAGTTCATTCCATATTAAGAGATCAAAAATGGTATTAGTCGCATGTTCCTTTGCGATTGCTCCCGGAGTCACCCCGGATTAGTCGCATTTTTTGCAGGGTACATACTTATGTACATATTTATTCATTATAGAGTTAGCAGGTTAACCTTCGAAAATTGCTGGGGTAAATATTACTTCAATCTAATTTTACTCATAACCATTAGTGGTAATCATCTAAACCGATAACTTTATCAAGCAGATAGTCTTATAAGTTTACGTTACAGGAACGACCCATACCCTCTTTTAGTTTACACTTGTGACAATAGTCGAGGTTTCTTTGGTTATCGAGCTCAGCATCACTAACTTTATACTACTAGCACGAGGATAAAGAAATTATCGAAACTAACTCACTAAATGGGAAAAAATTCTATATAAATAAATATACACATAAATAAAGGCGATTTATTTGAAGTTAAAAGAAACAATGGCAGAATGTCATTTGTTACGGCTACCAAACTGTGCGGCCAAATTATCAGTGAAATAAAACCAACAGAACGGATAACAAATTGAACCAGATCTATTTCAGGATCATGTTGTTGTTGAATTTGCGTGTAAAATTTATATATGGATCCTGATTATTACCCAAGAAAACATAGCTAGAGGCGCGACAGAGTTGCATTGGCTTCAGTTTATCAAGTTTATTCAGTGAAATCGCTTGAGAAATGTTTCAGAAATGTGTTAACGAGTTTCCATACAAATTTTGACAGTTCATTTATAAGGTTTACACAATCATAAGTTTATACGGTTTACAATGCATTTATAAGGTTTGATGATTACCCTTATTGATTGTGTAAGCCAATTTATCAATTTAACCGGTAAACTTCGAGTTTAATAGATAACCTACTGTTCCGCAAGTGGGTCTAAGTGTATAATAACTTTCAGTCTTTATATAAAATTTTTTACTTTTAAGAACGTATTATACACTGTTTTATAGCGTATCAAATCTGGTTAGCTAAGGGCCGTTTTCTAATGTAAGCGGTAAAGTTGCTTTTACTAACAGGACAGATAAATTATTACTCGCTTTAAATCGCGTTATAAGCATTTTCGTTTTCTCAACTCACCGGTAAAAATAAATTTGTTATTCCGAAATTATGACAACGCCAAAGTAAAAATTCCCTACATTGGTCATAAAACTGCAATGTCGGCAATGCCACACATCCTACAGTTTCATAAGTAAAAAGGCTATCAGCTGATTTCCAAAAAAATGCCTACAGCTGAGATCACCTGTTTTTTTGGCATGTGCTCTTATCTTTTACAATTTCTTTGATTTCTATTACAATTTTTTTTATTTGTATTACAATTTATTCAAAATACACTAACACCAAAGAACGTAGATAACAAGAATGGACAACTCGTTATACTTGTAGCGAAAGTGCGCAACAGGGGCGTGCCTTCTCTTTTGCCCTAGCGCGTTTTTTGATTGGATGAAAAGAGTAGGCACGCCCCTGTTGCGCACTTTCGCCATAATTATAACGAGTTGTCCCTTCTTGTTATCTGCGTTCTTTGCTAACACACTGAACCAAAGACACCAATCTTCTTCTTCTTATTTGGCGCTGTAAGCGCCTAAGCGACTTTGGCCGAGTTCAACAAAGCCCGCCAGTCGTTTTCTGTGCCAACTAGCGCCAATTGGAAATGCCAAGTGAAGCCAAGTCCTCCTCCACCTGATCTTTCCATCTCAGTGGGGGCCTTCCTCTTCCTCTGCTACCACCAGCGGGTTCCGAGTTGAATACTTTTAGAGCTGCAGCGTCGGTGTCCATTCGAACGACATGACTAAGCCAGCAGAGCCGCTGTATTTTAATTCGCTGCACTATGTCCATGTCGTTGTAAAGCTCATACAGCTCATCGTTCCATCGTCTGCGGTACTCGCCGTCGCCAACGCGTAAGGCCCGTAAATCTTCCGCAAAACCTTTCTCTCGAATACTCCAAAAGCCGCCTGATCAGATGTTGTCATTGTCCATGCTTCAGTGCCATATACAGGACGGGCGGGCATGATGAGTGACTTATAGAGTATGGTTTTCGTACGTCGAGAGAGGGCTTTACTCCTGAATCGCCTACACAGTCCAAAGTAGCACTTGTTGGTAAGAGTGATTCTGCGTTGGATTTCCATGCTGACATTATAATCGATATTAGAACTGTCAACAGTGCCGTGGGTGTCAAGGCGCGAATGTGCTGACTGTTTGTTTGTTGACAGGAGATACTTCGTCTTGTCCTCGTTTATCACCAGACCTATTCGCTTTGCTTCCTTATCCAACTTGGAAAAGCCAGAACAGACTTCGCGCTTTTTGTTACCGATGATATCGACGCCATCGGCATAAGCCAGCAATTTCACGCTCTTGTAGTAAATTATTCCTGAGCGGTTCAGTTCTGCAGCTCTTATTATCTTCTCCAACATAAGATTAAAGAAGTCACATGAAGGAGATTCGCCCTATCTGAACCCCCGCTAGTGGTATTGCTCAACGTCATTTTACACAGCCGTATGAGTTTTGAGGGGATGCCAAATTCAGGCATAGCGGCATATAGGCAACTCCTTTTAGTGCTGTCGAAAGCGGCTTTAAAGTCGACAAATAGGTGGTGAGTGCCGATTCTTTTCTTGCGGGTCTTTTCCAAGATTTGGCGTATTGTGAATACCTGGTCTATGGTGGATTTTCCAGAGCGAAAGCCACACTTCTAAGGCCTAATCAGTCTTGAAACCTTCCGTAAGTCGCCTAACTCTCTGGTAAAATTTTCGCACATTCTTCCTGTCGGCCTGCATTTCAAGCTCTCCGCACTCACGTATTTCGGCCTCTCTCTTCTTATTGAGGCAAATACGTCTCGCTTCCCTCTTCAGATCCTTAAAGCGATCCCACATAGCGCGCGTTGCGCCCGATCGCAGCGTAGCCCTGTAGGCGGCGTCCTTTTTCTCTGCAGCTTCCTGACACTCCTCATGGTATCAGTATTTCTTTCGGGCTCGCTAAAATCCGACTACTTCGGCGGCGCTACATAATGAGCGGGAAATGTGGTTCCACTGGTCGCATATATCGACTTTTTGAAGAGTGCGCTCTGAGAGCAGGTGCGAGAGTTGAGTAGCGAATGCATTGGCTGTCTATTGTGATTGCAGCTTTTCGACGGTAAGACTTCCTTGCATATTTGGGCGCACATTGTTTGCTGCACAGAGGCGGGTCCGTATATTGACTGCAACAAGATAGTGGTCCGAGTCGATAGTGTACGTACGTCTAAAACGCTTGAAGCATGCCTTCCGTCTATCACAACATGATCGATTTGGTTTCTCGTTTTTCGATCCGGAGACAGCCACGTAGCTTGATGAATCTTTTTATGCTTGAACCTAGTGCTGCATACTACCATGTTTCGGGCCCCGGCGAAATCGATCAGCCTCAGTCCTTTGTCGAACGTTTCGTCGTGGAGCCTAAATTTTCGAACGGTGGTTCCAAAGATTCCTTCCTTGCCCACCCTTACATTGAAGTCGCCAAGCATGATTTTGATATCGTGGCGGGGACAGCGCTCGTACGTGCGCTCCAAGATACCTCATCCTTCTTTTTCGTCGGGGCATGGGCGCAGATGAGCGAGAGGTTGAAGAATCTCGCTTTGATTCGGATTATGGCTAGACGCTCGTCCACTGGGGTGAACGACAGTACTCGGCGACGGAGTCTCTCTCCCACCACAAATCCAACACCGAATTTGCGCTCCTTTACATGGCAACTGTAGTATACGTCGCAAGGCCTCAGGCATTGCTTGCCTCGCCCCGTCCCGTCTTAGATGGCGGTGATGTCAGCTTTTGTTCTTACGAGGAAATCAACGAGCCGGGCAGAGGCACCTTCCTCATTAAGGGTCCGGACATTCCAGGTGCCGTGGCTTCTTCACTGGAAGGGGTTTTTACGTGGCGGGTCCAAAATCTAGCGCACAACCCATTGCTGGGACGGGGGTGGTTTCACAACCAAATACACGTTTATATAGCGAGCCGCTTGCTCCAAGACAGACACCCGCTTGCAGCCGCACCTACTTGTGAACAGACGCTGCAGACTTCACTGAGCCCTTAAACCGAATAAGTCGGAGTGGCCCCACCGAAGCTCCCTCTCTTTCTGCCGTGACCCAAGGCTCCACTCGGATTGATTACCGCATCTCGCACATGGGTTGCTCACGTTGCCCAGAGCGCGCGAACGAGGACGCAAGAGACGGGATTGAGTACAGCCGTGCAACTGTAACTGCGTACACAGCCCTACGACTATACCCCATTGCACTCCAAAGACACCAATACACTAACCAAAAACACACCTACAGCCTGCCAGAAAAAACGGTAAAAAGAAGAGTTACGATACTTATGGAATTGTAAGATGATGCCACATAAGCAAAGAAACAAAGCGAACTCATGTGAAGTGGTGTTACAGCAGCAGCTGATTTCAAGGCATGTTTGTCAAACAGATCAGTTTGTTGTACTTTTGCTTTGTTTTGATTGCCAATGTGCGTATAATTTGTTAGTGTAGTTTTTGTTTTCGGGCTGCTGCTACCACGTTGTATAAAATCGCCTTGCAAAGAAAGAGCAAAAGCAGCTGTTAGCAAAACCAAAACCTTGAATCATGAACCAAAATTTAAAGCTGGGTACATATTTTTAAAGGATACATCGAGTGAGCAACAATTTATCGAATCGAGAAATTAATGCGCCGGTGGGAAAACAAAAACTCGTATATCGAGACGATAAAGTGAAACGACCCTAAAAGTATATACAATATTGTATACAATATTATGATACATATTTCTTTACATGCCACGGATTGCTTAGTAGTCTATAAACACAGTGCAATAGTAAAAATGCATAATAAATATTTCCATGTACGTTGTTAAAAAGCACAATGGGACCTGTGTAAGCAAGAAATTGGTGGAATTCAGTCGCTTTCCAATGGTATATTTCGTCCAAAGACCTGGGCTTTCTGGAAACTCCTTTGGAAAATTTTTTCTTAAATTTAAACGCCCTGAAGATATTTTCAAAATGTTATTCTTTGGAGTATTTTTTCCGTCTGGTTTTGTAGTATTCGAACAAGCATTTTTTAGTAACACCTAGACCATACTATCAAGAGGTGTTTGGGTTACCATATTAAAATCTATTTCTTCAAGTGGAGTTTTATCCCTTTTGCAGCTTTGACTGATGATCTGGATATTTTCTTGCAGTGAAGTCATGGTCGGAAATCAAACTACCACTAGCAATGTTGTACGTAAGTACATTGCCAAATTTTGTAGCAACTTGTGTGCAGCGAAAAACAAGATTGACGCCTTTCTCTTTAAAATTAAACCATTTTTCAGCAAAAGAACTTCTTTAATAAAATCTTCGAAGAAAATATTGACGTTGCTTGGTTTGGCATTTCCGACATAAATTCCCACGGGTTTCTCTTGAATGTTCACGATTTTTAAAAGAATTGGCCACAACTGAATGCGAGAACTTTTGTAAGAGGAATTCCGTCGATATTTGTGTCTACTATGATTTCGCCATAGTCTTTTAACACTTCTTCTATCTGCTTCAATTGGTTTTCCACTCCAATGTGGCAGTAAATTCCAGGAAATACGTTTCTGACAATCAGCCCAATTCTGAATATTCACGAGGATTTCATTTCTCGCGGATTTTACTTTTCTCGAGAATAAAATCCTCCTTTTCGAAACTGCCAGGGAGCAGCAATTTCCTCGAAAATTTGGGAGCAGAAAATTCGAACTTTGGAAGAGCGGTTCGACAGTTATTTTGACAGCTTAACTCCCGCCATTTAATTTGCGTGTTTTACACATAGAAGTGTGTTTCACACAAAAGAGTATTTCAGATTAAAGTTGTTAATAAATTAGTGCGCGGAAATTTCAAATCAGTGTTTTAAATTAAAGCTCAGTCTTTTAACTACACGGGTAAGTTGAAAGATTTTAATATAGATCGCGCGTTTTCTTGTAATAACTCGAAATAGGTGGGCAAATAGGATAAGATTGCCCTTTGCTAAGACAGTTGCCACTGTGAATTTTGGAAGCCACATTATTAATAAACTAGTGCTCCGGAAATTTAAATATTAGTGCTAAATTAAAATTTAGTCTTTAATTACACATGTGAGTTGAAATATTTTGATTTCAATCGCGGGTTTTCATGTAATAAACCAAAATAACCTAGCTTCCGTTAGGCTCATTAAGATTTCTACCTGTTTCTTATTTGTTTTTTTTGGATCTAAATGAAAGGTTTAAACGTTTTATTACACCAAATTTCCTTTAATTTGTAATTAACTTACATTTTTGTAGCAGTTCCCTTTTAAAATACCAGTGAAAATTCTCCCAGAATCATGATTCAATAATACAAGGTTCGATAAACTGACAGTTGTCTCTCTCGAACCGCTCCCTTAGCAGTGGCACCGTGTTGCTTCTTTGCAAATTTACTTGGAAAAAATGTTGCTTTGCTGTGAAATAGAAGTATAAGCTTTTGTGCAATATGTTTATTTGTATATGCAAATGAAGCACATTTAACTGATGAAAACATAAACTCTTTTTAAATTGGATGTTTTCATAAAATCTCATAGTAGTTTTATTTTAATTTTGACTCTTTCTGCAGTTTTTATACGGCTAAATAGCACAAAAATTGCATAATTCACGTAGATATATTAACATTTCGTTCAATATTTCATTTGAAATGGCAGATTTCCTGCAAATACATTAGAATTTACTTTTACTTTTCTACTACCATTTTCGCAGCAATGGATTTCATTCCTCCCCATGCCCATCCTTAGTAAATGCCAGAGCTGTAAAACTGTGAAATCATTTGAAATTAAAAATCATCAATTTTATATTATTATGTTTTCATTGAATTCTCCCTTATTGAATAATGCGGCTTATAGTTTTCCAATTCTACATTCACTCAAAGTAGATACGATTGCACACATTTCCATATTCAAAGAAAGATTGAAAAAATTGAATGACGAACGATTCACTTTTAACACTGAATAAGCACTCAGATGAATGCAGCTTTTGCTATGTGTGCACACATCCACTCAGTACCAATCAATTGATATAAATATTTTGAACACACAAAACCCTCTGAAAAATACGCCAGGTTGCATTTTATTAAAAAGACTGCAAAATTTCAACACGAAAAATAGTTAATAGAGCGTTATCATCAGTTTTTTTCACTTAAATTTGTACAAGGATTTATAAGAATAAAAAATATTAATTGGAGAAATATTTTTTAGTGAACGTGTCGTTAGAATGTCATTATGAAAAATATAAATTATTAATGATTTTAACATCTCTGTTTAGAAAATTGTCAGCTTTCCAAATAAGTGTTACCAATACACCATTAATAATGCATAATGCATAAATTAGTACATACATATATAAGTTAATATAAACTAACAAATTTAAGAGCTTCTGGTTCTAAATTTAGACATACATATACATTTCATTATTTAATTATAAAAATTTTTGATACAAATTTCTTCGTACTTTTTTTCGTCGCTATTGGGTCAAGCATTTAATAAAGATTCGAAAATCGAATTCGTTGGTTTGTGGAGGTTTTTTCATTTACAATAAGCCACAAATTATCAACATTTCCAACAAAAAAAATATTTAACAAAATTCGTTGGTCCCTATTTTCATTAACATCCTTTTCCGAAAGTGCAATATTTAATAATTTATACCCATTTCATTGAGCACGCTTTTTAACCCAAGTTTTGGTTTGTTTGTTAACATCAAAACTACATATCGACACCTAAGTGGAAGATCGACCTATCTCGGCAGCCAGTTCGAAAACTCCCTATCTCAAAAAACTGTTCTAGAACACCCTATTTCAGAATTTTGTTGAAGAACGCCCTATCTCAGAATGCGGTTCAAAAAACGCCCTACCTCGGCAAATTTTCAATATATTTTCATTTGAGATAGGGCGTTCTTCAACCAAATTCTGAAGTAGGACTTTCATAAAAAGTTTTCTGAGTTAGGGCGTTTTTGAATTGGCTGCCGAGATAGGTTGATCTTCCAATCAGGTGTCGGTATATTAATAAAAAATGATTAAACATTGTCTGCTGTAACCTATTTTAGAAATAATTTATTTATTAGGTGTTGCAATTTGAAAAAATCAGTTCCTTCCAATTTTGGGAATCAAACGGGACCCCACACAAGCAAAAATCGTTTTCTACAATCTTTATTAACCTGAAGGGCTAGACAACAAACAACCGCTATGCGAACAAAGTTATAATACCCATGTGCACAAATGCGCTCGGGTGTAATTATTTCTTTAAACATTATTCTAAATGTATGTTTTGAGCAAATTGATTTCAAAAGTTAGAAATATGTCCCATTTTTCAAAAATGTATAATAATAAACATGTGACTTTTTTAGCAATTTGTTTTCTGTAATTAAGGAAATATTGAATTTTTTGAATTTTTCGAAATTACCGTTTTATGGGAGGGACCAGGTTATGGTTTAATTTTTGTATTTTCAATACGCTTCTGCCCTGCATAAAGGGAAACCCGCGTGCCGAATTTTCTTCCGATATCTCAACTTTTCCTAGAGTTATCGTGTACACAAACAAACGGACAGACAGACAGACGGAGATGGACTAATCAACTTCTCTTTTTATTCTGGGCATTTACGGTATATACATACGTATGTACATAAATGTAGTATATATCTATCTCGATTTTGGTTGTTCCAAATATCCGTTACGTGAGAAAAGTTATAGTACCCTACTGCAGAAGTGCGTAGTAAATATGTTTAAATAGTACACCTTTTAATTAATAATTAATAAAAAAAAATTTTACAATGTAACTCCTCAACCCCTCTTTAAAGAAAACAAGAATCCTATAAAATTTCGTTTTGAAAGTTTTCAAATTTGATAACTGAAGAAAAAAATTAATAGAAAAAAAATCATACAAATTAAATTTATATATACATATATTCTGCGAAAAAATGTCTACAATCAATTTTTAAACCCTTTTCGCAATTGGTGTACTCATGTAACCGGTAAATTTTGTTACCATCTCATAAGCTGGTAACAAAATATTGCCCCGCCCCGTGAAATATGCAATGCCAGAATTTCCACAATTCTTCATGGCTGAATTGCTGAATATATAGCATTACCAACGTTCCTAGAATCGCGGTGACATGAACAGGTAACATTTTTTGGTAATAAAATTTTCCGGTTAAAAAATCTTCGGTTACGTGCAGAATAGACCTTTTATAGTTCTAAAAGTCTATAATACGAAGGGACAGATGCCGGTAATGAAATTCTTAAGTTTTTTCAAGCAAGAGTTTTAAAAACTCAATTCTATTGACACTGTTTTATATTTCTATATACAGTTCACTAGTTTCGAATGTAATATATGTAAATGTATGTATCAAGATGTGTCCTTTGTGCTCGAGGGTTGCGATGTTTGTTTGGACTGATTTCGCACCAGTCATTAGCCATGGGTTAATGTCAGAAAACGTCTATACATACGTGTTGAAATACATACATACGTATACATATATGTTTTTTTTCAATTCCAGATATGTTTAAACTTTAAAGTATAAAATATTTCAACCCTGGGAAAAAAGTATTAGTACTGAATGGTAAAAACGTGTGCATTCATTTTAAATATACAATCATGTGTGTGTGCGAATGCTTCTGTTACATTCACAATCCATACTGAATGTCAATCTACCATTCAAAAACACAACACAGTTTATTTGTTTTCAAGCATTTTAAGCCACTCAGGAATGAGGCTTTTTTTATACAAACAAACAATCAAAATTTTGAAAAGAATGTCGAGTGAATGCAGATCCTATTGATTCAATCATTTTACAGCTCTGGTAAATGCAAACTTTTGTAAGGGAGCGTCAAACCGCGGCTGTCAATAATTATCTAACCTTGTATTATTGAATCATGTCCCAGAATAACGAAATCAATTCTCCTACTTTTTGACATACCTACAATACCTACTTTTTTCGCGAAATACATTTTCCCTTTTTCGAAGATCGTTTAGAATAGGAGAATAGGGCATGATAGCAGGAAAGAAAAATGAGGAAAAATTCCTAGGAAGTTTCTATTCAGAATAGGGCTGAATAATCTGCTCCCTTTTTCCCAACAAAGTTTCTGCTGAAAGTGGAACATCCAGGCCTTCGTCATGCAAAATTTTAAGCAGTTTTTACAAACATTCTCTAGAAGGAGCTGTTCCTGTGTACCACTTTTTTAATTTGTCCACTAATGCTAACTTTGGAGTCCCAAAATTATTTCCACACTCAGATAAATCTCCTTCATTTTCAAAAATTTCATTTGCAATTTCAGAAATATTAGCGTCCTTTTCATTATCACTTTTGGGCATTCGGCCTCTGTTTTTATATAATACGGATTGTTTTCTAATTTGTCTATTATATTTTCGTTTACTCATACTTACGTATATGTGTATGTGACTTATTAATTATTTACGTTCACCTTCACAAGAAGCACTGCTGTTGTAGACAATTTACACACAAAAACGCTACAGTCATTGCCTATGGCGAGTTCGTACTCCTGCAAAAAAGAAACCTTTGTCGACATTTGCACTAGTGCAATTGTCGCTGTAGACGTACATGGTGATTTAGCGTTGGCTGGCCCGGGCTTACAGCAGGGATTATACATTTCTTATCAATTTGCTTGTAGATTGCATATATGATGAAAAATGCCTTCTCATTATCTACTTGATTAGCTTTAACATTGAGTTCTACGCATTTTGATATCTTGAAGTTGTTATGGAAATATGTATATAAAAGCACATATGGGCATGTCTCAGGAACTTCTGATTTTGGTGATTATGCATAGTTTCGTAGGTATATGGTCAAAATTGCTATATCTGTTGGGTATTTTTCAAAAGAAAATATATTATAATAAGAGCTGCTGTAGTGTTTTATCAGATCTGAAAAAATACACACTCGCTGTAATCCCAAAACTAGCTAAAACACCAATGAGTCAAACTGATGATTGAGCATGGTTTTTTTTCTTTTGCACGATGTATTTGCTTTACCGCATATCTTAGGGCAATGATATTTTTTCTAATAATTTTAAATCTCTAATATTATAAAATGTAGTATAGGAAGGTGTGCCATTCATAGATTATATTAAAAAATGTTAATAAAGTAGTTATTCTGGATTATTAAATTTTACTAAGATTTCCTGTTTTACAGTTTGATTTTTTAAAAATGGCGTTAAAGTAATATATTCTACATAACATACTCTTGAAAATAATTCCAGAAGATCGAAGATCGAAAGTGAAATTCGTATATGAGCTATGCAAGCGTGTCCAAATTTTCGTAGAGTTTCGAATTTTCTGTTGAACAGAACTTTGCTTTCGTTGGTGTAGCGAAGTGTTAGAACATTGTGAAAAATGTATGATTTTGCATTTGTTTTCCACTTTTTGGCGGCTAGAAACTAGTTTTAAAATTTTTTTGTTAATTTCATGCAGTTTTAACGTAATGAATACTAAACATAAGCTCGAAAGTCTAGTTTTACTTAAGAAATAAAATCGCCAATACGCTGTTGGCACGATCTCTGAGAACAAAATCATAGAGTTGTTTAGTTTTAATATATTTTAAATAGATTTGGATCACAAAATTTCTTATATATATTGTATGTCAAAACATATTCGAAAGACTGCACTTAGTTTTCTAAGCTCTCATCCTCTGACGAATCGTTCAACCAGAACTCCGTTGTACTAATTAAAATTTTTTTTACCAAGTTTTTATAAACTCGCTTTCTTTTTTATTTCATTTTAATTTGCACAAATTTACATATGTCCATATGTATAACCACATTATTTAGTTTGCTCGATTTGTAAACAAAGCTTCTCCGCGGTGAAAAATATACTATTGTGAACAACCTAAACGAGCGAAATTCACAATAGCGCTATTCTTCATCGAATGAGCGCCATAATACCAAATGAAAATTCGTTTAAACAGCACTTTCGACCACAGTCGAAGATCGAATGCAACTCATAATAGGGGCCAGAGTTATAAGCACGGACGTGAACCGGTTTTGAACCGAACCGGTTTTGAACCGGAAAACCGCTCTTTTCTATTAATTAACTGAACCATTACGAAACCGAAATGTTTCACAAATGTTTGATCCGAACCGAAAACCGAACCACTTTCTATAAATATTGAAAGGTTCGTCTCAACCAATTTTCAATAGATAAATGTACTCACTTTTTTTTCTTTTTGGTAAACATGGTAATACCCATCATGTTGGTTTACCATGTGACAATATCAAATGTAAAGGCAACCCATCTCATACCCTTAACCTTGCGCGTTGTTGCACTTGACACTTGACACTTAAACTTGCGCGTAATTTTTTTGTTTTTCGAACCGTTGAACCGAACCGAAACCCCGGTTCAAAGACCAAAAAAACCGCTTTGGCGAACCAATCCAAAAGTGCAAAAAATGGTTCGACCCGCTGAACCGAACCAAACAAATTTTTCATCCGGTTCACGTCCCTGGTTATAAGTATTCGAAATTTAGTATCTGAATGGAAACTCAAGAGAAAAAAATAAATTTTTCAGCTGGCACACTTATTTATCGATAGGTGGATGGTGCTAAAAACGGATTGGTCCACACTCGTATAATGCGTTGACAAATCGGTAAGTGGATAAACAAAGTTTAACCTAGTTATCAAGGCGAACGTTTTCAAATTTTAATCAATTACACAGGACCACAAAGAAATCTATGAAAGGTTAATTAATCCAGACCTGGGGGTCAGTTCTCGTTCTGTGAAACGGTAAGTTATTTTTTTAATGTTTTGTTTTAATACCTACAAACAGACTTCATACTCGCACAAAATATAGTGCGATAAGGCAGGCAGCGCAGAGAAGTGGTATAAACGGTTTGAGCCGGGCCAAAGTACTGTCACCGCTGGAAGAGCGCATAATTAAGATAACAACTGTGCAGGCAGTCGATGGTGATGAAACGGGCGAAGTGGGCTTTGAAGCACTCGA
>NW_023458555.1:111674786-111688852 GCF_013731165.1 Rhagoletis pomonella
CATTAGGGGTGTCCTCTTTCTAATCTATTTAGGCGGAGGCCTAAACAGAGGGGATTTTTTCAAAAAAAATATTCAAGAAACTATTTTTCATAAAAGCTCCATCTTTAGAGGCATTTTCAAATCGGTCCAGCTCACTTAAATCTTAATATTTTTGCGAAATATTTTGGTGGGCGTCTTAAAATATAATAGATTTTATCATTCCGATGGAAAAACAGTACCGTCTAATGTACATACATATGTGACACACGCAGCGTTGCCGCTATGGTAATTTTTTACCAAAGTTGGTATTTTTTTCTTTGTTTATCATATTTGGTAACTTATTTTTCAACTTGGTATCTTTTTCGATTCAATCCTACATGTAACATAGGTAAAAACAGGTTCTGGTTCCACATTAGGAAATGGGCCATAAGCGTTTCCTTTTACAGAAATACCAGGTAATCCTGAAAGTTTCGCAAGGCGAACAGTTTGTTATGGTACGCATACGATGGGAGCAGCAGTGAATGCAGGCGGCAAGACACAAAGGGGTGCTCTGTGGTTCTTGCATTCACCACCGTTCCCTGCGCCATAGTAGAGAAACAGTCATGCCTTGTCAAACGTCTTTTCCGGCATGACCGGAAGTAACAAATGGACACAAACTAAAAAAAAGGGTACAAAAAAGCTGAAAAGAACCTTAAATTAAATATCGAAAATAAAATTAAAAATCCAAAAGAAACCAAGGATATAACCAAACTAAGAAAAAGGAAATGAACAAAAAAAATAAAACAAGGCCGAATATAATTCATTTTTCCTAACCTAGTTCTTAAAACTAATCATCCTAACGCTAAATCTAAGGTAAGTATATTAATAGTATAACTAAGGTAAGTGTTTTAATGACTTGAAATTCAATCTAGGGTAAAAAAAAATGTGTCTCAAGTAATAGCGGGTAAATAAAGGTAATTATAGCTGGAGTGAGTCGGGTAGGTTTTTAATAATACTGGTAAGAGATCTAAGGTTGGGTCAGAGTTTACCCAGCAAATTTAGATCAAAACTCAATCCGGGTTGTATAATGTATAATGTATTCTTTTCGAAATGCTTGAGTCAGATTTATACCGGGTAAACTCTGGACCAACAATTAAGTTCGGTGTTGCGGTGGTTCTCTAGTTGTTTCGGCCAGAGAAGCCTACCCCCTCATTGCCGAACTTTGTCGGTCTTAACACCATGCCCCCCACTAGCTCAACACCGCTAAGAAGAACACAGGGCATGCTGTCCTGAAAAGGACACTTTATTTTGTTTCCTCTTCATTATGGCTTTGGGCTCAAGAGACATTTTATTAAAGGAGAACTCGTCAAAACTTCGAAAGGAATTGAAGACATTTTGATAAGGAGAACTTGTTAAAACTCCGAAAGGCGATCCTAATGGGATTGCGGATTGCCAGGTAGTCCACTACTCCCGGTGGGTGCGCGCGTGGACGCCGTATTAATACGAATGCTCGGGGAGGATACTGGTCCTTTTGTAACTAACCGCCAAAGCGCCCAGTGAAAAGACAGTACGAGAAAAAGATAATCTATTCACTTTCGTTGCTAGAGCTAGCCACCCTCCAATTTCCGAACTTAGTCGGTCTTCACAGTACGCCCCCTCCGCTAGTTGAGCCCTACATGACTTAGCTTCGAGAAAAATCCATGCAAGGTTGCAAGGGCTGTCTGCGGGCGGTCAAGGTTTTACCCTATCGCTAAGTTAAATATTGGAAAAAACGTGTATATATAAAAATTTTAGAAAAAACGTGATTATTGAATTGAAAAAAATGCTTTGCTGTTGGATCGCTCTTCGTGACGGATGACATTGTCACAGCCGGATGTCAGATGCATGGAACCTACCGATCGGTTTGCCATTCACGTCCTCTGAGTCGTACAAATCATTGCCTACTTTTCGCAGAACTCTTGGTGTATTTAGGCAAAAATTTAACATTTATGACTTCCTTAAAATTGCTAAGAGCAAAGTTCCTCCGGAATACTTCTTGTCCTTCCCGGTAATTCACATCCGTCGAACGTTTGTTTTAAGTGTTTGCTGTTCTATCTTGCGCTTGCACAAGGTTCTTTCGTATGTGTTCGCCCTGCTTGTAATTGGGACCTCGTCTTGTCTTGAAGCTCAAACAGTCAACGGTGTAACGTAGACGTAGGTTGATGCAGACACGATCTACCTTATGGGATTCGCGTGTTAACGAATACTCGCCACCGCATGGCGGTGAGGTTGCCGTTGCTTCTCTCTCTCTCTATCAACAGTAAATTTGATATGCTGCTACGTACGTCAACCTACGTTTACGCTACGTTGTTGACTAACTGCGCTTTTAGGCTACCAAGTTTTTCCAGCATGTTATAGACTGACGTATGCTGTATCATATTTTGTCTAAATAATGCGAAGTATGGCGAGGTCTGAATCTACGTGTGGTAATCGCTTCTTAAAACCGACAGAATTTCGGGCATGTTTGTCCCAGTCCATGTGACATTGCTTGTCTTTCAGGAAGATTCTATCTTTCGATACATCTCTCTGTTCACTCGTTCAGAGGCGTTAGGCTGCGGTGAGTATAACCTCGTCTTAATGTGAACAACCCCGCAGCTTCAAAAACACTGCTGCATCTCCTTCGAAATGAATTGCTTCCCGTTATCACTACGGACGAATTGAGGGTCCCCGAAAGCTGGAAAAATCTCGGTACTAAAGAAGCTAATTAAATTAGCCGACGTCGTGTTTTGCATCGCCTTCAAAAATACGTATTTGGAAAAATGGTCTAGCACTATGAACAAAAACTGTGTTTTTCGCTTGGATCCTGGATATGGTCCTAAGAAGTGCCAGTAAAGACGCTGGAATGGGCTCTCGGATACGAAGGCATTACCCATAGGTGGTCTGGACACTTGATGGTAGGCTTTCACGGCTTTGCAGGTTTCGCATCGGTTCACATAGGGGCGTATGTTCTTTGTCATTTGCGGCCAAAAATATTTCTGCAGAACACGCTCTAAAGTTTTCCGCCACACGCCATGGTAACTAGCATTGGAATCGTGTGAGCATTTGATTACGAGCTCCGTCAGCCCTCCTGGTAACCAAAAACGCCAGAGCGAATGCTCTTCTTCTTCCACCCCTCTCCGAAACATCACCCTTTTGTAAACTCTATCATCACGCCAAGGTAACTAGCATTGGAATCGTGTGAGCATTCGATTGCGAGCTCCGTCAGCCCTCCTGGTAACCAAAAACGCCAGAGTGAATCCTTTTCTTCTTCCACCCCTCTCCGAAATATCACCCTTGTGTTAACTCTATTGTCGATTGTGCATATGTCAGGTAACCCTTCTTGTTTGTTTTTAGTTGTTTCCGATGATGCCAAGTAAATTTTTAGAGGTGTGGTAGAAGACAATTCGTCCAGCCTGCCACTCAAGTCTTTCTGTGTCATAAGCCACTTGAGACTTGAATGGTCAGTAATTATTTGAAAAGGCAATCCTTCAATATATGGTCTGAAACGCTTGATACTAACTATTGCGGCGAGGCATTCCAACTCGGTGACCGTATAATTCCGCTGAGCATTACTAATCTTATTTGATACGAAAGCTATGGGATGCTCTGCTTTTTCCTCATCGAGCTGGAATAACACGCCTCCTACCCCTATTTTGGGTGCATCAGATTGGATCACGAATTCCTTAGTAAAACCTGGTTGTGCCAGGACAGGTGTTGAACAGAGCGCAACTTTAAGTTAACCAAATGTTTCGACCGCCTCAGGAGTCAGCTCAAATGGACCAAGTGATTTGCGGAGGCAATCTGTCATGAGACCAGCCAATTCTGCGAAATTGGTAATAAACGACCTGTATTTATTTGCCATCCCTATAAACCTTCGAACCTGACGAGGATACTTTGGAATCGCATCTATATTGCCTGGGTCTACTTCATCCATAAGCCTACTCATTGTTTGTGGTCCGTTGCACAAGCCAAAGGGCATTACTTTAAAGTGGTACAATGGTTTTCCTGGAACCGCAAATGCCGTTTTTTCCTTTGATGATTCCGTTAATTTGATTTGAAAGAAATCATCCTTCAAATCAATACCACTTATAAAGTATGTGTTCTTAACCTGCTCAACAGCCCATTAATATGGGGCAACGGATATGAGTTCTCTTATTGACCGCGTTCACCTTCCTGGAGTCTATACAAAGCCTGACCTTGCCTGGTTTCCGGACTAGTACCACAGGACTACACCACGGTGAATTCGAATCCTCAATCACCCCCATCTTGAACAGCCTGACAATTTCGCTATAGGCTTCCGCCTGCCTCGGTGGTGGAAGAGGAAGGTGCTTGCTTTTAATTGGCACTGCGTCGCCCGGGTCTATATGGTGGGTCACTAAACTGGTTTGACCTAGTCCTAGTTTTTCGAACGATGGAAACTCCTGAACAACTCCTTGCAATGCTATCTTCTGATCTGGTGTGAGCTGATGGAAGTTTGAGGAGTCATTTGGAAATTCTAAGCAAGAAACGCTTGGAAATGGATCGGGTGCTAACACAAATGCCTTGCAGAAATCAACTACCAGGTATGCCTCTTGGATTAGTGAAAGCACGGGGTAAAAGCGGATAGTCTTGATGGGGTTCCTAAAAGTGACGCGCAAAAATGTCGAACTGAGTATTTTCTGCTCATTTCCACCAGCTGTGTAAACAAACGCGCGCAAAGGATGACATTTTGAATTATTTATTTTCAAGAATTCTTCACACCCATTTCCAAGAATGGAAACGTTTGCTCCGGAATCCAATAAACCAACAACGAAACTATCGTGTATTTTAATCTTTGCTAGCGATCGTTCGTCTGGCTTTGTAGAAGTTTTCGCATGTTTACTCGGCTAGAATATCTTTGCCTACACTGTAAAATGTTTCCCAAACTACAAGTTTTGGTTGCTCTTCGAAAATATCCGTCCTTATTAGTTCATAATCCTATTCTCTTTGCTCTAAGCTAATTGGGAATGGCATGTGAAATCCCTACGCGAAGCTCTAAGAATACGAACCTGCAGAGGATTGGCTGTAGAAGAAATTGAACACTCGGAATCAGAACTATCAGACTGTATGGAAAAGTTATGATGACCCGTGGTGAAACTCTGGAGGGATTGGTACTACTCTCCGAACTACTGAACTCTCCATGCAAACGAACGTTTCTGGCTGTGCTTGCGCTACTTTCTGGTTTAGTATAGGAGGCTGCTGCTCATGTACTCCCTGCTTCGGGGGCTAGGGTGCCGTACGAGAGTACCCGAATCGCTCCCTCACAATACATGCACGAGTGTCCCATCTTTTGGCAGTTCCAGCACTGTATTACTGAGTAGTCCTCTGGAAATTTAGCGCTTCTACTTGTGGGTCTACTTCTCCATCCATTCCTCCTGTCCATTCATCAGTTGTGGTAGCCATTGCCTCGTTGACATGCCGTCCAGAATAGTTTGGTACCAAGCTCCTGGTTTGCTTCGGGATCTGTTCGCCTTTCCTAGCAAAGTCTCGAAGGTCATGTAAATTCTGCGCACCAGCATTGAAAAGCATAAACTTCAGGCTGTTGTTAACGTTCCTCTTCAGTATGTCCATTAACAGGTATCTAATATATCTGTAGGCAACGTATTATACGATTCATTAGCCTTCTTCCGACGCATTGAGATCTCCATCATGATCTCATGGTCACTCTTTAAGGTGCCGAATTCCCACCTGATAGAATAACACAGAAAAGGATACGTGGCATTTGGATTTTGCCTAGTGAGCAACTAATACCATTCCTCAGCTTGCCCTGACAAGAAAAAGTGGAAGCTAGCCATCAACTGCTCGTCAGTACATTGCTTGCGCTCACACAACGTATTTAGTTTGAAGAGAAAGTCCAAGACGCCACCCATGTCGTTATAGGATACCTTCCTATCCTGTGGCTTAATAACAATATTGGTGGCGAAATTTTGTCGGTTATTCAAAGTGGCTTGTGTCGGATTGCGTCCGATAGGAGCAAAGTCCTTAGGCTCATTAGGTGCGGTTTGAGATGCAGTTACTACTGCACATAATGCGTTCACATTTCTTCGCATTGTTCTCATTTCAGCTCTCATTTCTTCTTGCGAAGTACGTAAGAGCTGATGAAGCACCCCTACCCACGAATCTCCTGCAGGCGCTCCACCATTAGGACACCTATTTCTATCCTCTGCAGTACCTTCAACAAAACCAGTATTCCCTGGCAAAGACCTATCATTGTCTTGTCTTCCCGAAAACATAGTTATGGAGGTAGCGGATATATTCTGAACCGAAGTCCCAGGAGGTGAGGTGTCAAGTATGTTAGAACCTTGACGGCTATCAAGTTTCGGTCCCGGAGCGGGATTGGCATTTGGAATTTGAGGCGGAATCCCTCCCGTATGGTCAGAAATAGGTGAATGCATCACCGGAGGATTAGTTGCTGGCATAGCGGAAGTGTTATTCCTCCCGGCCCTCTTGACTTAACGCCGCTACCGCTAACAGAAGCACTGCGCGTAAGCATTTGCTGCTTTTCCATACAGCGAATCAGCTGCAATTGGGAAATCAAGAATTTGGCGCTTGAGGTCGACACAAGTTCAGATTAACAGTCTACAATAGGTGGTTAAGGCTTGCTCCACCAGACCTCAAACCAAAATCGAAAATTTGAGCAAAATTTTCAGGTAAGTAAGGCTTGCTTGATAGCTTAAACCTGAATGAAAGTCCGAGAAAAAGTTCAAAATAAAATATAGAATAAAATATTTGAGATTAAGAAAAGTGGCGCGATACTGCCGATACGAATATATGCGCAAAAAAGGAAAAAAATCAATCAAAATATATAGTTAGTAAATAGGCATATGAAGTTGGTTAGTTAAATATAGGTGGAGTTAAAAGTTCAGTAGGTAGGGTAGGTAGTAGTAGGGTAGGTTTGATTATAAAAATAATATATTTATCAAAGTCAATGGGAATGCTGACCCCTCTTAACATTAGGAGGCATAAGTCTACGAAAATTAAGGTACAAAACAAACAAATAAGAGCGTTATTATTATTTGGCGCAACACACCCAACCGCGATGAAAAGCCGGCAACTTAAACAATACCACTCCAGACTTGAAGGGTGTCCCACTCATTTCACTGAACTATCTTTCGGTCTCGGTACACCCCACCGCAATGCAGCAAAGGGCAGTTAGCGCATGGCCCCCTGAGACATGTAGCCCCTGAGACCCCGATAGTCAGTCGTGGTTGGAGTCCCAGCCCACTCCACCGCAATACGAAAGCGCTCAGAAGCGTCAGCGCAGACCAATGCAGTGAGCTGGGTTCCAAAGAAAAATTTAGTTACATTAAAAAAAATAGGTCCATCACCCCAAAAAAAAAATTAAAAATATTCGCCAAAGAATAAACTACAAAAAAAAACTATTTAAACTAATAAACCCCACTTAGCGGAAATTTTTTTTCCCCAATTCAAATGCCGAGAAAGCTCCTCATGTGCCAGTCAGGACCAGTCACCCTGACCACGCCTCAGACTACCCCGTTGGGCCCCATCTCTTATAGTATGCATACTGTGGGAACCGCAGTGAATGCAGGCGGCATGACACAATAGGGTGCACTATGGCTAGTTATGTCGGCTGGGCTGGGTTCTTGCATTCACTACTGTTACCTGCGCCAAAGCAGATACAGTCATGCCTGTGAAACAACTTCAGCTTCCGGCATGGCCGGAAGTATCGGATGGACACACAACCAAAATTCAAAATTCAAAAAAAAAAACAGTTACCAAAAAAATCCTGAAAAACAACGTTACATTAAATGCTGGAAATCAAAATAAGTCACGAAATATGAATTGAGCAAATAAAAAACTATGGCCGAATATAAGGGCGCCACCGATATGTGTGTGTGACGCCCGGTGGTGGCCCACCCTCGCCATGGCTACTGGCGCATTTTAAATATCAGTAGCCCCATAAAAAAAGACCCCACATGCCTTCCTAAATAAAGAGATAAATCAACATTCCCATTATTATTTAACAATTTTATTTATAATTCATCGCTTAACCTATTTCCTACAGCTAAACTCGTGCTCTCTACTTAAATAACTAGGTAGGTGTATCTCTTAAGTCTAAGGTATGCAGTGCAAGTACAATTAAGGTAAGTAATTCAGTATATATATAATTAAGGTAAGTATTTTAGGATAAAGTTAATGGTAAAGGTAAGCAAAGGTAAGTTGTCGTAGCAAGTGTTTCAAAAGTCAAATTTGCAAATCAAGTAAGTATAAATAAGTAAATTAAGTTACGCCGAATTAAGTTTTAAGTTCTTGGTTCCCTACACTTATATAATTTTTTGTTTAATTCCATTTTAGGTATTTAATTCTCCTTTTTTCTTGCTATTCTCTCTTTTCTTTTTATGGTTATTATTATTATTTAATTATATTGTTATTTAGATCAAGTTCTCTGTAATAAAGTGGGCATTTGTTGTTATGATTTTTAATGTTAGGTTAGTTAGTTCCTGACACCGGGCCGCCTCAGGGAGTAACGCTGGCTTTACTACGGTAAGGTGCGCTGTCGTGGCGTACCGTATGATTTCCCCACATATTACGCAGACCACTGCGCTTGTCTCGTCAAGCAGTTGGTCGTACGAACAAGATGGATCACAACCATAACGAAATAAGCGCCAAATGTGCTGCTTCGCCCCAGAAGGAGCTCTTCCGGGCTGGATGTGGGGGACACTTCAAGCCGGCCCGTGACTACGGGTGTTATGGTGGGGTCTGGCACCAGCAAGGCTGCAGGGATTGTGTTAGAAACGGCAAACCCATCTGCGGTTTTGGGTGATGGGGGCTCATCAAACGCCGGCACGGCTGCGGAGTCTACCACCACGGTCTGGCCAGAGTAGACAAGTGGCCACAAAGAAATCACCGGAGGCGTAGCAACAATGGAAACTATGGGCCAGTCCACCCAGAAAACCGAGTCTGAGCGGGGTATGTACGCTGAAAAGCGTAAGGCCGCGAGGACGCTAAAAAAGTATGACAGTGTCCCGTTGGATACGTTGCCCCAGAGCGCGGAGGAAGCGGTGGAAAGGGTGAAAGCTCTACTGCCCAGCTTCCAGGTCAACATCGGGGCTTCGGTGGAAAACCGGGTGCCTCCGTCATAGCGACAAAGGTCGGTGTAGTAAAAATTCCTGCAACCAAGAGGGTCCGGCCACACTCCTGGATGGGCAGACCTACCTTTGCCGTGGTTGCGAAGGACCGAATCCTCGTAGGGGTTTTGGACCGAGGCAACGAGCTCGGATCCATACTGAAGGACCAGTGGAGGTGGGTGAAGGCAGCCTTGGCGAACGTCATTTTTGATGTTCTGCTGGAGAACCCCGGAATTCCTCCAGCTTGCAAAGGCGCTGGTTGGTACCAGGGCCACGTAAAAGTGGTCACCTGCGAGGCTCCGAGATCGGTGGCGCTGTACAAGGCTGCCGTTGCAAGGATAGGCCCCGTATATCCAGGGGATAGGTTGGAGCTTGTAGACTGGAAGGGTATTCCAGTCAGACCAAGAGCACGAGCTTGGGTACCGACGACACTTTCAGCACCAGAAAGCATCCTAAAGATGCTTCAAATGATGAATTCAGCTCTCTAGCTTTGCCCCTATAGAACCAGAACGTACCGAGGATCTAGAAAAAATTGTCATGTTATTTACTCGACCAGCTCAGGGGCCCTAGGTCGGGCGTGCCCTGACCCTAAGCCGTGGGGTAAACTCAAACCACAATGGTGGTCGCGGGAGTTAAACTCGCTTCGCAAATCTTGTAGGATGAAATTCAATAAGGCCAAAAGGCTTAGCTGTGAGCTTGAAAGGCAGGAGTACAAGCGGTTACTCCGGGTCTAAGAGAAAATGTCTGAGGGAAGCAAAGAGATATTCGTGAAGAGTTTTCTGTAATAGCATCGAAGGTGTTTCCGAAGCTGCCAGGCTGCGAAAAGTTCTCTCCAGATCTCCCAACCCGATAGGCTTCGTACAAAAGCACGATGGATCCTGGACCTCCACGGTAAAGGAAACCCTTGAGCTACGCCTAGATACCCACTATCCTGGGAACATAGTTTTAGGGGAAAACTCCCCTTCTGTAACTTCTTCCTACGCAGTGAATATAGCCATCTCGGAAGAAAGAATCAGATGGGCAATACAAAGTTTTAAACCATATAAAACTGCAGGACCAGATGGTATAATACCTGCACAACTAATTAAAACACTGGATGTGCCTGCGAAATGGCTTCTAAGTATTTTCAAGGCCTGTTTCAAGTTTAATCACATACCATTGGCATGGAGAGATGTCACGGTCGTGTTTATTCCAAAGGCCAGAAAGGCCTCACATACTAATCCGAAGGACCTTAGGCCCATCAACCTTTCCGCCTTTGCTCTTAAGACACTTGAAAGGATTGTTAGCAGCTTCCTTTCTGTCACCATAGTCGCCTACTGTCTGATAACCACATGCGTACCGTAAAGGTAAATCGACGAAGACCGCACTTTATATTCTGGTCGCCTATATCGAGAAGTCCTTCAGCGTTAAGGACTTCTGTCTCGTAGCCTTCTTGGATATTGAAGGCGTTTTCAACAACGTACTTCCAGAGGCTATTACTGACGCCGCGAGGGCCCTAGGAGTGGACAGCTCACTGGTGGAGTTTATTGGTCAGATACTCCGCTGCAGAGTGGTGAGGGCGAGGCTGTGAGCGTGCGAGGTGTCGAGGCTTGTGACCGAGGGGCACTCCCCGAGGAGGTGCTCTTTCTCCACTTCTGTGTAACCTGACCGTCAACAGACATTCAATCGCTTTCAGGGGAATGTTTCCGCAAATGCTATGCGAGCTGATGAAGCGAACGCTTCGGGATGTATCCAAGTGGTCTACCCGCTATGGTCGGAGCGTCAGTTCAAGCAAAGCGGAGCTCGTCCTCTTCACGAGAAGGTATAAAATGCCTTCCGTCACTCCACCGGTGCAAGCGGCGTCCAGTAAATTCTCTCTACAAAAGCCAAATTTCTTGGCGTTATCTTAGATAAGAAGCTGAGGAAGGATAATATGATTCAGCGTTATGAGAAGGCTTCCGTTGCCCTCTATACTTGTAAAAGGGCCATAGGCAAGAGATGAGGCCCCAGTCCCCGGATCTGTCGATGGATATTTATAGCAGTCGTCAGACCAATCTTCCTGTATGAATATGTGTTAGATAAAGAGGTTAACCTCAGGCTTCTCACCAAGGTGCAAAGGGCCAGTATGATCTACATAAGCGGAGTGCTCAGAGCCACGCCAAACGGTGCTCTGAACGCTATTTTTGATCTTATGCCACTGGATTTGGTTGGATAGCAGATGGCAGCACTCGCTGCTCTTCGCTTAAGTGAGGCATCCTAATGGCAACCTGTAGCCCACGGACACTCTTGTATATTAAATGAACTTTGCTTCATTCCGAACAGCACAGACCGCTGCGCTTCGACATCGGTTCCGGAAAGCAACTTAAGCACCAGAATCACAAGCAGGGAGGGGTGGAAAGAAGATTTCAACACTCCATCTATACAGATGGTTCAAAACTCGACGGCAAGGTAGGAGGCAGCGTTTTCTCACGAGACCCTCCTCTTTTAGGTTACCGGATTCAGCTATCATGGAAGCTGTTGAGGAGATTGGAACCGAAATGAAGGGAAGGGACATCTTAAATTTTAGTAATAGCCAGGCTGCAATCAAAGCTCTGAGCTCCTTCACGTTTCACTCAAAGATTGCGCTGAACTGCTGCCTATCTTTATAGGAGAGAGCCAAGCAGAACAGACTTCACCTCATATGGGTCCCTGGTCATAGAGACATAGAGGGAAACTGCATGGCAGATGAACTTTCAAAGCAAGGCACGACCAGGCATATTCTTCCTGGTAAAGAACGCATTAGTATGCCTTTTGCCACTTTCAAGCTGCTAATTAGTGAAATTAGTTTATAAACAAGCTGAAGAAAGATGGAGTCAAAGTACGATTTGTTGAATTTCCAGGCAGACATGACCTAAATTGGACCGGGGGCCGTCACGAAGGATTTACTCTCTCCGAAGAGAGGATATATCTAACGTCGTGGGGGCCCTAACCGGGCACTGCTTAATAGATAAGCATGCAGAACGGCTCGGCGCGCCTTTTCGTAGATGTTGCAGCAGCTGCAAGGACGACGGAGAGGAGGAAACAGTCTTGCATCTCTTGTGTAAATGCCCTGCGTCAACTGGGTTCACCATTCCTGGCCGACCTTATTGAGGTTTCAAATACCGATGCGAGGTGCCTGATGAGATTCAGCAACACGAAGTGGTTCAATGGGAAGGATAATTGAACGGTGTCAACTGTGGTAACACAATGGGCCTTCTATCTATAGCCTAAGTGCAGCCACATCTACCTCCCTACCTACCTAATTAAAATTATTTTAGTTGAATTTTTACAACATTTTAATTGTTAAGTTATTTTATTTATATATTATCTTTTTATTATATCAAAATTTTATGTTTGTTTAGTTATTTATAATCTAGCTTTAATTAATTCGATTGCGTTTTATTTAATCTAACTTCATATTTGTTTAATGTGATTTACTCTTCATTTTTATTTCGATTGGTTTTATTTACTATAATTTGGGTTAATTTAATTTAAATTTTCTCTATTATATATATAGTTTTGGTTTTATTATAAAAAACTGAACTTAATGTTAGTTCATTTAATTTTGTTGTAAAGTAATTTCACTCTATTCTATTTCATTAATTCAGTTTTATATATATATTTCTTCGTATTCTTTATTTTAAATTTGGTTTGTTCAGGGTAAATTCTGTACTGTTTTATTATTTTTCGTGGCCCTTCAACATATTCTGATTAAAAGAAAAATACTGATAAAAATAAAATATTTCACACAGCAACCACAACAAAAAATATAATCGATAATCACATGAGGCTAATCCGAGTGGAGCCTTGGGTCATGGCAGAAAGAGAGGGAGCTTCGGTGGGGCCACTCCGACTTTTTCGGTTTAAGGGCTCACTGAAGTCTGCAGCGTCTGTTCACCAGTAGGTGCGGCTGCAAGCGGGTGTCTGCTTGGAGCAAGCAGCTCGCTATATAAACGTGTATTTGGTTGCGAAACCACCCCCGTCTCAGCAATGGGCTTTGCGCTGGGCTTGGGACCCGCCACGTAAAAACCACTTCCAGTGAAGAAGCAAGGCAAAGCCTCGGATGAGACGACCACAGCAAACGTTTAAAGGACTACGATTTGAGGGCATGCACCTGGAATGTCCGGAACCTTATTGGGGAAGGTGCCAATGCCCGGCTGGTTGATGTCCTCGTAAGGACAAAAGCTGGCATCACCGCCATCCAAGAAATGCATTGGACGGGGCAAGGCAAAGAATATCTGGGGCCTTGCAACGTCTACTACAGCTGCTATGTAAAGGAGCGCAAGTTCGGAGTTGGATTTGTGGTGGAAGAGAGACTCTGTCGCCGAGTACTGTCGTTCACCCTGGTGGACGAGCGTCTAGCCACAATCCGCATCAAAGCGAGATTCTTCAACATCTCGCTCACCTGCGCCCATGCCCCGACTGAAGAGAAGAATGAGGCATCCAAGGATCTCTTCTATGAGCGCTTGGAGCGCACGTACGAGCGCTTCCCCCGTCATGATATCAAAATCGTGCTTGGCGACTTCAATGCCAGGGTGGGCAAGGAAGGGATCTTTGGAAACACAGGCGGAAAATTCAGCCTCCACGACGAAACGTCCGACAACGGATTGAGGCTGACCGACTTCGCCAGGGTCCGAAACATAGTAGTATGCAATACTAGGTTCAAGCATAAAAAGATCCATCAAGCTACGTGGCTGTCTCCGGATCGAAAAACGAGAAACCAAATCGATCATGTTGTGATAGACGGAAGGCACGCTGCCAGTGTTTTAGACATACGCACACTCCGAGGCCCAAACATCGACTCGGACCACTATCTTGTTGCAGCCAAGATACGCACCCGCCTCTGTGCAGCAAAAAGGGTGCGCCCAAATATGCAAGGAAAGCTTAACGTCGAAAAGCCGCAATCACAACAGACAGCCAGCGCTTTCGCTACTCGACTCTCACACCTGCTCTCAGAGAGCACTCTTCAACAAACCGACATATGCG
>NW_023458555.1:111688862-111719903 GCF_013731165.1 Rhagoletis pomonella
GAAAGACTGAAGCCCACCGTCAATGAACTGATTGGGCCTTATCAGTGTGGCTTTAGACCTGGCAAATCCACCATAGACCAGGTATTCACAATACGCCAAATCTTGGAAAAGACCCGCGAGAAAAGGATCGACACTCACCACCTATTTTTCGACTTTAAAGCAGCTTGTGACAGCACTAAAAGGAGTTGCCTATACGCCGCTATGTCTGAATTTGGCATCCCCTCAAAACTCATACGGCTGTGTAAAATGACGTTGAGCAATACCACCAGCTCCGTCAGAATTGGAAAAGACCTCTCCGAGCCGTTCGCCACAAAACGGGGTTTCAGACAGGGCGACTCCCTTTCCTGTGACTCCTTTAATCTGATGTTGGAGAAGATAATAAAAGCTGCAGAACTGAACCGTTCAGGAACAATTTACTACAAGAGCGTGCAATTGCCGCTGACATCGACATCATCGGTAACAAAACCCGCGAAGTCTGTTCTGCCTTTTCCAAGTTGGATAGCGAAGCAAAGCGAATGGGTCTGGTGGTAAACGAGGACAAGACGAAGTATCTCCTGTCATCAAACAAACAGTCAGCACATTCGCGCCTTTGCACCCACATCTCTGTTGACAGTTACAATTTCGAGAAAGTAGAGAATTTCGTTTACTTGGGAACCAGCATTAACACCGATAATAATGTCAGCATTGAAATCCAACGTAGAATCACTCTTGCCAACAAGTGCTACTTTGGACTGAGTAGGCAATTCAGGAGTAAAGTCCTCTCTCGACGTACGAAAACTCCGCTCTATAAGTCACTCATCATGCCCGTGCTGGTATATGGCGCAGAAGCATGGGCAATGACAACATCCGATGAGGCGGCTCTTGGAGTGTTTGAGAGAAAGATTTTGCGGAAGATCTACGGGCCTTTACGCGTTGGCGACGGCGAGTACCGCAGACGATGAAACGATGAGCTGTATGAACTTTACAACGATATGGACATAGTGCAGCGAATTAAAATACAGCGGCTCCGCTGGCTTGGTCATGTCGTTCGAATGGACACCGACGCTCCAGTTCTGAAAGTATTCAACTCGGAACCCGCTGATGGTAGCAGAGGAAGAGGGAGGCCCCCACTGCGATGGAAAGATCAGGTGGAGAAGGACTTGGCTTCACTTGGCGTTTCCACTTGGCACAGAGGAGAAACGACTGGCGTGCTTTGCTGAACTCGGCCAAAATCGCTTAGGCGGTTACAGCGCCAAAAAAGAAGAAGAAGAAGGCCATAAATAACAAAAACAAATAACTTAAAGAAGATCACACGTAAAAGGTAAACATTCTATAAATAGAATTATTAACAAAACCAACAACCACATGATCAAATTAAATTGCACTGGAAGAGCTGCGCTTGATTGTAGTTGGTTTAACAAATGAAAAAGTGGAAAAAGCAACAAGAATTAAGGCGAACTTAGCACAGTGCGTAGGCAACTGGCTGAGTCAGCTGGGGTCGTCGGTTCGAGTCCCGCTAAAGCCTGATGAGGAAATGTGGTGATTTCCGAAATGGCTATCACTTCTACCATTTTTTCAAATTATTGTTGCTTTTCCAAATAATTTTTCATAAAAAAATGGCCTCAAGCTCAATAAAAACTGTTGAATATAATTGTGGCCCTAAATAATAAAATTTAAAAATAATAATATTATACATTTTTGGAAAATGGACGTAGCTACGCCCACTTATGATTACATGTGTATATCTTGGTAACCGCTCCATTAATTTCTCCCCAACTTGGCACAGTTGTTGGCCTTGGTACAACATACCAAATTTTAGAATTGGACAATAACTACGCCCACATTCCATATAACGGTAATTTAGAGAATTACGAAGTCTTCGATAAATCAGTAAATACTAAAGCTAATTTATTGAAAATTTATGCTTTACCAATAAACACGCTTTTGATAAAATTTTGGAAGATGGGCGTGGAACCGCCCACTTATGATCACATATATGTATCTCGTTATCCGTTCTATCAATTGGTACCAAACTCGGTATGGTTATTGTGCTTGCCCCATAAAAGCAAATCGTTGAAAATTATTGAAATCGGACTAAAATTACAGTCACTTTTCATATAACGGCTAATTTCAGAAATGCTTGAAGCTTCGATATTTCGAAATTTAAATACGCTAACTTACTCCAAATTGATACTAACAACAATCCCTTGAAAAGAATTTGGAATTTTGGAAAATAGGCGTGATACCAACCACATATGACTATATAAGTTTATCTCATTATGTCTAGCTAAATGTTCTATCGAAGATGTTTAAAAGAGGTGTGGTAGTTTTGCCATGTAGCGGTAGTTTTCGGAAAGGTGAAAAACATATATCTAATACTTGCGCCGGGTATTTATTGTTCGGCTCCGCCCGAACTTAGACTTTTTTACTTGTTTGAGTATACAGTTTTATAGCCCATACAATTTTAATGTAATAATGTGCAAGTTTGAAGTAGCCGTTGGTTTTTTAGATTTGTTTTTGCCGAAGGTGTGTAGCGCTGCCACTGAATTTCAAAATATGTAAATATTTTAAGGAATTTTAGAAGAGCACTTAAAAGGGGAAAATTTAAGTACTTAGGCGGGTTGGGTAAATATGCGGGGAGGTGCGTAAAAGAGGGATTTTCTTCAGATTACATTAAAAAAATCACGGTGCCCAATTTATTACTTAAGCGGGATAGGTACTTAAGCGTGGGGAGGGGGTTGGGGTACTTTAGCGGGTTTCACTGTAATTGAAAGCCTACTACTACCAACGGGAAGAGGATGTTTGGAGAAACAGCAAAATTCTTAAATTATAAGGCATATAATTTTATGTAATTTAATTATGCGTTCCAGCAATGGGTAGTGCGCTGGGTTGGGGACTCGCCACGTAAAATTCCCTTCCAGTGAGGAAGCGAAACAATGCCTCGGATGAGCCCCCCCTTATAATGACGACCACGGTAAACGTTTAAAAAATTACGATTTGAGGGCAAGCACCTGGAATGCCCGGATCCTTAATAGGGAAGGTGCCTCTGCCCCGCTGGTTGATGTCGTAGTAAGAGCAAAAGCTGACATCACCGCCATCCAAGAAATGCGTCGGACGGGGCAAGGCAAGCAATGCCTGGGGCCTTGCGACGTATACTACAGCTGCCATGTAAATGAGCGCAAAGTCGGTATTGGATTTGTGGTTGGAGAGAGACTCCGTCGCCGAGTACTGTCGTTCTTCAACATCTCGCTCATCAGCGCCCATGCCCCGACCAAAGAGAAGGATGATATATCCAAGGATCCCTTCTATGAATGCTTGTAGCGCACGTACGTGCGCTGCCACCACCATGATATCAAAATCGAGCTTGGCGACGTCAATGCCAGGATGGACAAGAAAGGGATCTTTGGAGCCATCGTCGGAAAATTCAGCCTCCACGACGAAACGTCCGTCAACGGACTGAGACTGATCGACTTCGCTAGGGCCCGAAACATGGTAGTATGCAATACTAGGTTCAAGCATAATAAGATCCATCAAGCTGCGTGGCTGTCTTCAGATCGAAAAACGAGAAATGAAATCGATCATGTTGTGGTAGACCGAAGGCATGCTTCTACCGTTTGGACGTACGTATACTCCGAAGGCCAAACATCGACTCGGACCACTATGTTGTTGCAGCCAAGACACTCACCCTCCTCTGTGCAGCAAAAAATGTGCGCCCAAATATGCAAGGAAAGCTTAACGTCGAAAAGCTGCAATCACAATAGATAGCCAATGTATTCGCTACTCGACTCCCACACCTGCTCCCAGAGAGCGCTCTTCAACAAAGCGACATGTGCTAGCAGTGGAACCACACCTGCTGCTCATTAAGTACCGCCGCCGAAGAAGTAGTCGGACTTCATCGAGTCGAAAAAACAACTGGTACGATAAGGCGTATCAGGAAGCTGCAGAGAAAAAGATGCCGTCGACAGGGCCACGCTGCGATTACGCGCAACGCGTGCTATGTGGAACCGCTATAGGGATTTGAAGAGGGAAGCGAGACGTATTTGCCGCAATAAGAAGAGAGAGGCCGAAATACGTAAGTGCGAATAGCTTGAAATGCTGGCCGACAAGAATGGACGAAAATTTTACAAGAGAGTTGGGCGACTTACGGAAGGTTTCAACACCAGGGCGTACTCCTGTAAGAACAACAATGGCGACATAGTTACCGATGTTCAGAGTGTACTTAAATTATGGAGGGAACATTTCCCCACCCTTCGGAATGGTAGCAGCATGGAAAGTTATGGAGAAGAAGAACTCGAGGCACCAGTCGATGATGACGGAGACGATGTTCCTCCGCCTGTCCATGACGAGGTACGAGTAGCAATAACGCGGCTGAAAAACAACAAAGCTGCTGGAGATGAAAGCCTGCTGAGCTACTCAAGTATGGCGGCAAGGAGTTGATAAGGTGTATGCATCAACTCTTATACAGAACATGGTCAGATGAACACATGCCCAATCCACAAGAAAGGCGACCACAATTGCTGGCTTATGCCGATGACATCGACATCATCGGTAACAAAAACCGCGAAGTCTGTTCTGCCTTTTCCAGGTTGGATAAGGAAGCAAAGCGAATGAGTCTGGTGGTAAATGAGGACAAGACGAAGTATCTCCTGTCATTAAACAAACATTCAGCACATTTGCCCTTTGGCTCCCACGTCACTGTCGAAAAAGTAGAGAATTTTGTTTACTTGGGAACCAGCATTAACACCTCTCTCTACGTACGAAAACCATGCTCTCTAAGTCACTCATCATGGCCGTGCTGGTATATGGCGCAGAAGCATGGACAATAACAACATTCGATGAGGCGGCTCTTGGAGTATTAGAGAGAAATATTTTGCAGAAGACTTACGGGCCTTTACGCGTTGGCGACGACGAGTGCCGCAGACTAGCTCATACAGCTAGTTTACAACGACATGGACATAGTGCAGCGAACTAAAATTCATTTGGCATTTATTATTGCCATCAGGTGGAACAGAAAAGAAGCGACTGGCGAGCTTTGTTGAACTCGACCAAAATCGCTTAGGCGGTTACATCGGATACTCCGAAATTTTAAATATTTGTTTTAGATTAACCCCCTTATTCTGGAATCCGAGTTTTCGTAATTCGTAGCTACGCTACACATGCTACAACCTTTGCGGAAACATGTGTAGCATTGACAGCTATCAGTTGTTTTTCGAAGTAAGCTGAATGAAGGAAAACAAAGTGGAAAGGAATTAAAAAAACATTCACGAAGTGCTTATTTATAGTAAAAATGTTTGATTTTACATATTTTGAAGGAAACGAACGAAATGATTTCACAAAGATATACGGAGTAACCATAGGCGCATCTATGTCAGCTTCTGGTTGAATTGTTGAACCACAAGCCAGAACTCCTCATATGCCCGAAGAACTGGTTCTTAATCCAGGTAATGCAACAACAGCTTCTTTCAAGCCATTGAAAACATGCACTTTGTTAGGTCCACCACCTGTTGCGCTTCCTTCTGCCTTCGACCGCGCTTAGGAATTATAAACCTTACTAATTAGAATTCTCCTTTCCGCGTTGCCGGAGAAGAGGGCTTCCGCATGTCAAAGGTACAAAACACTTATTGCATATCACTCCGGCTTCGCCATCCACAGTATTTTTGCACAGGACCTACGTCGAAATTTGCAAAAAAAAGTGCATAGTGCAAACCGAATTTATTAATAAGTTAGGGATTGGGAATTTTAAACATTTATTTGAAATAAAATCTTGATCCTTTGATTACACGTGATGTTAAAGTTTTTGGAGTTGGGTTATGCGTTTGGACACAACAACCAAAATTCATTGTACAAATAACTAAACCGGACCCAAGCTTCTCGATAAGGGGCAGCAAAGATTCTTTTTTGCACGTTTATATAAAGCAGTGTATAAAAATATACGTATATGCGAAAGGCAAATTTATCTGTTTAAATGAACACTCTTTATATTACCTGCAAACACACATCGTTTTACATCTTTTATCTCGCCTCCGACACATAATTGTTTTCGTAGAAAATTACGCAAAAAAGCTTACTCCTTCGTTTTTAAGCATGCCATTGTTACGAATTTCGAAAGTTCAAAAATACGATTTGGATTGCAGCATACTATTTGTACGATTCGTAGCAAAATCCGAATACGAAAGAGTTGCATAATAAGGGTGTAAAGCTCAATCCTTGGGCAACACCTGTATGTTAAAGTTTTTAAATTAAAGTTTGTAATAAGCGTTTGAAGACAACAACTTAAAATCATTGCACAAATAACTAAAGCACACCCCCACTTTTACTTACAGTGCGGGCGGTAGCTCTAAATTGGAATTATCCCTAACTGTTGCCTGAATGAAGCTGCGTTCGTAACATCGGCGTAGCCAGAATGAAATTTAGGGAGGGGCTCGACCCTATTAAGCTGGCATTTCAGGGTTCTATTATATATATATATAAGGAAAATTTTTAAGTTAGGAGGGGCTCGAGCACCCCCTGCCCCTACCTGGCTACGCCCATGGTTCGTACACTCCTCAGCCTCTGCGAAAAGTAGTTCTATTGAGCTAAGGTTTATTATTATTTGTAAAAACTCTATATTAATGACCTTATTTCATTTATTTTGCTTCTTTACAATCCTGCGCGGGTTGCCGAACTGTAAAATTTTAATTATTGATAATTTTGCAGCAACTGGCGATAGTTGCCATTTGTAATACAAATTTCCTTTCCACTGCGTTGCCACCTGGTAACCGAACCATAAGTTAGGCTAGGTCAGAGTGGCTCCCAAAAGCCCGTTGTGATTTGGTTCTTTCCCTCCCTTAGTAACTGAACCACCGAGTGCGTTTTATATAGCACAAAAAGTGGAGAACGTTCGCCGAGTTGAAGTCGGCTAAACAATGTAGAAAGTACTTGTTGAAGAATTGGTTGCGCGTGTTGGCCAGGGCGGGACTATGGCCGAGATAGTGTTCGATGATGTCCACCTCTTCCTGCAACTGCGACAAAAATCATTGGTGGGGTATCCTAACCTTATTCCGTGTGTGCCCATCAGGCATTGTCCGATGATTACGCCGCCTACTTATCTGAGAGAGGAGCGGTCCAGCCGGGTAAGAGCTATGGATCGCTTTACATTAATCATTGGCCAAATTTGCGTGGTAGTATGGCAGGTGGTTTCCACAGCCCACCTTATATCTACCGCCTCGACGAGTTTACTCTGTATTTGCAGGAGGTTAAAGGTATGCCCGCATTCCGAGCAGAATTGACTTCAGATATTTCCGTCCCTCTCCTTGCCAGTTCTTCGGCGGCTAGGCAGTTGCCAAGAATGTCCCTATGTCCAGGCACCCATACAACAGTCAAGGAGCATTTTGATGCCAGCAGATTGAGAGTCTTCCTGCAATCTAGGGCTAATTTGGACGTTATTTCGTTAAAATTGAGAGATTTGATAGAATCCTGGCAGTCATAATAGATAGCAATAGGCCGTCCTGTGGGGCGGAGGTCATGAGCCACCGAGCCGCTTCCATTATGGCACTTAATTCTGCTTGAAAAACGCTACAATGTTCCGGTAAGCGAAAACTGAAGTTCAGCGCGATCTCGTCAGAATACATCTCGGTACACACTCTTTTGTTAAGCTTGGAAACATCTGTATACATGGCTGTAGACCCTGGGTTCAGGTCTGTGGAACATTCCCACTCGTTCCCCTCTGGGATTCTTGGGGAGTATATGTTGTCTAAACAGAATAGAGGAGTGGTATAATCTATCTGTCGTAGATTATCCGGTAGAGTTTCAAGTACTTTTGCGTGTCCGAAACTGAGGTCTCTCCACGGCTGGATTGTATTTAACTTGGCCGCACTGACGCCGGCCCAAAATTTGCCAGAGAGATCCACAGGTGGAAGATTTAACATTATTTCCAGAGATTTGTTGGGGGTAGTGGGCAGCGCGCCCGTGACGAGCATGGCAGCCGTCCTCGGCACTAATTCCACCTTGGCTCTGGACAAGGTGTTGTTTAGCGCTGGCCACCATATGGTGATCCCGTAGAAAAGGATGGGTCTTAACACAGCTGTGTACATCCAGTGTACTATCCCCCCCCCCCCCCCCCATTTTTTTGCCTATAGCCGTCTTACAGGCATACAAGGCGGTATTGGCCTTCCTGGAGCGGTCTTAAATCTTTCGCTCCAGTTTCTTGTCTAGAAATCTCCAAGGTATTTGACCTTTTGTGAGAGAGTAAGTGCCACCTCGTTTAGGGTAGGAGATTTAAATAAGGAAGTTTTATACTTCCTTGTGAAAAGTATTATTTCTGTCTTGGTAGGATTGACACTAAGTCCACATTCCTTGGACCAGATATTTACAAGACCGAGTCCGTTTTGCAATAACTCACTCAGGACCTGAAGATGTTTGCCCGTTGCCACGATTGCTATGTCATCAGCGTACGATATGGCTTGACATGCGGTGCCCTTTAGGCTTAGAAGTAGGGTGTTCACTATTAGATTCCAGAGTAGAGGGGAGAGAACGCGCCTTGGCGAGTGCCTCCGGCCACATACTTTGTAATGGAACCATACCCTAGTTTGAGGGAATAGTTCTCTTTTCGAGAAGGAGCCCAACAAAATAGGTCGTCAGTTTTTATATTCCGTCGAATATATTCGTCGATGAGCCTCTCTAGAGTTTTAAGAAAGAATGTGAAGTAATGCCACTTTTGCCTTTGTCCACTCGTGTGGTATGTGAGTCAGGGATAGGCAGGCTGAAAAAATCTGAGAAAACAGGGGGTTCCTGTAGTTGAGCGGGAGAGATTCCGTCAAGGCCCGGATATTTGTAGGACTGAAAGGGCATCAAGGCCGCTTCCACCCTCTCCTCATTTACGACGTCCTTAACGGTATCACCCTGATACAACTAAGACCTAGGACCGGAAGAAAAGCCGGAAGAGCCTCCAGCATTTCGTCACATGAAGTCGCTCAGTCACCGTTAGCTTTCTGGATAGAGTTTATACTTGAAGGGGATTTCTAGAGAACTTTCCTCGGCCTGTTGGCTTCAGAGTTATCTTCTATGTTGTTAAAGAAGTTTTGCCAAGATTCGCGTTTCGCCCTCTTTATGGCCTTCTTGCAACCTTTGAGTGCGTCATTGTAGGGTGGCCAAAGACCTATTCGCTTAGCTTGACTGAAGAGCCTCCTTCAGGGGGCGGGGGGGAGGGTTTTTCTTAGGCAGGAGGCTTTGGAAGCAGTATTGCAGGCATTTGTCAGAAAGTTCACTGCTTAATAAATTTTTGACGATGAGTCCAGCTCACCGAGAGAAACAACCTTCGTATTCAAGACTCGCTTCATCAGGTCTTAACGATAAGCAGGAATTTTCGTGAGAAGCGTATGTAACCGCACCATAGTTGCGTTGATATCCCTAATCGACCCATAAGGCAATTGGTTTCTGCAGATTTTGGGCAAAATATATGGCTTCTTCGTGAGTCAGGCTTTCCCTCAGAACCACTACTTTTGACACCTTTTCGGAACGCACAGCCTCAGTCGCCAGAAAGTAAATATGAGTAATACGTAATAACTACCGCAATATGGCATCCTTGATACTTTTTTTTGATGGTATGTTTCTGATGGTCAACTGAAAATACTATGAAATAGTGCGGTAAAAGTTTTTATGGTGCTTTTGATTTGCCAATGTTGAGCAACTGATTTGGCTGCAATTTAGTTTGGCATCCCCGGAGTTCCGCATTAAGGTAGCTATTCTCTTTTATTGTTATTTTCTTAGATGTGGCAACACTCTTCTAATATCAGTGTGAAAACATGGTTAAATTAACAGTTCTGTATTCACATGGTGCTTATACATTAGGCTGGGTCGATTTTGTATGGGGGAAAATAAAAGGCATTTGACCATATTGTAATAGTAACATTATGATGTCTTAGATCTAAGCCAATTGCTATTGGATACGAAAGATTAACTTAAAACTTATCTTTAGCCCGGGAAGTTGAATCAAAGTGTATGCATTTTGAAAATTAAATTGTAGTATTTATGGAATGCATTAATTGTTACAAACAGGACGATATATCAAATTAACGGTTATTAAATTAAGTACCTCGCATTCATTTATTATTTTTCAATAAGTCTACAAGTTTTTAAGATTTAAGATAAAACTTACAAAAACTATAATTTTCCCTTATCAATTTTCAATTCTTCATTACTCCAGCAACCAAGTGAAAAATACAAAAAAGTGAGACGAGATTTATTTCAAACGTTTTAATGTTTTCGGATGTTTATATAATATTAAAAGGACCAAGGACTTGGTCACGCCGATTTGGTCAGTTTTCAAGATCGTGGTAAATGAAGTCAAACATGTATTGTCAAAGATTAGGAATCGTTTGATATGTTAATAGAAGTTTCAAGCATATAAGTATTAACATACATTAACAGAATAAAATTAGGGTGAGAAACACCCATTTTAAGTACATTTATGCAGTCTTGAAAATTGGTGCGGAATGGTTTCATTAGTCACCGAAGAAGCACATTTGTCGCGGTTTCGAAATGTGCCGTTATATGATAGCAGGGACGTGCAATAAGTGTTTAGATATACATAAATATTTTAGTTAATTCTATTATATGAAAGAGAGACTATAGGTAAATGTAATTGTCTTTAACATATCCTGGGAAATCCTTTTGAGGACTCTCCAATCGGACGATATTGCTTTGCATTCAGCTTGAACGAAAAAAGTCACTACCTGGCATGGGCGTAGCCAGACATACATATGTATATCATTTAACGTTTTGTCCGGCTATTTGGTTTATTATACCGGTATGTAGAGCTATGAATTTAAAAAGTTCATCAGGGTTTAGTTGAGATATTAGATTTTGGCCACTATGTTTTGTACATTTCCCAGTACTGCAAAGCTTTTGACTGTCACTCACCTGGGAGTGGCCAGAAGTGATTAGTGTGCTTACGGTTCAAATCGCAGCTAACTAACGTCCGGATATTTATATCCATGAATACTCTGGGTAGCGATCGACCGCTGGTTTGGGAGCGAGGTAAAGTGGGAGGGCGTAACACCCCGCGTGCGTTGGGTTTGAGTCCCGCCACGTTAAAACCCTGCCCAATGAAAACAAACGCATGCCTCGGATGATACACCCTTCTTTTGATAACGATCACGGCAAATATAGGAAGGACTATGATTTTAGGGTATGCACTTGGAATATCCGAACCCTTAATCGGGATGGTGCCTCTGCCCGGCTGGTTGGAGTCCTAGGAAAAATAAAGGCTGACATCACCTCCATCCACGAAATGCGATGGACGCGGCGAGGAAGGTAAACGTGAGCCTTGCAACGTCTACTACACTTGCCACGTAAAGGAGTGCAATTCGGTGTTGGATTTGTAGTGGGAGAGAGACCGGCGTTCACTTTAATGGACGAGAGTCTAGCCACAATCTGCATCAAAGCGAGATTCTTCAACATCTCATTCATATGTGCCAATGCCCCGATGGAAGAGAAGGACGAGGCATCCAAGGCTCTCTTAGCCTAGAGTGTTCATATTAGCGCAGGCTCCGACACGTATAAAATCGTGCTTGGCGATTTAAATGCCACGGTGGCAACGAAGGGATCTTTCGTGCCAGTGTCGAAAAAATTAGCCTCCACATAGAAACGGCAGTATGTATTACTGGGTTCTAGCATATAAAGATCCATCAAGCTTCATGGCTGTCTCCACACCGAAAAACGGGAAACCAAATCGAGCATGTTGTGATAGACGGAAGGCATGCTTCCATGTTTTAGATGTACATACGTACACTCCGCGGGCCAAACATCGACTCGCACTACTATATTGATGCATCCAATATACGACCCAACCTCGAAGAAGCAAAAAAAGGGGATCCAACAATGCAGGGAACGTTCCACGTGGAAAGCTGCAATCAAAACAGACGGCCAATAGATCCGGCGCTAGACCCTCACACCTGCTGTGAGAGGGCACTCTTCAACAAACCGACTTGCGCGAGCAGTGGAACCACATTTCCCGCTCATTACTGGTACGATGAGGAGTGTGAGAAAATGCTTGAAATGCTGGCCGACAGAAAAACACCCGAAATTTTTAGCAGTGAGCGACTTACGGAAGGTTTCAGGACTCTTGTGGGAACAACGATGGTGACCTAGTGACCGATGTCCAGAACGTACTCAGATTATGGAGGGAAAACTTTTGACCCTTTTGAATGGCAGAAGCACTGAAAGGAGTGGAGAAGACGAACCCGAGGTCCCACTCGATGTCGATGGAGTCGATATCCCAGCGCCTGACTATGACGAAAAGTGCCAAAGCTGTTTGAGCTGACGGCCTGTCAGCTGTCTATTTAATTACGATGGAAAGGAGGTAATAAGGTGCATGCCCGACGACTGGAATTCTAGTGCGCTCTGCCTAATCCACAAGAAAGGCGACCCCGCCATGCGTGCCAACTACCGTGGGATCAGCCTTCTAAGCATAGGTTTCCAGGTCTTATCGAATGTATTGTCTACCATAGACCAGGTATTCACAATACGCCAAATCTTGGAAAAGACCCCCGAGAAAATGATCGGCACTTACTACCTATTTGTCGACTTTAAAGCCGCTTTCGACAGCACTAAAAGGAGTTTCGTATATGCCGCTATGTCTGAATTTGGCATCCCCTCAAAACTCATACGGCTGTGAAAAATGACGTTGGCAATACCACCAGCTGTGCTCTGTTGCCGTTCGCCACCAGGCGGGGTTTCAGAGAGGGCGACTCTCTTTCATGTGACTTCTTTAATCTGATGTTGGAGAAGATAATAAAATCTGCAGAACTGAAGAAAAACCGCGAAGTCTGTCCTGGCTTTTCCAAGTTGGACAAGGAAACAAATCGAATGGGTCTGGTGGTAAACGAGGACAAGACGAAGTATCTCCTGTCATCAACCAAACAGTCAGCACATTCGGGGCTTGGCACCCACGTCACTTTTGACAGTTATAATTTCGAGAAAGTAGAGAATTTCGTTTACTTGGGAAACAGTATTAACACCGATAATAATGCCAGCATGGAAATCCAACGCAGAATCGCTCTTGCCATCAAGTACTGCTTTGGACTGAGTAGGCAATTCAGGAGTAAAGTCCTCTCTGGACGTACGAAAACCACACTATAAATCGCTTATCATGCCCGTGCTGGTATATGGCGAATTAAAATACAGCTGCTCAACTGGCTTGACCATGTCGTTCGAATGGACTCCGACGCCCCAGCTCTGAAAGTATTTTGGCTTCACTTGGCATTACCAATTGGCGTCAGTTGGTCAAAATCGCTTTGGCGATTACCGCGCCAAATAACAAGAAGAGGAAGAGAATAGATCTATAACCTGATCAGTCACACAGTGTTATAATCCCGACGAAATCCTTGACGGTGGTACCCGGAGGGGAACGGTACATGACGGTAGGAAGTTTAGTTTGGGTTAAAGTCTCACACGGACGGGGTTAGGCTTTCGATGCTTCCTCCTTGTAAAATAAACAAGTTCCGTAAAAAGTTAACAATTTAAATCGACGAATAGTTTTATATCATTTTTCGTTTGTTATTTTTTTTTTGTACAACATATTTACCTTTATTTGAGTAGTCCACTTGCAAAGTGCGTTATGTATCATTTTTTCCATTTTTAGTTTTTGGAGGATTACGTACCAGTATTTATAGTAGTTTCATGTCCACTAACACAGTGCAAAATCTTTTTTATATTCTGAAAAAATAGCATCAAATGTTAACTCTTCTTCCAAAAGTCGCTGTCACACTTATTTAAAAACTTTCAAAACTATACATCTTCTGATGAACTTAGAAAACTGCTTTAGGTCGTATAGACTGTTAATGTTATCTTATGTCATGTTATGTTATGTTACAATTTTAAAAGGCTCTTATTTATCCAAATTTTCAGGTAATAATGGAAAAGATTCAATTTAAATGATACTTGTTGTCGTAGTCGTTTTTTCAAATTTACGGCTTTCTATTATAAAATCACATAACGCTGTTTGCACGTGGACTACTCATTTGTTACAATAATTTAAAGCTATAATAAACAATTTTTTAGTAAGTAAGTTATTGGTTTTGAATTTTTTTTTGTAAATTTCGTTCTGGCTACGCCCATGCTACCTGGCACACTTTTCTGTAATCTGGTTCTTTCATTTAAGTAGAAGTTATTTATACAACGGAAGAGAATTTTTTTTAGAAAAAAACTGGAGATCCACTTAAGTTTTTCGATATAACTTTGGTAAATGTTACTCGATAGGTATGTAATAACTACCAAATTGAAGACGAGACTTTCTGTTACAGATTTATGAAAATAATTTGATGAAAATCGTTCATTATACACAAATTATTTTAAAATAAAAAAGAATGTCGAACAAATTTTTTTTTTTTAATTTTTCTATATTTGCAATTTTTATATTGTATGCATAAACATAAGTAAACTAAGTAGTGTTTCTAGAAGTAGTACCTGTTCAGTGTTTTCATACTCATTTGCATAAACAAAATTTTTCCATGGTGATGGAAAATAATGGCTTTTCTATTAGAACTACCGAAATTGTTCTTAAATTCGCGAAAATGCGCAAACTATAGCTAATATTAAAAAAAAGATTGGAATATTTGGAACCAGCGACCTAAATGCACGCCTTTAATATTAATGCAGTTCTTTACATCTTTTGACTATTGGCCAGTGCAATTATCAAGAGAACAATTAAAATTTTATTGAAAAAAGACAACATTGGGGTGAACGATAAAATAAAGGGCTGCGAGAAATGATACTTAACTTTATCTTTTGCGTTAACGGATTCATTATCTAATAATATGCACCAAAAATTTTTGCTGAACCCAGAATTTTTAACAAGAATTGATTTTCGACCCGCCCTATTATACATATATAAGTGCGTGATAATTATAAAAGGTACTTAATTTACTAAAAATACATCATAAATGTAAAAAATATGTTTGTAGTTCATTGTGCGGGGTTTTAGTGCAACTATTTTGCCGAAGTGTGTACGTAAATATAGTGTTTATTGTGTGAAATAGCGCCGAGAGGTTAGTTCAATTTACAAACTTTAACAACAAATAACTTAAAAATTATAAGCCTCCGGCGGCTAAAAGTATATATAATTGCGTCAGGAGAACTCCCCCTACCAACCCCCCCCCCCCATAACCACCTTTTTTTGTACCCGGGGGATGCCAAACTAAAATTTTCCCACTGATTTTCAAAATTTCGTTCCTCGAACGCTTGACGTCGGGAGAGTCGCCCAGATTTTCGCGTAGAACGTGAAAATCTTTCATAAAAAGTAACCACGGTTGCCATTTCCTCTTTATTTTTCGGACCAAAAAATGGACCAAATTGTAAAAAATGGACCAATTTTTATTACATCGGGAAATTAAGTAGATTGTATTACTCTTTATCAAGAAAATGTGCCAATTCAATTTTTATAACGATTTTTTTTTATATTGCACCCAAGGTGCATTACGATTGTATATTACTAACATTATATTATTTAAAGTTTTAAATTATAATTTGTTTATTAATTTCGTTTTTATTAATGCTAAATACAAAAATTTGCGCTCAGCTGCTGCGGAACTGTGAGGCAGACTAAAAATGTTATGAACTAAATCACTCAATTTTCCACAGGCCGCTTCACCCAAAGACATTTTTAATCCAACTCACTTCATCCCAAAAACGTTCTATATTGGTACAGTTTTTGAAGTTATCTTCACTCAGCCTCAATTTGCGAAATTGAAATTCAATTATTTCTGCCTCATTTACCAATGCAGGAAATTGGTCAAGTAGCGACAAAATTGATACATCAGTATCAGAAAGAAGGCTGACTTACAAAACGTACCAATGCAATGTTTGGAAACTGTTCTATTACGGTATTCAAACTGTTTGTATGTACAGCGTTGCGAAACATTGCAACCATATACATTGCATATTTGGAATATTTAATAAAACAATGATCCCCATTTCGGAATTTTCCATTTCTAAAACACAAATGGTAACCAAAACCAAACGAAACATCAAATTTGTTTCTGATGCGCTGATTACTCTACGATACGTTTCGATAACTTTTCGGATGCGTTTCGGAAGAGTATACCTTGTCAACCAATCGTAGTTCGGCGTTCTGGAACATTAAGCTTTGTACTATGCAATGCAATTGACGTTTTGGATGTCAGCCGAACTTTATGTGGTGTAATAACTTCAAGATAATTAATATCTTTTCGATTGAAATCGAATACTATTTGCATGCGCTAAATGCTATGATTAAAGTTTTGCTGCCTTTCCATATTTTTGGCAGCCACTTTAATATTGGTCACCGAGTAATTGAAGTTAGCAAGAAACCGCGCTATTTTTTGAAGCGTGCTTTGCCAGATGATTAGCCATACCATATTTGAAGATCAGTGGCAAGGCCCTATGCTGAATATCGTCATCATCATCGTCGACAATCGTCAACGATCTTCAGCGCATCAGTACCATGGCCGACGATGGCCGTATCGTCACTTTTACTGACGATGACGATATTCAACGTAGGGCGGAAAATTCCTCAATTAAATAGAAAAAATTTAAAACGCGAAACTATTGCATGAAGTGAAAGGGTGATAACAACCTAAGCAAAGGCTTATGAAACGGACCATTTTAAAAAGAATTGGACCAGTGGACCAAACGAAAAGAAATGGGCCAAATTTGGTCTATTTGGACCAAAACGGCAACCGTGAAAGTAACACTTACCACGTTTATATGATGCTTCAATTCGTGCTAAGTCAAACCATGATATTTGGACACACACATGTAAACACATTCTCTAATCGAATTGACAGTTTTGACCGTGCCACCATAAATCACATTTTGAATGCGAGTTAAGAGTTGTTGAATCGTGTTAAGAGTGCATAATAAACACGGAATTCGTCCACCCGGTTTTTTCATGCAACTCTGTATAAGGTAAGGCACTGGGCACATTACGCGCCTAATCAAAGTAGAGTAATATGCATGACGACTCGACTTTTGTACACTTGCACGCCGCACAGTGTATCATTTCCATATTCTAGAAAAGATTAATTACATTATTTTATGTCGCGAAATTTCAAAACAACGTCAAGATAAAGACGAAACAATAACAACTAAAAAATTTAAATCAAAGTGTATGGCGGGACGGGGTTTGATTTGGAAAATTACTGAGCGCAATAATATTTAAACTTGTATATTTGAAACGGAATCTCAATGTTTAATTTGTCGGTGTTATGTGATTTATGCAACAATTGCTAAAATATCATTTTGGTCTTATTTTTTTAGGTATGGTCTTCTCAATGAATATACGTTTTTGGGAATTTAGTAAACTAGGACTGAGTATTTCATGTTAAAGTAAAACGATGTTGACTTAGACTTATTTTTAACAAATTATTATTTTTATTAGACCCGAAAACTCGTTATCCGCCACTATTCGATAAAGTTTGTATCTCAGTTTATTTGCCACTCCTCTTAGACTTTAAACAACACAATTTTAGCTGCTGGAAAGTGCAGGTTTTGATGAAATTTTATTTTTTCTGGCCTACTGGGAATTTCATTTTCTTCGAGTAATTCATTTGCATTTTATCTCGACCGAGACAAATTCTTTATTTTTGCGTTGAATAGAGAAAGCCTGATTCATTATATTTCCAATGGTATCCTATTTTTGTAAATAGAGCAAGAAATATTGAACTTATAACAGAATTTTGTTGACCCAACTATTTATTTTTAAGTCCATTTCTGTCAGTTTATAATTCCTTGTTATAGGGAAATTCTAAATATAAATTTTGGGCATTTTAGCCTTTGTAGTTAGTTAAATATTTCAGTTTTTGCATTTTTTAAAATTGCAGTTATATAATAGGGTGGCGTGACAGTAACTATAAATTACCAATTTTTTGTAAAAAGCTTCGCCTGTCTTATAACGTACCTTGTGCAAAATTTCATTAATCTATCTTCAATAGTTTTCGGATTACGGAATTAAAAGCAGCTTGATGGGTCAAATCTTACACTGTGCGCCGTGCATAATTTTAGCACGAAATCATTCATTTTCTATAGAATTGACAAATAAATTTATTTCCAACACAAAAAAGTAAACAAATGATGATTTCAAAACTACAAGCGCCTTACAAAGTTGGGCGCTTCGAATCATGAAGCTTTTATGTTTAGGCGAAAACAAGATTTTGAATCGTAATGTACAGAGCTTCATTGAAACACATGTGTTCGGCATAAAATCTTTATACTTTAGTATGCCGAAACGATTACAGTACTATGATTAGGAGCTAAATGTGCGGAGTGCCTAAATCATTTAAACAGTTCTTGAAATTACATTTATGCTAAGCTTTGTTATAAAATTAACAGCTTAGATAAATTTTACAAGGCTGTTTGAGTCTTTAATTATTATTTTTCAATGTTCATTATTTTCAAGAATTGACACATGTATTAACAGGGTTGCATCGGGATAAACTCTGTTTGAAAGAGTGTTCGATCGACTCATTTCTTGTGTTGCATTTTAAGCGAGCTACGCTGACACGAGTTAATTCGATACCGCGTTTGATGCCATATAAACAAGGTAACTGCCGTTTTAAAGCGCAATTACTCACGGACGGAAATATGCAGAAGGTGTCAGTAGAGATGAAACGATACCATGCAGGTATCGATACGTTTACTTGAAAGTATCGATACACGAAAAATATCGGATCCAAAGTATCGATACATACTCGCATCGGTACTTTTGACTATGAAGGTATTACGTATGAGCTGGATTAAATAAATTTTTTTAAGTAATAAATTAATCAAACTCAGCGAATTCTAAACTAAGAATAATAAAAGTTTATAGGTTGACGAAATTCCAGGTGTATATCTCTTATATGTAGTAAAAATTACCGGATTTTATATGGTGAGTTCTTAGAAAGCTTAAATTTCGATACGAAATTTCAGGGCTGGGCTACATTGAACATTTTAGTTTTTTCTTTGTCATCCACGCTTTACTCCCTACTATTTTCTCCTTTGCTTCTTTTTTAAATAAAAGAGCTAGTCTCAACCACCTTTAATATTGTCCGAAAATGTTTTCAGCGCGAAGAATAATAGAGTAACATTGTACGTTGGGCCATGTATACGCCGCACAGTGTTCTATTTAAAAAAAAAAAATAGACAAAACCAAACGAGAAGAGATAGCGAAATACACGTCCAAATTTCCCTGCTGAAGCGGCTGTTCTAGCCAATGAGCGTGATAGCCTTCGTCATGCTGATCCCGGAGATCCCCGTATCAGGGATCTCAACGCGGAGATTCGGCAACTAGTAAACGTACATAAGCAGAAGAAGTGGGAAGAGCATCTGAAGACCTGCAACTTCACCTCTGGTGTGAGTAAGCTTTGGTCAACCGTAAGGTCACTGTCCAATCCGCCGAAGCACGACGACATGCGACCATGCTTCGTCGGACCCGGAGCGATGCGCGAGCTATTTTAGCCGGCAGTTCATACTGCATCCTCCGGTGGACAAAGCCAAGCGTCGAGTGACCAGAAGGCTGCACAAACTGCCAACAACCTGTGCCCCCCTTGCTTTCACTTGCGGTGAAGTTCAGGTGGCCATCGGGAAGGCGAAAGCCTCCAACGTCGTGGGTCCCGACGGAATATGCATGCTGATGCTGAAAAATTTGGGTCCTGCGGGGGTAGCGTACCTAACGGAGGTCCTCAATTTGTCCATGGCCACTCTCATCATCCCAGACATCTGGAAGGTGGTGACAGTGGTCCCACTGCTCAAACCGGGGAAACCTGCCAACATAGGAGATTCTTATCGGCCGATACCACTCCTCTCCCTGGTAGCGAAGACACTCGAGGCCTTGCTGCTCTCGTATTTCACAAACCACTTGACCCCAGCGAAGCATCAGCACGGTTTCCGTAAAGTGCACAGTACAGCAACAGCACTTAACGCCATAAACACTCAGATAACTCGTGGCCTTAACCGTAAACGTCCCTGTGAGAGAACGATTCTAGTAGCGTTGGACCTGTCAAAGGCTTTTGACACTGTCAGCCATTCCACGCTACTAGAAGATATAGAGGCTTCCTCTCTCCCACAGAGGCTCAAACGGTGGTCGGAAAATTATCTGAGTGGTCGACACTCGTCGGTAATGTTTAGAGACAAATCGAGCAAACTTAGAAAAATAAAACAGGGTGTTCCACAGGGTGGTGTCCTTTCCCCACTACTGTTTAACGTTTACATTTCAAAGCTCCCTCAACCACCAGAGGGAGTCTCGATTGTCCCTTACGCCGACGCTTGCTCGATCATGGCGACTGGGAATGGAATTGATGACCTGTGTTCGAAAGTAAACGGATATCTCTCTGAACTTTCTCGCTTCTTCACTGCAAAGTGTCTAGCCCTCTCCACTACGAAATCCTCTGCGACCCTGTTCACAACCTGGACGAAGGAGGTCAGGCTACCGCTAGGAATTCACGTCGATGACACACCAATTCCGACGGTGGATAACCCTAAAATACTCGGAGCAACATTCGACAGCCTGCTCTCCTTCTCTGCGCACGCAACCGCTATTGTCAATGAAGTACAGAGCCGCAACAATTTCCTCAAATCGCTAGCCGGCAGTACTTGGGGCAAAGACAAAGAAACGTTGCTGGCAACATACAAGACAATAGGCTGGCCGGTTTTAAACTACGCAGCAACAGTGTGGTCGCCGGGGACTATTAGGACGCAGTAGACGAAGCTACAGACGGTACAAAACACAGCACTTAGGACAGCGACGGGATGCCTCCTGATGTCACCAGAACACCACCTCCACGATGAGGCGAAAATGCTCCCAATTAGGGAACACAACAAGCAAGCAGTTTCTGGTTGGGAGCCACAGATGTGGCCACCCAAATAGACAGCTGCTTGCAGAGGAGCCCTCGTCGAGGCACGTCAGTGTTATGTGGTGTTCGACACGAGTGGTTGCTTTGTACTGAATCCTCTTTTATTTCTTTTGTCATTTGCTTCTTACTTACTAACATGCATACATAGGGTTGCCAACTACTTACACAACATCTCCCTCGACACAATAGGGGTATTCTCGAAGTATTGCACGATGCACGTATTGCACGAAATGCAAAAATACTATCCCAAATTTCGAAGAGTACGAGAGCACCCCATTGCAAAGTGGTAGAATGCATGGGTAGCAAGCAGCGAAATTATGTATCAAATACAATAACAAGAGACAGCAGAAAAAAATGAAGTGAGCGAGATGAGAGGAATGAGAGAAATATGTAGCAATTCCAACAACAAAACAACTAGCACAGGGTCGCATATATCTTGCTATGCTATTTTGCAAAATATATACATGGGTTTCGACGTTGCATATTTTGCAGCGATAGGAAATGTCGTTTCCCATGTATTTTGTTGTTGTGTGTTTGCAAGTTATGCAATCCATGCAATCCGTGCTACGTGCAATGGCTTTGCAAGATTTGGAGAATACCCCTAATATAATTAGAAACATATTTGACTAAATATACACGTACATTTGCAATTAAAGTAATACAATATAATTCGAAACATGTTTGACTAAATATAAACTGAAGTAATGTGCTTACATGTAAAAGTGACAACTAGCTAAAGAACTAACTTTTGCGGTGGAGCTATTCTACGGCCGCTTCTGGTTGTGATGACATTTTCTTTAACTGTTTGGTTTTTTGCCCTTGGAGTACTAGTGTTCTCGAGTTCCGGTTGTGATAGATCGATATCACTTCCCTTTCTCGAACCCGACTCCGTCTTTTCGTTTATATCTGGCTCATTGTTTGCCATATTATTACTGCTATTATTTGGCTCAGAGCTATTTAACGTAGATGGTTTGTGTTCTGGAATTTTCATGATATCTACTCTATTTCTCCTGTACAGATTCTTGTTTTCATCTAAAATTATAAAAGACCTAGGCTCCTGACATTTTTGTACTATTTGACCTGGTACCCATAGGGACTTAGGATTTTTCTTATAATATATTCGGTCTCCTTTCTGAACTGGTTTCAACTCTTTAGCATTTCTGTTATACCTGCGTTTCACTTCTTCAAGTCTTTGTTTGCACCGATTTTTGAGCGATTTCTGGTCTACTATTTTGGTTTTCATTTCTGTTCACAATAGCGGTAACTTTGTTCTAAGCATTCGCGACATTAACAGTTCAGCTGGACTGGGCATATTATTTTTAGGCGTGGTCCGATAGTGCAGCAAAGCCATATACGGATCTGATCCCGTATCTTGACTCTTACATAGTAGTTTTTTAATTGTTTGTATAGACCTTTCAGCGAGACCATTCGAGCGAGAATGATATGGACTAGAGGTGTGATGATCAATTTTCCACTCGTTACAAAAGTTCCTGAACTCCTGGGAGCTAAATGGAGGTCCGTTATCTGTTATCAGGATCACTGGAATACCCTGCCTCGAAAAAATTGACTTAAATTTTATAACAACCTGTTGGCACGAGTAACCGCCACTTAGATTTTCGATTTCGATATATTTGGAGAAGTAATCAACTACTAAAAGATACATTTTGTTGTTAAATTCGAATAAATCCGCCCCTAACTTATACCAGGGAACATCAACCACTTCATGACTTAACAGCGATTCCTTACAATTCGAATTTCTGTACCTTAAGCAAGACTCACACCCTGTCACTAGGTTAAAAATGTCGTTATTTATGTTCGGCAAATAAACAGATCTTCGAGCTAACTCTTGACATCGCTGGATGCCCATATGTCCTTCATGAATATGGGCTAGCATTTTTGTTCTCAAAGATTTCGGTACAATTACCCGGTTATTTTTTAATAATATCCCTTTAATTTCGTTTATGTCGTCCCTGAGTGCATAATATGGGCTTACATCGGGGTCTACTTCTTTCTTTGACGTTGGCCAACCTGTCTTTAAATATCTAAAGATTTTTTGGGAGACCTGGTCCTGACCCGTTGCTTTTTTAATATCCTTTCTGGTAAAGCTACGTGTGCAATTACTGCGTTGCAATGTAAATCGAGTTCTTTGTCGACATTGAAGTCCGTTGTTTCTTTAATCGGGGCTCTGGATAGGGTGTCAGCTATATACATTTGTGTACCAGGCTTATATTTAACAGTCAAGTTGTACATTAGCAGGCGTAGTCTAAATCTTTGAAGACGTGCCGGTATTTTATATAAAGGCTTATCGAAAAGAGGTACCAGTGGTTTGTGGTCTGTTTCTACCGTGATGTGTTTTCCGTATAGGTACTGGTGAAATTTTGTACAACCAAATAAAATTGCGAACATCTCTTTCTCAATTTGGGCGTAATTAACCTGACTATTAGACAGAGAGGCTGACGCATAAGCAAGAGGATTATTGCCATGCATAATTACTGCTCCTACTGCAAACTGGGATGCGTCAACAGACAACGTCAATGGTTTATTTGGATCGAAGTACGCTAAAACAGGCGTTTTTGTAAGTTCTTGTTTCAAGTATTCAACTTCTCTATCATGAACGTCCTGCCAGTGCCATAATGAATCACTTTTGAGTAAATTGCGTAAGTTTTGGTTTTTGGCTGATAAGTTTTTGATGAAAGAACCCAGGTATTTGACCATGCCTAAGAATCGTTGCAGGTCTTTTACATTAGTGGGTTTTGGCATATCAACAATTGATTTTACTCTCTCCGGATCGACCTGTACGCCCTCTTTACTGAAAATAAGCCCTATGAATTTGAGTTTTTCCTTAAAAATATTTGATTTATTCCTATTAAACCGTAACCCTACTTCATTTGCTCTTTTCAACACCTTTTCAAGTATTTTACTATGTTCTTCCACATCTTTTGCATGTATCAAAAAATCGTCCATATATATAATCAAACCTTGAATGTCCCCAAATAGCCTCACCATTTCTGCATGAAATATTTCAGGTGCAGCATTTATGCCAAAAGGCAGACGTAAAAACTTGTAACGACCGAACGGAGTTATAAACGTACATAACTTCGAAGACTCCTCATTTAATGGGATCATCCAAAAGCCCGAACTGGCATCTAATGTGCTAAATATTCGAGACCCAAACATTTTAGACTTGCATTCCTCCACCGTAGGCAACGTAAAACGCGGTATTACTATTGCTTTATTTAAATTTTTAGGATCTAGACATATACGTAAATTGCCATTTGGTTTGGTCACAATCACAATAGAGCTAACCCATTCTGTTGTGCCTTCTACCGGCTCTATAACGTTAAGGTCCATCATTCGTTTCAGTCCTCGTTTTAAAGGTTCATACAAACTAAATGGAATTCTACGCGATGCGTCAACGGTTGGGATACTACCTTCTTTCAGTTGTAAACCACACTTTCTTTTTAATACACCCAATCCACTAAACATTTCAGCGTACTTTTCCAACAAATCTTCACTCTTTATTTCATTAACCATCTTTATAAGCTCTAAGTCTTTTGCTGTAGGTAAACCTATGACATTTTTGCAACTCATTTTTAGTATATAAAATATCGCCTCAAAAGTCTTGTTTGCATACTTAAATTTAAGGTTGGTTGTACCAACTACTTCCAGTTTTTCACCACTGAAAGTTCTAATTGAACTCTTTACATTGTAATTTATTTGCGCTTTTAACAAATCTGCTGTTGCTTTCGAGATCAAATTCACTTGTGCCCCTGTATCGACCTGACATCTTAACTCTACTTTACTTATGTATATATTTATGTACCATACATCTTTACTTTTGTACGTATCCGCCTGCCGCTCGCTGATTTCGCCAACAAATAACGAGCTTTCTTCTTCGCCTTCATCCGCCTCATACATACACATCTGCTTCCCTGAATTGTCCTCGGCTCTGCCTGCTACTTTTTCGACCGCTCTCACATATACACGGGAATTTCCACCGCCGTTAGGTTTTTTTTCGCATATAACACATTTTAGCATAGTGGTTGAGTTTACCGCAATTATGGCACTTTACCCCTTCTGCTGGGCATTTGTATTTATGCCACGTTCCACATTTGGTACAAGTAACGGCCTGCACTTTTGTTTGTTGTTGTTGCGTAACTGCGTGGTCACCACTTTTGTTCCTGATAACTGCTATAAACTTTTCATTATCTGCACCCAATTCGGCTGAGTTTTCTTTGGCTAAGACCATGTTTTTTGCGATTGCCACTGCTTTATCTAATTTTAAGTCCACTTCGCTGAGCAAGCGTTCTTTGACACTTTTAAACCTTGGCGAAAGCCCGCACACAAAAATGTCTCTTATTAAATCTTCCCGTAAAGTTTTGAATTCGCATGATAGGCTAAGGTTCTTTAAAACAGTTACGAATTCTTCAATTGTCTCTTCTTCAGCTTGCTTCCTGGAGAAGAACCGATATCTCTCCACAACCACATTCACTTTAGGCACGAAGTAGTCGTTAAAACTTTTTAGGAGTTCATCGTAGCGAACCGTATCAATATCATAGTTGAACGAGTTGAACACCAAGAGCGAATCCGGTCCTATGTGGTGCAGCAATAGTGCCACCTTTTGCTGGTCGGTCTGTTGCTCCAGCCCCGCTGCACGCATGTATATTTTGAAGGAATTTTTCCAATTATTCCATGCGAGTGACAAATTGGTTGCCTTTAGGTCCAATGGGCTAACTGTTGTAGTCATGCTGTCCACTTTACTGCATTCTGCTGTTGGTTGCGCCTTCTCTGTAGGCATGATGAAAATATATATATATTTATTTCTTTATTTTTTGACCGCGACCTGACACCATGTTATGTGGTGTTCGACACGAGTGGTTGCTTTGTACTGAATCCTCTTTTATTTCTTTTGTCATTTGCTTCTTACTTACTAACATGCATACATAGGGTTGCCAACTACTTACACAACAGTCAGGAGGCATCTATATGAACTGACGGACGAGGTTCATTAAGCAGTCTCTGGACCCGTCAGCTTACAGACAGGCCCTGAACGGCATTCACAGGGACGCAGTCTCGAGTTATGTAGACTCAAGACCAGTGAATGACGTTCTAGGCACACAAACACCGGACATTGACGCGACGGAGCTCCATCTGCCTCGGGAGACCAGAACGACAATAGCCCAACTTCGCTTTGGTTACTGAAGCAGGCTAAACTCCTACCTCAGTAGGCTAAATACGGATGTGCCGAACGAATTTCCGGCATGCGGAGAGACCCCTCACGACTCGCAACATCTCTTGGCATGCCCGGAAAACCCCACAATCCTAACGGCGTCGTCCCTGTGGGCCGACCCCATAGAGGCTGCACGCTTCTTGGGGCTGCCGTTAGTGGAACTCGAAGACAACGACTGAGATATCAGCCGATCTGAGCGGGGTTGTTGTAGCCGCTACAACAACAACAACAGACAGCGAAATAACTGTAACGATGTTTGAAAGCTTTTGAGATGGGATATTTAGGAAATAAATAAATTAAAAAAAATCTTTTTAATATACAACGCTTTTATAAATGGACTAAAAAGTAGAAAATAATATTTCTCAGTTCCATAGAAATTTTAGCAAAAGTAATTGTAAACCATTTATGAGATTGAAAACGAAATACGTGGAGCGCATGCAATACAAAGCATTAGATTTAATTGACAATAGTCAAACTACATAACATAGACCTAAAATTTCTACAGAGAAAGTACAAATTTGAAATCGATTTTAAGCGGTCGTTATTCATACATCTACATTCATACATGTATTACCCTTCAAAGCCTGTATGGTAAAAATCTTTGCCAAATTGATGTTACGTATGAAGGTATTTTGAACAAGATTGAATCAAAAAACTATTGATGGACAGTTATGCTTTTACACACCTAGCAATGGATAATAATGCTTGCAAAATTAAATCAGTATCACAGTTTAATATTTCATCATATAATATAGCTAATTTAAAAAGTAAGCTAAAATTCAGTAACTTTTTACGTTTATTAAATCATTCGATATTTTCTTTTTGTTTGAGACCGACGTACTTGCCGAAGACAGAACCAAATTTTCTCACCATTTTACAGATTACGTTTTACTTTGGATAGATGCAATTAAGATACACAAAGCAGGCCGCGCTAACGGTGGTTGTCTTTTTGGTTTCAGAAAAAGCTTAACAACGGCCTATAAAATTAAGTTTATTAACGTCTCTGGATGTATGGTACTTTCAGTGAATCTTCATTCATGTACATGATTAATTCCACAGTACTTGAATTGCAACAATTGGTATGAACATTTTCAATATTTAGAAAACTTTTTCGCTACTGAGCACCCAGACTCTTTTTGTGTTCTTGGTGATCTAAACGCACGCGTGGGTAAACCACAACCAATTAAAAAACACCTACTGTCTGGGCTACCTGAATTTTCGGAAAGTAGGGATTCAAAAGACTCAGTATTAGATACTAATGGTAGAACAATTCTGAGCTTAGTTGTGGATGTGGGGGGAGTTATCTTGAACGGAAGGATATCTGGCGATAGGTGTGGTGAGTTCACGTTTTGTGGAGCTGTAGGATGCTCGGTTATTGACTACGCTATATGTTCCTTTGACCTCCTTCCGCTTACTAATAGCTTTTCTGACCATATGCCGCCTTTGATGCAGTTCTCGGTGCCGGAGAAGGAAGACACGGATTATTTAGGGGTGTGAAGTGTAGCCTTTCTTCGCAGGATCTTTACAGCCATTTTGAAACTTTGCTATCTTGCACAGCTGACACACCTTGCATGCACTGGACTTTGCCCTCAGTTGTGGACCCGTTTCTAGATTCTCCTTTTGAGCTCCGCGAGCTGAAGCTTGTTCTTAAAAGGCTTAAAGAAAATAAGGCTCCTGGTCAAGATGGTATTAGCTATGAATTCTATAAGTACGCCCCAGAGTGTTTTCTAACTGAGCTTCTTGCATTGTACAATATAATATTTCTTAAAAAGCAAATTCCTCAAAGTTTTCGTAACGCTATTATTATTTATCTTTTTTAAAAAGGTGATCCTGACGTTCCGTCCAACTACAGGGGTCTCTCTTTGCTCGACACAATATATAACATTTTTACTGGTCTTTTGCTGAGCCGTCTAAATGCGTGGCTTGACTGTAACAATATAATAACTGAATTTCAAGCTGGCTTCCGCAAAAGTTATTCAAAAATGGACAACCTTTTTACTCTAACTAGTATTATACACTTGAATTTTAATGCGAAAAAGAAAACTTATGCCTTCTTCGTCGACTTTTCATGTGCTTTTGACACAATTCCTCGCGGTATGCTTTTCAACAAGCTAGCCTCTCTCGGTCTCTCCAGCCATATTGTAGCGGTTATTCGATTAATATATGATAACAAAACTAGTCGGGTGTGGTTAGATGGGGAGTTTTCCGACCCGATTTTTGTTAATCAAGGTATACGTCAAGGTTGGCTGACTTCCAAAACGTATCAATACATTACATTACCATATACATTGCATATTTTAAATACTCAATATAGCAATGAACATTTTTCTGAATTTTCCATTTTTAAAACACCAATGGTAACCAATAACAAACAAAGCATCAACTTTGTTTCTGATGCGCTGATTGCACTAGCGATGCATTTCGATAAAGGTATACTTGGTAAAGTATACTTCGTCAACATTTTGTAGTTCCGCGTAATGGAACATTATACTTTGTACGTATGCAAAGCAATTGCCGTTTCGGAAGTCAGCCATAGTTTGTTGAGTTCAAGCCTTTTCTCATTATATCTTAATGATTTAAGTGACAGCCTCCCCTGCGGAGTGAAAGTTGGTGACACAATAGTAAAAGTTCTGAGGCACGCCGACGATATTGGGCTTTTAGCAGATTCTGCATTAGATTTACAAAAAATGATAGACGAGCTTCGCGTTTACAGTACGCAGTGGGGGCTGAAGGTTAACCTCGCCAAATCTAAAATTTTAGGTTTTAGGGAATGCAGTAGAATTCCTTCCGGATGTCGTTGGAATTTTGGAAATGAGGTTATTGATATTGCCAATACGTATAAGTATTTGGGTTTACTTTTAAACTACAAACTTACTTTTGTGAAGCACTTAGACGCAAAACTGCGGTAAACGCCACATGGATCAAATATATAAACAACCCTCGTATCTCTATCTCAAAGAAGATGAAAATTTTCGATGCTGCGGCTAGGTCCATTATGCTTTATGGTGCACAAATCTGGAGTATTGATAAGTTTGAACCCGTAGGGAAACTCCCTGCGTTTCTTTTTAAAAAAGTTAATATTTCTTCCCTCTAATACCCCAAACTACATGCTGCACCTGGAAAACGGGTTATGCCCTAAATTTTTCCACACCTTACGTGCCCATATGTTCTTTATTGGGCGCTGTTTTAGTCTGCCGTCTAACAGATTGACCCGCATCGTTGCCGAGGAGACAGTGCGACAAGGTTCGTACTGGGCTAAAAAGTGGTACAATATTTATGAAAGTGTTAATATGGAACCGGATTTCTCCCCTGCTCTGCTTAAAAAGAACATTCCTTTAATATTGGAAAAGCTGATCCAAATAGAGTTTGCGAACTTCACTGAAAGAGCACACCAGTCCCAAACGCATGACCTTTACCCGGACCTAATACCTACAGGCCCTACCTACTTTAATGATGACTATACTGCGTATGCTACAAGTCTTATTTTTCGCGCAAGAGGTGGCTTACTTAATCTTAATGCAAGATCTTTTAAAAATATTTCTACTAAGACCTGCTCTATTTGCAATTTGAGAGCTGTTGAAGACACCTATCATTTCATTAGGGAATGTCCTATATACAAAAATATTCGTTTCGATTGTTTTGGTGAGAAATTCTTGGACCTGCCAAGAGTTTTAAATATTCCTAATGATGGTAACTATCGTTCACTGCATATTTATATAAGTAATTGCCTTAAATATAGAGAGCTGATTGTAAATGAGTTTTCTTAAAAAAAAAAGAGATATATATATATAATATTGTTTAGTTCTAAGTGCAATGCAGACATCCAACATTTATTGTTATTGTCTATTATCTTTTATTTATTTAAATTTTAATTTTAAAGTTTGTTTGATTTTCTAAAAACTTTTATAATTCAGGATCTGAAGAAAATAAATGAAATTACTACTACTACACTACTATATATTACCCTTCATATCAATTCAGGTCTATTACATGCGCTTCACTCTTTTCATTTTCAATTTCATAAATGGTTTATAATGACCTTTGCTAAAATTTCAAAATCAAAAGTCATCAAAACAAATTCTATGGGACTGAGAAATATTATTTTCTAATTTTTAGTCCATTTATAAAAGCGTTGTATAATAAAAAGATTTATTTATTTTCTAATGTCTGTATAAAATTTTTCAATAGATATTAAAATAATTCAACTTGCAGTGAAAAGAGAACAGAAGACTGTGCAAGCAAAATGTTGTTTGCTCACGTTTAGTATAAACATACATATGTACATACATACTTATAGCAGCAGTAAATTTCATTTAAAAAAATGGCCAGTCGTCCATTTCCGCTGTAGCGTATGTAAATAGTGGATATATTTAGGCGCAATATTTAATTTCTTCTGGCGGGGCGACATCTAGAGTCTTCTAATTGTATTTCTTTGATATGATACCTACAACGAGGTTGATATCTAGACTAGGTTGATATCTAGAATTTGCCGTAAATAACTTTTCTACATTTATAGTAGAAATGGACGTACAACATTGCAAGTTGAGAAAAGCTTTGTAAAATAGTCTCGGGTGGTAGTTATTTATAATTCCTTCTTTGGCCGGAAACCAGTACGCAATGAAGTTTTTAAAAAGTTCTAACCCATATTTCTTAGGGTTTTTTCTTTTGATGGTAATGAACTTCATAAAAAAGTATTTTGCCACCACGCAAATGGATGTAAGAACTGCAAAAAATCTGTTAAAAAAGTTCATTTCTGTTTCAGGAAAAAATTTACTTCTTAAAAGTCGCTGGCGTTTAAAAAGCCATAAAGCATTGGGCAATTTGTATGAGTGAAGCAAAAAAGAAAGAAAATTCGCCTTGGTATCGGCTTTCGATACGAGTATTTTTTTCGATACCTACTCAGTACTTGGTTCAAAAATATCGATGTCAAAATTACTTGGTATCGAACGAAAAGTATCGAGTATGTACCTGTATTTACTCGTATCG